>NC_084994.1:40055686-40428186 GCF_963854185.1 Sardina pilchardus
AATTTGGTTAATTTTCGTGAATGTTTGTGTCAACCACAACAGACAATGCGCTAGGTGGCGCTATAGAGTCCTTAAGCCACACCCTTGGCCAGAGCTCTGTCTCTGACTAGCAAAAGCAATAAGACACGAGCCCACCAAATTTGGTTAATTTTCGTGAATGTTTGTGTCAACCACAACAGACAATGCGCTAGGTGGCGCTATAGAGTCCCGAAGCCACACCCTAGGCCAGAGCTCTGTCTCTGACTAGCAAAAGCAATAAGACACGAGCCCACCAAATTTGGTTAATTTTCGTGAATGTTTGTGTCAACCACAACAGACAATGCATTAGGTGGCGCTCTAGAGTCCCTAAGCCACACTCTAGGCCAGAGCTCTGTCTCTGACTACCGATAGCAATAACACACAAGCCCACCAAATTTGGTTCATTTTCGTGAATTTTTGTGTCAACCACAACAGACAGGTGGCGCTATAGAGTCCCTACGCCACACCCTATGCCAAAGCTCTGTCTCTGACTAGCCATAGCAATAATACACAAGTCCACCAAATTTGGTTCATTTTCGTCAATGTTTGTGTCAACCACAACAGATAACGTGCTTCTAGGTGGCGCTATAGAGTCCCAAAGCCACACCTTAGGCCAGAGCTCTGTCTCTGACTAGCAGAAGCAATTCCACATGTAGCTTCCAAATTACATCCAATTCATAACCTTTTTTCTGCCTTTAACACCAACTTCCTGTTTCATAATAAAACGCCATAATTCAAACCTTCGCCATTTCGATATACTTTTGAAATTCAAAAATCTGTTCGCAATTCCTCTCGGGCAACCCCTCAAGATCATTTTAGTGCTTATATGACATGATTTCGATAAACCGTCTAGGAGAAGTGTACATGCATGTGCAAAAATCATAATCATAATCATAACTCAAATTCTTCTAAGATGCACTATGTAGTTTAAATGTAAAACTTGTTCAGATTCATACAACACACATGTCCACCAAATTTGGTTCATTTCCGTGAATGTATGTGTCAACCACAAGAGACAGCGCGCTAGGTGGCGCTATAGAGTCCCTGAGCCACACCCTAGGCCAAAGCTCTGTCTCTGAGTTTCGATTGCAATTCTACAAATGGCTGCCAAATTACAAGAGTTTTAGAGCATGCCAAGTTGGTGTAAAAAAAAAAACAGGTAAGACGGAAAAAACTATAATAATCTGAGCAAAAACAATAGGGCCTTGCACCTACGGTGCAGCCACTTTCAGTGGCCGCACCTCGGTGCTCGGGCCCTAATAATCTGAGCAAAAACAATAGGGCCTTGCACCTACGGTGCAGCCACTTTCAGTGGCCGCACCTCGGTGCTCGGGCCCTAAAAAAAACCCATCGGAGTCCTCTGTGGTAGATGGCTATGTGACTGCAACGTGAGCATGCAAATCTATACGTGACACCTGACGGTGCGTTGAGGCAATGCTAATTGTCTCGTCAGCTGTTTCGCACACATTCAAGATGCGTTCCCAGTTAAATAGCACAACGTTGACATGTTCTGCTGAATATGTGGAGGCTGGGAGGACCATATCATCATTGCATGTAGGCCTAACATGTTGTTGCTGTATTTTGACATTGTAAATGTTCGGAAGAATGATACGCAGTTTGAAGTAAAGCTACTTATATTTATTGACTAAATGTTGGTGCACCCGATGCCCCTTGGTGCCTTACGCACAGTGCTTGATACGCGTGCTGGTAACGGCAGCACTGAAGCCGGTAAACCATTTAATAAATCCAATATCGTAACTATTTTCAGTTGCTCTATTTCATTTGATAAATATATATTAGGCCTAGATGTCATTGCATTGTTGTGAATGCATAATTAATTGGGCCCAATTGTGTCCAGACATACAAAAAACAGTAGGCTAGGTTAATCCCTATATGTTTGTCTTTCCAGAACGGTAGCTTTCCTTCAGTGCTCTCAGAGAAACTACAGGCAGGCTACACCGTGAACGTCTCAAGGACTGTAGCTATCGGATAGTCTCGTGGTTTATCTGTGTGTATATTTCTTCTGGGGTCACTATAATGTGGCGATAATCACGTTTGCATTAGAAGGGTTTTTGTTATCTTGCAAGGACAATGTCGGTGACACTGACAGCAACTAACATGTGGATGAAATACATGGACACAAACTCACTCTCGTGATCAGAAGCTAAGAATGAGATGGGAGAGATGCCTGGACTAACCAACGAGAGGTGAAAAGGACTTACTTGGAACTGTTCTGTTAACATTTGGTTTCATCTAAAACGCAGGTCATCACGGACACAATGATAAAGTTTGCCACTCGACGTCTGGTCTGCATCCTCCTGGCTTGGGTTCTCGTCATGGCGGTCATGCTTCACTTATCCTTAATGGAAACACCGCCGGACATGCCGGTGATCTACGTCATCACCCCAACTCATATGAGACCAACGCAAAAGGCCGACCTGACCCGACTGGGCAACACCTTGCGCCAGGTCCCGAACCTCCACTGGATCGTGGTAGAGGACGCCGAAGTTAAGTCGCTCAAGGTGACTAAGTTCTTACTAAACTCGCGGATACCGTACACTCATTTGAATGCCCCCAAACCCGATTACTGCCAGTCAGGATGCGTGGCCAGAGGGAGCGAACAGAGAAACCTCGGCATGGACTGGCTTCGGCAGAACAGGGGGCCCCTTGACTCTGGTGTGGTGTACTTCGGAGATGATGACAACACGTACGACCTGGAGCTCTTCGAGGAGGTTTGTTTTTCACACTTCTATATCAGAATGAAGGCGTAGGCTAATTGCCAACACGACATTACATTGTGTACACTCGTTCAGTAGTTGAACAGTTGAATTGGCAAGCAGATTTGGATCCCTTTATATTGTAGCCTATCTATCTATCTATCTACACTGTAAAAAATTTACTGTAAAATTTACAGTAACTTACTGGCAACAATTGGCCAGTAAGTTACTGTGAATACCTTTTACAGTAAATGTACTGTATTTCCATTTACAGTATTTATATATTCACTGTAAAATGAAAAACAATTAAATACTGTGATTTCAGTCATATTTACAGTAACTTACTGGCCAATTGTTGCCAGTAAGTTACTGTGAAAACCTTTTACAGTAAAGGTGCTGTATTTCCATTTACAGTAACTTACTGGCCAATTGTTGCCAGTAAGTTACTGTGAATACCTTTTACAGTTAAGGCACTGTATTTCCATTTACAGTAACTTACTGGCCAATTGTTGCCAGTAAGTTACTGTGAAAACCTTTTACAGTAAAGGTGCTGTATTTCCATTTACAGTAATGCGACTGTATTTCCATTTACGGTAACTTACTGGCCAATTGTTGCCAGTAAGTTACTGTGAATACTTTTTACAGTAAAGGTCCCGCATTTTCATTTACAGTATTTTATGTATTCGCTGTAAAGTGAAAAACAATTGATTTTAAATTAAGATTTTTTTTTTTTTTTAGTTGTATTTACAGTATTGGTTGTTTCCCTGTAGAAGCTAGGTCAGTTAAATACTGTGAATTCAATTGAACTTACATTAGCAATCATTAATAGAATAACTCATATTCCAAAATATTTCAGTTAACTGCAGACAATAGAACAATTTCAACTTTTGTTATTTATTTAAGACATTTCAAATGTATGACTTTAGTGGATGTTGACAGACAACAGTAGACATGGTTTGAACACAACCACAACCTTATCTGATTTGACACAGATAAGGGGGTTAAAAGCGCAGTGTGTGTAAGTGCAGTATGGCAACTGGCAAGTCTATGTAATGTAGTATAAGGAGTTGTGTGTGTACAGGATGCGGAGTAAAGAAACTCATCCCCAGTCTGTTTTGTGGGTGTTCCCTCAGTCTGCCACGTGGGAACAGAGACGTCTGCTTGACCTCAGTGGTTTAAACAGTCCGTGGTCAGAGCGTGAAATGTCTTTTGAAATACTTTTGGGCCGTTGTTGTACTCTTCTGGTATAGGTATCCTGCAGGGTAGGGAGAGGTGCTCTGATGGTACCTTTCGCAGTAAATGTCAAATGTCTGAAAAAGAGAAAGAAAGCATACATTACAATTGACCCCGTTCATGAATATACAGTAATTAATGCAAACTACTCCGGTTGTGTGACAAATAAAAGCAAACCCACACTAGTCAGGTGCAATAGATAGAAGTAATGCAGATGTGTACAATACACCACCATAGTAAAGTTTGGGAGTTCACTTTGATATGTCCAGTGGTTTTTTTTTTGTTTTTTTTAAGGGGACATTTCCAAGTGACCCTACACTTCTGAACAGAAGTATGTCTATGTGATATCATACCTAATCTCATAATTGCCTGCGGCAACTCTGCCTTCATGCGTACACCACTTTTCTGATGCCTAACATACTGTAGGCCATCTCCCATCTGACTTGCAATAGCAGCCTCTGGCTCCAGGCTGGGACTTCTGGATGGCTCCTAAAAAGAATAAACAGCAATTGCCATATAATTTGTTAATAAACAGCAATTGCCATACAAAACAAATCATAGCTTTAAAAAATAAGCAAGGCAATCAGATGTAGAAATAGAAATGATCATTACCTTGCCATGAGGCACCCTTGCCACCCTTGTCACCATCTATGTTACTTCTTGATATCAGTTTATTTATGAACATAAATAAAAAACACTTACACCATGTTGAGGGCAGCAGCCATGGCTAACAGACATCATCAGGGTAGTGCCATCAGGTAGTGCCATCAGGGTAGACCGACTTCGCCCTGGACAGTTGTTGACAGTTGAGCCCACAAAGTCATAACAGACACATGAAAGGAGGGGATAAACTAAACAGTTACAGACACAAATACAGTACAAGCACACATATTAAATGCTATATGCGTGTGTCTCTATTTGGTGAGTGAACTCACTTGCAGGCTTGGAACTTCTTCCTTATGGAAGTGACACACATTTGGAACATTCAAAATGCACACAGCCTAAGTGTCTCTGACACAGCGTTCTCAGGGCAGCAGACAGCAGTCCTCACACCACCTACTAACAGAGGGAACAGAAAGAGGCTTACATTAATTAATACATTGCAAAACACACAGAACATGAAAAGACCATCACTGAAGCACTACTACACTCACATGCATCTTAAATAAACACATGCCTCAATGTAAGTCACCAAACATTGGGCAAATAAAGGCTATAAAATGAATACCATTTAGCCAAACACTACCCTTCACAAACTAAAGATCCCTTTACTTATCGGCATGATATTTCTGGTAATTGAAATTCCCCAAATGCTCCCCTTTCACATCCACTATATGACGGATCTATGAGCATGACTATGCAAAACTACAGTTCCTAAATTAGGGGTGAGATAACTTACACATCAGCCTACTTCATTAATTTGTTTTACTGGTCCTCTTTCCAGTTTTTGCAACACTACATATTATGCATCAACACTACATGTATTAAGTTTAATGTTAACTACCCATGCCCCATGGAGTTCGCAAAGTAACGTTACTAACTAGCTGCTAACGTTAACAACTTTCACCTGTGTCTGTCTGCTAGCTAACTTCAGCCTTCAGCCTGCATGGTAACAGCCACTTTAAGCTAAGCTACTTGCGTCTGATATTTCATTCAAACTAAAACTCTACATTCATAACGACATATCAGACTGAATTATTGCTAGATATGATATTGACTATCATTCGAAAAATCCCACATGATGGTTAAGTTAGTTACTGGAAAAGTTAATATTAACAGCTAACATCGCTAACGCTAGCGACGTTAGCTCGCTAGTTCTAGCTATCGATATGTGCTATGCTGATTCTAACATGACAATAATGGCTTTGGTTAACATTTCATTGTGAAAACAATACATTTCTAATAAATTCCCGTTTTCAATTGGCATACAAAAGTACTGCAATTCTTACCTTGAATATGATGTTTGTACAGAGTTGAAGATTGCGGTCAGATTCATGATTGAAAAGTGACGGTTGATGGTTGAAGTGAAGTCACTCTGGCTGGAGTTGAAAAGTCAGGGGTGGGGGATGGGAATTACTGCGTGTGCGCATGCGCTTATCAAGAGGCGATAAGCAGCCGTTAAAAACAATCGTGGAAAATGAGGCTGAAATGTGTTATGCTTGCTCAATAGTGTGATCAAAGCCTTAATTCTTGACATCAAATTGACTTTCTCAACCGTCTCTGGTATGTCATTATGAGTTAAAATAAAGATAAGATTAAAAAAGGGAAAACACAGTAGGCTAGTTTACTTAACTATTTACAGTAGCCTAGGCTATGGCTATTGTGATTTGTTTACAGTAGTGTTTTGACTACTGTAATTTCTACGGTAACCATTACTACTGTAATTGTAGTTTACAGTAGAGGTACCACATTTCCATTTACAGTATTTTATGTATTCACTGTGAAATGAAAACCAATTAAATACTGTGATTTCAGTAGTTTTACAGTAACTTACTGCCTAATTGTTGCCAGCAAGTTACTGTGAATACTTTTTACAGTAAAGGTACCGCATTTCCATTTACAGTATTTTATGCATTCACTGTAAAATGAAAACCAATTAAATACTGTGATTTCAGTATTATTTACAGTAACTTACTGGCCAATTGTTGAAAAGAAAAAATACAGTAGTTTACTTTACTATTTACAGTACTATAGTGGCTATACTGTGTTTGTTTTACAGTAGTGCTTTGACTACTGTAATGTCTACAGTAACACTTGGACTACTGTAATTGTAGGGGCGTTACTGTAAATTTTACAACATTCTACTGTAAAAAGCATATACAGTAGTGCTACTGTGAAATTTCCTGTAAATAACTGTGAATTTCACAGCCATTTTTTACAGTGTATCTGATTTGGAGAGGGGAGTTTTGACCAGACGGATATCCTATGAGACATAATGCCTATGGGCATAACACTTGTTTTAAACGTATGCATAAACACGGTTAATTATCAGCTCACCCTCACCCCACCTCTTCCGTTTTCCTCTCCAGATGCGGTACACTAAGCAAGTGTCGGTGTGGCCGGTGGGGCTGATAGCCGCTCGTTGGTACGAGCGGCCGTTGGTGCGCGACGGGAAAGTAGTGGGCTGGTACACGGGATTTCCTGGAAGAAAATTCGGTACAGACATGGCAGGCAAGTGATATGAAGTGGACTATCACATATCCAAGCGCAATTACGCTCTGTACACACTCTTAGAAAAAAGATGTAGGCCTACAAAACCAAAAACGGTTCCATTCCATGCTTTATAAATGGCACCCCTAAATGATTCTTTAATCCATTCTGAAGGATTCATCAAAGTAACCCCTAAGGGTTCTTTAAACCTGCATGGTTCAATATAGTAAGCCTACCCCAAGAAAAACTAAACACAACAAATCACCTAATTTCCCTCAGACACCTCTTGTTAAAAATACTTAACTTCGAGACAGAAAATGAAAGGTTATGGATATTAGATGAGCGTTTTCCTCTGTCCCCGCCATACGGTTGGATATGTCCTCATTTTATTGCATTAAGATCAATTTCCAAAAGATGATTTTACATTCATCTTTACAGTTAACTTTAGCATGTGTTCCAATACTTATGAGGGGACTGTATTAGAGCCTAAGGAAAAGAGAAAGAGGCAGGAGAAGGACATTGAGCTTCAAACCAGCTAATAGGCGAACTGGAAAAAAAACATGCTCTGGCATCTACAGTGCCCTCCATGAGTGTTGGAATGCTTTTATGGTTTTATTTCAGTTAGCCTGTTAGCTGGTTTCATTTTCATTGAGCTCAATAAATGCAAATCAATCTAGCTAATAGGCTAACTGAAATAAAACCATGCCAATCTCTAGGTATCTCCTACTCCATCCCTGTTCCAACTTTTATGTATGTAAATGTGTGTGTGTGTATGTATGTGTGCGCTTGCTTTTGTGTATGTGTGCTTCTCTGTCTGAGTTTTTGCTCGTGTGTGTGTGGGGGGAAAAGGGATGTGTGTGTGTGTGTGTGTGTGTGTGTGTGTGTGTGTGTGTGTGTGTGTGTGTGTGTGCATGTGCGTCTGCTTGCCTGCGTTTGTGTATGTTTTGTGTGTGTCTGTGTGTGTGTGTAGTGTATGTTCACTTTTGTGAGTGTGTGTGTGTGAGTGTGAGTGTGAGTGTGTGTGTGTGTGTGTGTGTGTGTGTGTGTGTGTGTGTGTGTATGTGTGTGTGCGGGGAAGGTGTGTGCATGCATGTGGGTGTGTTTGTGCATGCGTGCATGTACATGTTTATGTGTGTGTGTGTGTGTGTGCTTATGCCTGCCTGTCTACTGTGTCTTATCTTTATGTGTGAGTATGTGTACGTGCGTGAATGTGAGTGTGTGCGTACCTGTGTGTATGGAATGAAATTACTGAAAAAACGTTTGTATGCCTGTAGATTATAGTTTGTAAGATCTCGTAAAAAAAAATTGCGGGGGGGGGGGACCTATTGTGGTCATTTTCAGGACTTTCGTCCCAGACATAGATTTTGGCACTCCTCCCACGTTGTTCAATGGGGTCATATTAGTCTAGAACAGTTGAGATATTGCCGCTAAATGAAGCGCATACACCTCTTGCCCAGGACCTCTAATATACATGAAATGATTGGTTATGGGATGTGACATGACTCCTCAAGACCAACATAAAAAAAAAAAGTGGTCCTCCTAGGCCCTATGTTTCTTGAGATATTCACCGATTTGTCTGATTTGGGGAGTCACATTAGCCGCCAATAGTCTGCCATTGTGTTCAGTGGACATGAGGGTTCAGGTGGCATGTGTCTCACTGTGATTACGTGTCTGGCTGCTAGCGGTCACATGACTACACATGGCTACAAACTGTGTCATCATCTGTCACACTGGTTTCATGGTGCCTTTACATTATACTTGTAATTATTCATTTAGGTAACACTGTCTTCTAAAGAAAGTGAGTTATGTCAGTTATTAGAAGGGTCAGTTTCCTCACAGCCTTGTTCAAGGGCACAAAGACGGGAATTGAACCCACAACTTTTCTGGAAACTAAATTCTAGCCCTTTAGCCACTATGCTACCACGACCATTGTGGAATAATAGAGCCTTCCATTTTATTATGGATGGTTATACTTTGGCAAATATTGACTCAAGAAACCAGGACGGAGGGATTACCTGCAAGCAATGGTCCGCGTAGTCAGGCATCTGTGCCGGTCGTGTGACTAATCCAAGAGAAGAGCAAATGTAATGATGGTGCGAAAGATGTAGTAGCACGTTCTGGCTAGTCATGAGTTTGTGTCCGTTTCAGGCCTTCACTCCAAACTGTTCTAGACAAATGCATAACAAACTGAAACAATTGGGATTTTGGGGAAATATGGTCTTTGTCCTCTGTTAGATCAATAATAACATTATAATAGGTGGAGTATTTCTATTTTTGTCAAATACATTTCACAATAAATTATATTGACTCCCTTTTGTCCTCCTCTCCCATAGGCTTTGCAGTCAATCTGAACCTCATCCTAGCCAATCCCGAAGCGCGCTTCGTTTTGAAGGGGGCCCAGAGCGGAATGCAGGAGTCCGACTTCCTGAGCAAACTCACCAAGCTCGAGTATCTCGAACCCAAAGCTAACAACTGCACAAAGGTGAGGCTGATGGGTCGCCTTCACCACACCTACAGTAGCCCTATTATAGGCAATGCTTGTTCCTTTGTGTGATGGTTTAGCCTGCTAAATTTAGTTATTTGTACTGGCAATCTGACTTGCTAACACCCAATGATTACCTGGATACTTCCTGTCCTCTATCTGGCGTGATATCCCTTAACACTCCCATGTTAGTCTTGTGCTTAATGTGTGGTCGTTTCTCCCACGGTTGCGTATTATATCTTGTGGTCAGCACATTTCCTCCTCTTGCTTATATCATCTTGCACACACGTTTATGTTCACGTTTAGGGAGTTCTTGTGGTTATTGCAATTCACGTATTTATACCCTCGACACTTAAAATTTGACTCAGTGTTGTCAGTCACATGATTATTGATGGTAATCTGAATAGAGAAGTGTGCTAATGCTAACTGCATGGCGAAAAAAATATGCTCTGTTAGATTTCCGGACTGTCCACCCAAGGCAAAGTTTTCAGTTGTTGGTGTGGGGAGAATTCCACAGAACCATTTTAACTTTTGTTTTCCTGAAGAACTTAAGAGAAAAATAGTGTTCAAAATTTAACATGTATGTATTTATATAGCAATGGTGGTTGCACAACAATGTACCACAGGCTTTAATAATCTGTGAAAAGAGTAAGATCATTAGTTATTATTAGTTGATTAATTATTTATTATTATATAATTATTAATGAGTTGATTTTATTATTTGTTTTTAAAAGCTTGGTTAATGCCCTGTTACCACCATAATTACTATGAACTGTCTTTCTGGTTCCACAGATTTTGGTTTGGCATACACGGACAGAGAGTGCACCACTCTACAAACATGTCAAAGAAAAAAATGTGGACATCGAGGCATAAAGGTGCATCACCAATTTGCAACATTTTTCAGCCAGAACCATTTGGGGAGACTGATCTACTGTGATGTCTGAAGATGTCTATGATGATGCTGTATAAAGAACACCAGACATTAGTTCTTAAAAATAAAATATGTTTAAATGTAAATAAAAATACACAAGCTCCTGATCTCGGTAGGATATAGTGGCATTAGAGAAGTGACTGTTTTATTTTTTTGTATTTTTTTTGCATCAAGTCCAAGATCATGCTGGATGTTATTGCAGCGCATGCAAAGCAATGGCTCTTTCAATTACCGTAATTTCCCAACTATTAGCCATGGCTTATACATAGATTTTATACAATTTCTTCAGCTATGAGGTTAATATACGGGGGCATTTAATATGGTATTAATATGGTTTAGTTTCTTTTAACCTGCATCAAACACTGTCCTGTGGCTTATACACAATGCACCTAATACAAAGGAAATTACTGAACGCCATTTCTTCATTATTCAGTTTCAGCCATCTCTTATCTGTTTTCCCCATGTAGTTTCTTCCTTCTCTTTACCTCCATTTGTCCTCCTCTATAACACGCAGTACCACTCTTCTCATCTCTCCTCTCCTCACTCTGTTACCATAGCATGCTCTGGTATTTCCTTCAAGAAATGCATGTCTCGTACTGTATATTTTGTAAAATGTTCCTTCATTTTCAATTCAAACCTTTTCTGTTATTTTATCTGCGAAAAAAACAATTGCTTACATTTGGATCCGAATGTCAGTCAGTTGGTCATTCTTACTGAACTTCTTTGTATGTAGCACAATTTGACATTTTGATAGGTCAATGGACTTGCTGAAAGTAAACAACTCCATTGTTTTGTCTTCACATTCACCCTAATTCAGACTTGTCTGTTTGATTCTGGATTACCGAGTGTTCAGCATGCATGTCCATGTCCGCTTTGGAATCCTCACACAAGAAGGTGTGAGGTAGGTGTGTGTGTGTGTGTGTGTGTGTGTGTGTGTGTGTGTGTGTGTATGCGCACACGCACGCACACACAAAAACACACACACACCCTTTTCAATAAGAGGCCCACCTAGTGGTCAGATGATCAGCAGAATCTTGTGAAAACAGGAGGGAATAACGCTACACAAATGCCTAAGCCTTTGTCAATAACACCTAAAATAGCTGTTAAGCAAATAACTCACGTTTTGCTTTGGTGGGGCACCACATAATAAGGTGACACATGGGTATTTTCACCAGTGGAAATTCAATGCCAACTGCTGTACAACTACCAACTGCAGTTACAAGTCATAACACCTCACGTGCCATGTTCAGCCATGTGAGGTCTTATGTGCTATCATGGGTTAGCACATGCAAAAGAGTTTCCAAGTGTCAACCAGTCAGTAATGTTTGAGACAAAACTGCTGGGATAGGCCTGATTCAATAAACTATCTAGATCTGCGGCCTGGAACGCGCTTGTGTTATTGTCGTAAGCATTCAGAAATGCCATTTCACGATGATAGGAACTGAAGTCAATGGGTGTCAATGGGAGTTAGTAAGGGAGCTCGTAGATGGATGGGATTTCAGTTCGGATTACGTGGGTAAGAACACATTCAGTTCAGATTGTACAGTATGTCATTAAGTGAGGGTATAAGAACATGTTCTTGAAGACAAAAGGTGCAAAAGATGTAATAATTTAATCCATATAGGAAACATTTAAGTATTATACAAAGCATCGCGTTTGTCGGATATCAGTGTAAAGCGCAGAAGTCATACCGTTACCACTCCGCATGCGGACAGTTCTTTTAACATCCCCGTAATACACACCAAGGCACATCTGGAGGCCGTCAGTAAAAACTCTCCAAGCGAATTTTGGTGTGGTCTTCGGAGTGCCTCGTGGCGATTCCGTAACGCAGGAGCACTTCAACGTAGGGCTGCCAGAAGCGGTCGTCCATGGTTACGTACGGTTCGTGGGGTGTCTCCAAAGTCTTGTTCGTCAGTAGCTGCAAAACAGACACCAATCAAGTCACCGAAACGGCAGGTAAAATGCATGCCGTCTTCCTTACTAAAATTCCTGTTTTCAGGGAACCACAAACGCTGATTCTAATCAGTGTTCAGTAGACTTCCAATTCAAGTCTCTGAAGTGACCACAAGCACGTACCTCCAGGACTTCGTTGAGTGGAAGAATGTCAACCTCTGTTTCAGTTGTAGTCTGCAAGCAGAAGCAGGATCAGTCACAGACACACATTAGATATGTGTAGATAAACAGATAGAGACAGATACAGAGGTTTCCTGGCTGAGAGCCTAATTTTTCATGAAGTCAATTCTGCACCAGCCACATGTACCACAATACGTGGACTGGCACATTCAGAGATGGTGCTATGAAGGGCTGAAAGAGCTGCACATGAGCCAGTGATTATTTTTTTTTTTTTTTTAATTATAGATCCCTTCCACTACAGGGTATAATTAAGAACAAAAATGAACTAAACAAATAAATCTAAAAAAAAAAAACATATTGGTTATTTATCACATTAAATGCTGGCATCGATATCAGCCCAGAATTTCACGTTTGGTGCATCCTTAATTAGTACTACAATATCATACCTATCAAGAATTCTTCATTTTGTACACAAAATGATCGCCATCCTTCTAATCTGAGAGCCTTGGTTGCATTTCCATTAAACTACTAAATGTAGGAAACTAATTTGAATCCTCAGCTCACACTACACAAGGCTACCGTGCTGTGGGAACACATGCACCACAGCTGGGTCATTCCACCTCAATTCAACGGATTTTAGAGAAAATTTCTGCTTGACCATCTCAGATTTGCTTCAAACTTTTACCATCTAAAGAGTAACCATTTAAACTGACTTACCAATATTAGATTGGTATACCTAATACATCCAGAGAAAAAAAAATTGAACATGGTACCCCCTTCTGATTTGTGGTACATTGCGCCCTCATCTAAATCTGCAGCAAACTTAAGATGTCATTATCTCAAAAAGTGTTCAAGCTAAAGACTTCAAATTTTCTGTGAATAATTTTCTGTGAATTGCTACCTACAGATTCCACATATTAATTCGTAAGGCGTATGTGTTGACACTGACTGTGTTTCAATCTAGTGAAGGCATTTGTTGAATTGAGGTGGAATGACCCAGCTTGTTGTGACAACAGGTGGTGATACCAAAGTTTGCTAATTTATTGATGCAATGAAACAGTAACTGCAAAAGTAATCTGTAGTGTTTATTAACACCTACAGGACACAAGCAAACACAAGAGCATTTCAGCCTAAACAGTCATCAGCTGAAACATGTTTGTTTGTGGACATGGTCAAGCATTATGGTCAAGCATTATGAGAACAGGCTTGGGAACACTTTTTTTTTACATGTTAATTTAATAGTCTTTCTACCTCGCACCCCAAACTCGTGTGATTTTGAGTTGAGTGTATCTGCTTTGCCACTTTCACCATGCAACTGTCCCCTTCTGTATCTGTTGTGGGCAGCCGTGGTGTACTGGTTAGCGCATCGGGCTTGTAACCGGAGGGTTGCCGGTTCGATCCCCGACCAGTCCACCACGGCTGAAGTGCCCTTGAGCAAGGCACCTAACCCCTCACTGCTCCCCGAGCGCCGCTGGTTGGGCAGGCAGCTCACTGCTCTGGGTTGTGTGATTCACCTCACTGTGTGTTCACTGTGTGCTGTGTGTTCACTAATTCGGTTAAATTGGGTTAAATGCAGACAATTGAATTTCCCTCACGGGATCAAAAAAGTATATATTCTATTCTATTCTATTCTGAAGTGAACTTATTTTGGCGAGTCTAACCTTCTTTCTTCCGGCGGTCCCTCTCCCTTGGTCAGGGACTGGGAAGTGCTCCTCCAACAAGTCGCTGAGCGTCTCCATGAGGGTGGCCTGGTAGTCCTTCATCTTCTTGATCTTCCTCTTCATGTCCAGCAATTTGCTAAGTGCACAGACACAGCACATGATCACCCACGGAGGTATCAGGAAAGGACAGTGTAGTGTTTAAAAGAGGCTACCTGCTTTTTGTCAATGACAGTGTAGTGTTTAAAAGAGGCTACCTGTTCTCTGTCAATGACAGTGTAGTGTTTAAAAGAGGCTACCTGCTCTGTCAGTTTAGTGTAGTGTTTTAAAAGAGGCCACTTGCTTTTTGTCAATGACAGTGTAGTGTTTAAAAGAGTCTACCTGCTCTCTGTCAGTTTAGTGTAGTGTTTAGAAGAGTCTACCTGCTCTCTGTCAATGACAGTGTAGTGTTTAAAAGAGGCTACCTGCTCTCTGTCAGTTTAGTGTAGTGTTTAGAAGAGGCTACCTGCTCTCTGTCAGTTTAGTGTAGTGTTTAGAAGAGTCTATCTGCTCTCTGTCAGTTTAGTGTAGTGTTTAGAAGAGTCTATCTGCTCTCTGTCAGTTTAGTGTAGTGTTTAGAAGAGTCTACCTGCTCTCTGTCAGTTTAGTGTAGTGTTTAAAAGAGGCTACCTGCTCTCTGTCACTTTAGTGTAGTGTTTAGAAGAGGCTACCTGCTCTCTGTCAGTTTAGTGTAGTGTTTAGAAGAGGCTACCTGCTCTCTGTCAGTTTGTCGTTTTCAAGGCGCACTGCCTCCACTTGATCAGTGACCGCGTTCAAAACCTGCTTCTTCTCCTGCAGCCACAGTTTCTCTCTAAAACAGGAGAACAGCATGGAGCAAATGGAGGCATTACGTAAGCCCTTCACAGTTTGGGAAACGGATAAATACAAGTCAGTAAAACCCTGTCTGTAAACGGACATTATCAGGTGTAATGAGTGATTGTGCAGGAAGCAGTGTTTGTTTATGTTTATATTTTAAATCATTAGCAGATACTTATGTCCAAAACATCATACTTTATATTTCAATCAACAGACTGTGTACCGTGTACAAATAGAATGGGCAGTTAGCAAATCGTGAGGAGATGATTGCTGAAAGTGATTAGGATCTATATTTTTTCACGGCTTGAAATACAATCGCCGACAGCACAATATAGAAAAAACTATAGACACAATTAAACAGTAATTGTGGCATGTTCCCAGAGTGGCTAAACTTTAGCAGTCAGTTATACGTAAATTACTATTTACAGACGTATATAAAACAACTATGTGTATAATATAATAAATATATGCAATTTGGTGCAACATGAAAACCAGCCGGCGTCATATAAAACAGTTGTGGCGTGTTGTGTGCTGTGTGTTAGTGGTCGTATTAGTAAACACTAAAGTATAGTTTGACTAGATGTGACTAGGGATGTGCTGACATCCAGAGGGATTTTTTTTGTGCGAGATCTAAATGGGGTATTAAATGTAGGGCGTTAAGGGAGAACACCTTCTTAAAGATTCTTGGAGAGACTCTCTCTTTGTCTCGTAGTAGGTCACCACCATGTCCAGCTGATCATTGAGCGTTGTTAGCTGTGAGAGGCAAGACAGCACATTACATTAAAACTACCTGAAAACACCACAACATCACAATATTTAGACACATGAAAAAAAAAAAAAAAAACATTTTTGTGGCTTCAAAGAGCTTACAGATATCTTACAAGGAATTTTCATTACTTAATTAAGTTACACCTTGTGTGTAATTTCTAATGTTTTGTTCAGTTAATCATATATTTGACACTGCAACTGGACATTCAGGTATACCACTAAAATCGTGAAAATACAAATGCTCCATGAAGAAGACAACGTTAAATGATTACACAAGGCTAACCAAAATACCAAAAGAAGTTAGGCAAGCAGACATACCTCATCCCTACCCACAGCTGCCAGTATTTCAGGGTTAGTGGAGATCACTGTGGAATGAGGGGAGACAGATGTACATCAACAGGGAAGCCAAATAATAATGATAACAATAACAACAACAATAATAACAACAACAATAATAAAACTGTAATAATAATAATAATTATAATAATAATAATAATAAGTATTTCCACATTACATTTGGGTTCCATTTGTTTCAACTGGTCAAGTTCTGCTGCTAAGGCATTGAGATAGTCTGGAGCCTGATTCAGTGGAAAACAAAATGGTAAAAACAGAATGCAAGGTTGAGAAACTGGTTTTAAAAAAGGTTTGTTCTATCCAGGGACTAAATAGACCTTTTCAATATGTTCCCAGATTATTTCCGGTGGAAATATTCAAAACAACTGCAGATACTTTGAAATGAAAATTAATCTGACTTTAGCGTAATATTGTACATAATTTCGCCTTTAATTGGGTGCCAGAAATGCCATTGGGTGTTGCCATTTCCAAAGAAATAAAAGCACAAAACGAATGTCTCTACCTTTTGTCTGTGAGGTTCACAGAGACACAAGCTGGCCTAAATAGTTTTTGATCTGTCACTCACAGGCTCAACATCTTTGTCATGTATGTGGGTCTGTACTGTGAAGGTGATCAGTGACAAGAAGTTGGCACAACTCTGAACTTCTTGCCAGTAGCCTACTGGATAACGTATTCAATCTACGGCCTTGATGTACAGTACGTGTCTGGGTAGTTTTGCAAAGGAAAGGGAAAATAAATCACTCACGTCATTTCTTTCACCATCACAGGCCTCGGTGTCAGCCGATATTACCATGTTCTGAATCTGGAAAACAACAATAGCATAACATAACATTCTTTATGCATTCTTATTATATGGCTCTCTAGAATGTTGAGAGAGCTCCCATTCACTTTCAATGGGCCTCCCCAACGTTCTACCGGTGATTAATATGTATAATCACCGGTGAAAGTATATAATGACCGCTGTCAATGGCAACGGGTTTTGTGCTTCTAATTCACGTCTTTCATATCAATCCGCAACAAAGCCGTTCGCTGGTTGCAATGGAATTTCATTGAAAGTTACCAAGTATGTTGCCAGGCAACACCTAACAACTGTCAACTGTGGCGAACTATTTATTTTCTAGAAGTTAGCGGAAGCCACCAAACGGTAGCCAAGTCATTGCTAAAGACACATTGAGTTAAGTTTCATTTCTCTTTTTGGCAAGTAGCCATATAATAAGCGGGATAATGTATAGAACGCCGGTCATTATCGGAAAATAATTCCCTTCAGGACGAAGCAAAACCCCTCCGCTGCGCGTCGGGGTTCTGTTCATCCTGTCGGGAATTATTTTCCGATAATGACCGGCGTTCTATACATTATCCCTTACATAATCATAACAAACAATGTAACTCATTAGCCTACAAATGCCAGCTAGGCTGTCCTGGTCAACGAGAATTGGCCGGACGTTAACGACATGAATCAGAAGAGAAAAGGCGGTGGGTGATGATAACATATTGGAGCGAACAGGATTTTAAGTGAATTAACTTGTGCTTCAACCAAGTTACGTGATAGCTAATCTCTTACTTTTTGAAGTTGAGAGAACACCTCTTCGCACTCATCCAGTATTTCCGCCTTCGCTGCATCCGAACACTTGTCAACCTCAGGCGGCTGGTCAAATGTAAATGGTGCTTTAGCGGCCTAACAAATTAAAGAACATTTCGTTATTGCGTTAAAAGTATTAGGATTGTGCATTGCATATGATAACATTTTGAAGATGTCTCCCTGGCTTTTGCGACACATTCATCTCACTTGTAACGTTGTTAGCAAACTAACTAACGTGAGCTTACTTACTTCACTATTTGCTAACAAGAATGCCAGCTGCAGCTGTTCAACTGTTAATCATATCGGGTGCAATCTTAGAGTTGAAATGTATACTAGGTGTGTAATGATGAAAGGAAATGGAAAGTTAAGATAGCCTAAATTTAAATTAACTTCTACAACAGCTTACGTACCATCTCCACCACCGCAGAGCTCTGCTAAACAAAACAAAAATACCGCCAGTCACTTTTTCCACGTGACCGGAAGTAGTAGCATGTCTACCATAGAAATAGGCGAGTTCAAGTGACAGCCAGAGCAAAGATTGTAGCAGAGACCCCCCTACTGCAACAGTCTTTGACCAGAGCAAGACGAGGCAGAAAAGCGCTTTCCTCCTTAGTGGCACTTAAGTGATTAAAGTTATGTTATTATTAAAGCTGTCAAAACTCAATATATTTGCGACCTTCTGAGCCTCCAGACTAGAATAGCCGAATGAGTAGGTGCCCTCTTCACCGGAAGATGGCACTATAGCCTCTATCGCTCTGCCCTCTATGGCATGAATTATCACCTACTTTAAAACAATGTTTTAATGTATTTTTCTTATTCAAAATGGTTTAAATAATGAAAATGTAAAAAAAAGTTCAAACAAAATTAAAGGGGGGGGGGGGGGGGGGGTAGTTGGTAATTTGTTGCCATGTGGCAACAATGCGCAGTCGTGGAAAATGCTATAAAATCCCATTTTTCTTTAAAAACTTATTTTTATTTCATTATAAATATTTTAGACATTAATATCATTAAGCTTACATTAGGTATGCTCAGATACATTTAGTTGTAAACCTAACATAATACAGATTTAACTGTATTTTGGACAATAAAGTGACTATATCATGGTAATATATTAAGTCCGCCTGGGAAATATAGCCTTCCTTAAGGCCATAACGTAATTGTTAATATAAAAGTTTATATTAAAGAATGTCATCATTTAAATTACTGTATTTCATTTGGATGACTTTCATTCCCCAAATTCATAGGATTCTATTGCAGTCAGAGGACATAATCAGCTGTAGTGAGACTGCACCGTCATAGAGCCCTCCCCCTCATCCCTGACAGACTTCTCCTACCCTCTAAAGCCATGCCTAAATCATATTTGGGGTCCCACATTGAAGGGTCAACCTAACCTAGGGTTCTCTAGTTCTCTAAGTACACACTGGGCATGCCTTGGATGGCTCCACAGCAAGCCAGCCCACTTCTTACACCATTTATAGTGAGAGGAGAGAAGGGTCACCCCATTTGCCCTTGAACTTTGGACCTCAGGTGCTAAAGCTGTAGCCAAAGAGGCAGGATGAGTGACTGCAGTCTCTATCCGCTACATACTGTACATCAATGTTTTTCTCCTCATTGCAGCATTATAGCTAATCCTGATACTTCTTTGATGGAAAAGACAACAATGCGCTTTTATGTTCTCAAAAATCTTAAACAAAAATGATGAAAACAGCAAGACGACTGTGCAGTGACATATAACACAAAATACATCTTTACCGCTCCAGTCTGTATACTATCTGAACCTCATTCCACAAAAAAAAATAGCAAATTGGTAAACATTTACATTTGTCCTTAAAGACTCCAATATGTCTGGTATTACAAATAAAAGTGTAAAAATGTTTTTTTTTTTTTTTTTTTATATATCAAAATATTGTCAAAAGTTGTTTATATTCCCAGAGTATCCTATTACTATGCAATCCTATCGTAATCCTATGATACCATTCATTTGAATGGACATAAAAAGTTCAATATTCGCATGCCATATGGAAACAAATACATTTTGGCAAATTACAAAAAACTCATTATATATAAAGTTGTTTTAATGATAAATTCTTCATGTTTACAGTCCAGATAGTGTTTTCATTTATTTTTCTCAAATTATGCCTAAATTCAGAATTTTTACCACCTAGAGGTAGCCCATAGGTGGTGGTGGTCACCTGCCTCTCTGTATAAATAGAAGTATTAACAATATATCCTATAGTCATGTGACCTAACTATTATTTTTTTTTAAATCAAAATGTAAATCCCCTTTTTCAAATCTAAATAGTAAAATATAGGTTTTGTGTTACTGTCAATTAGAAGACAAAGCATGT
The DNA here is from genome assembly GCF_963854185.1 of Sardina pilchardus. Classification (NCBI taxonomy): domain Eukaryota; kingdom Metazoa; phylum Chordata; class Actinopteri; order Clupeiformes; family Clupeidae; genus Sardina; species Sardina pilchardus. The sequence continues at coordinate 40,075,853 of NC_084994.1, forward strand.
GTTGCCATATGGCAACGCCATGCAATAGAGGGTTAACGAGAGTGGAGTGAGTTGTGCCAGGTTTTACTAAAGTGACTCTAACGTGAGGCCATAATGCTTCACACTATGAATATTTCCGGATGTGGTGCATGCATCTCTGGGAACTATCATTTTCGATCTGAAATATAGTAGACCTATTTTAGCTCTTGTCTTGTGGCACAACTTGTCCCTGTATAAAGTGCCTTTGGGGTTGCCGGGGTAAAGTGCTTTTGGAGAGAATGCATAGTAATTGTGCCATTGATTATTGAAATAAAGCAGTATATTTTAAACTCAGAAACTGTAATGCTTAAATGCTAGACAAATTCAATACAAAAACGGTAAATTAAGGTTTATTTTAACATCAACATCCATTTTCTCTGTGAAATTCTGCTTGGGAGACTGCACCGTTGTCACACCAGTTTCATTTAAATAGTAGCCTTGTGTGGAGGGAAGATAAACATGAAATGCGATTAAAGTTTTGTTGATCAGAGAAGTTTACTGCCATTTTAGTATAGTTAGATGTGGTTGTGTAGGCAAATGTCAGCCACTGCTAGTAGATGATGTCCCCCCTCTCCTTCCCAGGCTTCCTGGTCAATGTGTGTGTGTGTGAGAGAGAGACAGCGAGAGAGAGAGAGAGAGAGAGAGAGGGAGAGAGAGAGTGTGTGTGAGAGAGTCAAGAACACCTTTGGGATGAATTAGAGAGGATCCTGCAGCCAGTCGCCTCGTCCAACATCAGTTTGACCTCTCAAATGCGCTTCTGAAAGAATGGTCAAAAAGTCCCATAAACACACTCCTAAACCTTGTGGAAAGTCTTCCCAGAAGAGTTGAAGCTGTCATAGCTGCAAAGGGTGGACGGTGGACCACGTCATCATAAACCCTATGAAGTTCATATGTGAGTCAAGGCAGGTGAGCGTATACTTTTGGCAATATGGTGTAGACTCATAATGTATCTTACCAAAGCACTAAAACATGTGTGAAATGTTTTAAACTTGTCTATGACTGTTCAGACACAATTAAAAAAAAATCTGATCATAGAAATTGTACTTTGAAAGACAATTTTTTATTCATTTGTATTTAATGTGCTTAGGCTACCTCTCATGCAATGAGGCTCTCTTCTTTGCTGGAGGAGTGAAATGGCTGGGTCTTTGAAAATGTGTGGTCACAAGACCAATTTCTTCTATGGTTCCCTAGAAACAGGGGATGGCACAACTTCCCCACTGGCACAAATCATCTCCCCTATTTCGTTCTTTACATTTATCTTCAAATGCTATCAACGTAAATTGGCCCTGTTAATTAGACCTAGCAAACAATTTGGGTCACATTAGCCCATATACTGTAGATACAGTATTTAAGCAGGTATAGGCCTGAGTAACTGTGAGACTGTGTTTTCAACCTTTAGCCTTGGTGCTGTACAGCACAAGGTTGTAAAGGCCATAATAAAACCCAAAAAAACAGCATGGCTTTGGTACCCCTCCTGGGACCCAGAACATGTTTTGCTATAATTATTACGATTTTAGAGATACCCCCAAAGTGTAGCACTAATAGCTGTCTGGTTGCTCTAGCTGTTGGCGGCAGCAACTTGAGCTCTAGGTGGCATTGTTTTTTTTTTCATACCGACAGTATGCAGTAGACATCAGGTCACAAACGTATGTCATTAAATGCAATGGGATCTTAGGAGATTGGCGGAATTAATGGGTACCAAGGACGGTTTTTGCTGCCCAGGAGTGGTTTCAAGGCTGCCTACAAAAATGAACACTGTCATGCTGTTACTATTTAATGGTTGAATATGCGCTCTGGTGGCCTTAGTAATGAGCCTGGCTCTTTGGCGTTCCAGTCATGGTACCTGTTGACCTGGGTCCTTTAGGAGGAGTAACTGCACTCTCCCTTCACTACACTTATGGGGAGGAAGTGAGATGGCTCACTGTGAGGTCATCAGAGACTGATTATGAGCGGTATAGGGACCCCCAACTGACCCCTGACCCCTGAGTGATGGACCCCAGAGTAGAGCGGAACGCTAGTGTGCGGAGGACCCTGTAGGATGGCAGAGTTGCAGTTGGGATGGATGGACAGTTGTGTGTGGATGTCTTTTAGCAAATGCATCATTTGCATGCAAAATGGGCTCATTCATTTCCCAAAACAAGCGTTAAACTAATTATGTGCTGTGTACGTTTATGTGAATGTAAATTCCTCTGAAAGGTTTTCATTTCTGAATAAGCCTTAAAGCTCTAGGCTACACGTTGCAGCTAAGTTTGACATTAAACTAAAAGAGCCAGAAAAACCCTCACTGTCAGACTCATGCTTCATGGACATGGATTAAAAACAGGAGGTAGTGAGACTGTCTACAAAGGACATTCAATAAGTTATGTTTTGTGTAAAGTGTTACAATTACAGACTTTTACTTAGACATGCTTACAATATTCATAATTCTCCATAGGCCAATTGATTTGGAAGTGAAGTTTATTCTGATAAACAAGATACCATATCAAGAATGTTTTTTTTTTTTTTTTTTTTCAAAAATGCGTGCTACAATTATTCACAACCTCATTTAATACTGTAAAAAGCTATAGATAGGTAAATACTTTATTGATCCCCAAAGGGAAATTCAACATTTGCCATTATTTTTTTCTTCTTCTTATGACAGCTCATGATATTGGAGAATACACTGCAAGTTAGTACCTTGTAAGATATCTTAGAAGGCAGCATTTTTGCCCGTTTCGGACACAGCCATGATCTGATCTCAGAAAACCAGTGGGTGTGACCTGTTGCCATGGGAATGTGAATCTGAAGAATGGTCCCAAGGTGCTGACTTGCAGTGTATTCTCCAATATCATGAGCTGTTATAAGAAGAAGAAAAACAAATGTGAGAGTTAAAGAGTTCATTTGGCAATACATTTTTCTTTTCAATTTGTGTTTATTTTCAAACAAAGCAATACAGTGTCATGTTCAATATTACAATAACATCAATTTCAATTCAAATCTCACACTGGGCCGTGGACTCTTATTCACACTTGGCCCATTTCACTGGGCCTAACTCGAGTGTGATTAGACATTTTAGCTTTAGGAATTCTTGCAGTAGAAAGATCCATCATAAAAACATACTGAAAAGTATAACAGCCATTTTTAGGAAGCATATGTGGCGGTATTCACCTCTGAACAATTAGTTTATTATGCTGTTAAAGGGATATTCCGCCATTTTTGGAAATACGCTCATTTTCCACCTCCCCTCGAGCAAAACAATCGATATTTACCTTGCTCCCGTTCATCCAGCCATTCTGTGAGTCTGGCGATACAACTTTTAGCTTCAGCCTAGCATAGCTCATTGAATCGGATTAGACCGTTAGCTTCTCGCCTGCTAGCTTCATGTTTAAAAGTGACTAAGATTTCTGGTAATTTTCCCATTTAAAATGTGTCTCCTCTCAAGTTAGAAAGTGCAATAAGACCAACTGAAAATGAAACCTGGCGTTTTTCTAGGCTGATTTGATATGGAACTACACTCTCATCTGGCGTAATAATCAAGGCAACTTGCAAACTACTGGCACTACTACTGCTTGTTGTCTATGGGGACTATTTTCAGATGCTGCGTACGATATCACTGCGCCTATGGTACGTTTGCAAGTTGCCTTGATTATTACGCCAGATGAGAGTGTAGTTCCATGTCAAATCAGCCTAGAAAAACGCCAGGTTTCATTTTCAGTTGGTCTTATTGCACTTTCTAACTTGAGAGGAGACACGTTTTAAATGGGAAAATTACCAGAAATCTTAGTCACTTTTAAACATGAAGCTGGCAGGCGAGAAGCTAATGGTCTAATCCGATTCAATGATCTATGCTAGGCTGAAGCTAAAAGTTGTATCGCCAGACTCACAGAATGGCTGGATGAACGGGAGCAAGGTAAATATCGATTGTTTTGCTCGAGGGGAGGTGGAAAATGAGCGTATTTCCAAAAATGGCGGAATATCCCTTTAAGCCTGCAAGGCAGACTTTACGCTGTTTTTCTGGGTTATGCGATCATCAAATATAAAAATACATTTTATCAAATGAGGTTGTGAAAGATAGCACACGTTCTTTAAAAAAGGAAAAAAAAATTGTGATATGGTATCTTATTTATCAGAATAAACTTCACTTCCCAATCAATCGGCCTATGGAGAATACTGCATATGCTTCACAAACATGCTTTTGTGATCTGACATGTCCTTTGTCCTCTCCTCTCCCTTCTCTCTTCGTCAAGTAACAGACTGGCCCTTCTCCATCTAAGTCATGCATTGGGAGGAGAAGTTATACTTTGCATGACATTGTTGCCTTTTTTATTATGTTTTTGGGGCTCTGGGGCAGCATAAGACCATGCCTAATGTTAACCGGCCTCTATATAATACAATTGCATCAACATTGGATTTAAAATGAGATCAAATTAAATTAGATTAAATTTTAAAAAAATAAAATAAAATAGATATGGGGCTATGTGTAGTGAGGATTTCATATTTTTTCTCATGTCATTCAGGCAAGGTTTACATTTCTTGAAGTTATTTATATCGTGAAGTACTGAAATGTACAGAAAAAAGTTATCAATATCTTGTATCAATCTCTTGCACTCAAGCTATTGTTTATTGAATTAATGCAATTTCATTGTGACACAATTTCCATGGATCTTCAATGAATTTAAATCGACTTGCTGAAATGCGATATTCAGTCATTTCAAATTCAATTTGTTTGCCTTACATTCATGGAATTTATTCTTGTAATCATCCATCCATCCATTCATTCATCAATTCATTCAATCGTTTGGGTAATTATGTTGTTTTGTCTGCAGCTTTTTTGAAAGATATGCAAAAAAAAGAGAGATTAAAGGTCAAGTTCAGTTTATTTTGCTTTTGATATACAAATGTGTGTATAGTGAAACCAATACATTTGTCATTCATTCATTCATTCATTCATTCATTCATTCATTCATACATTCATTCATTCAGGCATTTGGTCATTTTGAGTAAATGTGCTATTTTGGCTGCAGCCAATGCATGCACATGTAAAATAAATAAATAAAATGAATAAACACACCTAGGAGTTAAAACACATAGACCTAATCTGTGGGTTCAGTCATTACAGCACAATTATTATTGTGATTATGATTATGATTATGATTATGGTGATGATGATGATGATTATTATTATTATTATTATTATTATTATTATTATTATTATTATTATTATTTCACAATAACTTTTAGCTGCCTAGTACAGCTTGGTGACCATTTCCAAACCTGGCACAGGCCGCAGAGGGACCGCTGCTATGGTCTCTACTTTTCTGTTGTGTGTTTTCTTACATTGCAATGTTTTCAGCTTCATTACACTCACCACAACACAAAGGATAAAAGTAAAACAGACAAACGGCACTGAAAACAAAAATCAACAAAAGCCTCTTTTTTTTGCACAAATCTGGCACGAAAGTCATTGAAACACTTTATAACCCCCCTCTATTTAACATCAAAAGATTTCTCACTAATAGTGGGTCTACTATTCTTCAAACCTGTAACCCTTTGGATGGAAGTCAAATAACATTTCAGAGGGCCTTAAATGGATGGAAGACAAGTGCTACAAAACCGCTAGTTTCATTGTAATTCATTGACTTGTTAAAAACGTCAAGCTTTAAGGGGTTGGAGAGAAAGGAACGGACATTCATGGACACAGATGCGCATCTTGAAGACGGCTGCGAATGGGAAGCTGCCTTTGTTCCGGGCCGAGTTAAACAGTTTAAAAGCGGAGGTTAACTCAATCAATCAACATGTCCGAAATTGTGAGGGCAATTTCAAAAACCATATGGCCTCCAAACGTTTTTGTCCTTTTCGTGCGGCGGGACACGCTTGTTTCAGCATGGGGAGCCACGGGAGGCTGAGCATTCTCCATTGTCGCCTGTCACATCAGGGGACCCTTCTCATTTGTCCTGCGCGTTTCATGCTTTACGCTAAAAATTACAGCCTCGACCCGAACAAAAAAGAATTATATAGACCTGAAGAAATTGGCCCAAAACGTAAGGTTTTGTTGCTTTCACAGCTCCAGCCCTTTTCTTTCCAAAAGCCCCAGATTTGCGATTCTCACATAAATTGCCAGGGAAATAGAAAACACTTTGCAGGGTCAAATAGGACGCTCTTTAGAATGAGGAACGTGCTTGTTGAGAAGGTTTTTTTTATATAAGCAAAGGCTGCTATATTAGACCATCCATGGTGACTGTGGAGTGCAGATTTACGGGGTTATTTTAGGTACATTGCATTCCCTTTTGCCCTCTAACAGATTTGGGCATATAGCCTACGTTTAACTGACCACTAAAACAGTATAGGCCTACGGATAATGATGTAATAAAAAAGCAAACCAAACCTTACATTTTCTTTTTTCATGATCTATTTTATTTCGTTTTATACAACAAGCATCAACATGATTACAAGACACATAAACAATCATTTACATTAAATTATTTTTTAACCTCATGAGTCATGACATAAATAAATGTAGGCAAGAGTTTTTGTTTTATTATTTCATTATATAACAAAGCTATGGTGACTTTTTGTGATAAACTGAGCGAAATGTGCAAGAGAGAGAGAGAGAGAGAGAGAGAGAGAGAGAGAGAGAAGGCTAATTTATCAGCGAATGAATATCGAGCTCGATAGGCCTAGGCCTAGACATAGGCTTATGTATACAAGGCCTGTAGCAGTTTGATTTTCAAGTCATTTTTTCATTCAGTCATCTACGTCAATCTCTTCGTCCTCGTCGTCTGAGCTTTCTTTACAAGCTGTGTGGTCTGAAAGTGGAGACATGGGGGGCATCCGAAACTGCTTTTCCGACGGAGTGTCTGGTGACCGGTGCCCCGCAGTCCCATTGACCAGTCTCTCCAAATCGGCCAGTTTGTCCAATTTCTCCAACGGCACACTCCCAATGGCTGTGGCCGACTTCACGTCTGCCTTCAGCTCCTCCAAGTCCCGCTTTAACTTGGCCCTTCGGTTTTGAAACCACGTAATGACTTGAGCGTTCGTTAGACCCAGTTGATGTGCGATCTGGTCCCTGTCCGCTGGAGACAAATATTTTTGGAACAAAAATCTCTTCTCCAGGGCGTAGATTTGATTGGTAGTGAATGCAGTCCTGGACTTTCTCCGCTTCTTGGGGTTATGCTGTTGGGTATAGAGTGTCAAACAATCCCTTCCTAGAAATACAACAGAGAGAGAAAACATGAATGTATGAATGAAATATGAATGACTCATCTTGATATTTAGTATAGCCTAATCATTGAACCACATCAATTAAACAAATGTAATTTATTCATAATCATTGATCCACATCAATTAAATATGGCCATTATATGGAATTTAAGCACAGGTTGATTGATTAGCTTACCTTCTACGGATCGGAGAACACCCACTTCAAGCCCCTTAAAGGTTTTGCTGGCGAGTTCTTCGAGAGCACACAGTGGAGCTTTGGCGACAAGTGTCCGTTTGGGCAGGTGCAGCAGGCCGAGGCCAGGTAGGCCTGCATGTTTGTCCGCAAAGATAAGTGCTGTCCCTCTTTTCACTGAGGGTTTGCTGAGTATGTCCACTATGCTGAACGGCGTGAGCGGCTTGTTAGAGGATGCGGGGGGTGGAAGATGGTCCAACGGAGAGCGCCTCTCCTTTTCTGTTGCAGTATCCCTGGACATCACGAACAGGACCGATGACCGACGCGCCGGTGCGGCCAGAGATAACAAGGAGGATAAATAGTTTTAAAAAATCGAAATCAAAATTAGGCCGAGACTGTTATTACCGATAGACTACCATGTCGTCACCAGTCTCACCAAAAAGGCCTTTACTTATTTTCCAGGTGAATGAGACTTTAGTCTGAAAAATGTTTCAGCTACAAAGTCTGTTCACTTGCACATATGCATGTCCCTGCTTGATTGGCTGCGTCTGTCTGTGTGTCCTCTTTCAGGGTCTGCAGTTCAATGGGGCTCTTTGCGCAAGGCGAACTCCGTTAATTAGTTGGCAACTTGGCACTAAGAAGTGGAGGAGGAGCCAACATGTCATGAGTTCAGTGCATTGGAATAAAAGTTTCTCCTCAAAGACTGGCTTGTTAGATGAATTAATTATAGACCTTTGGTGGCATAGTTTACATAATGCAGATCCAACAACAACTTAAAACACTTGCTATATATTTTTTTAACTGATTTTGATTGTCCCAAATAACCTCTTGTTCCCAGATGCAAATATAGAAGATTTCAAGATGTTTTAAATGCAATCAACATCTAAATAATGAGACATAATGGCTCAACTCTTGAACAGTGGTGCAATTATTTAAATAAAAATATAAATAATAATTCATCAATTTTGTTAATAATATTGTTCCTTATCCTTATTATTATTATTATTATTATTATAATTATTATTATTATTATTATTATTATTATATTATTATTATTATTATTATTATTATTATTATTATTATTATTATTAATAATAACAATATTATTCTTATTAGTATTATTAACTTTATTAACATTATTAGTGTTGCTGTAGTAGTAGTTGTTGTTTTTCTCATCATGTTTTTGTCTTTAGCAGACCATGATTGATATGATCTAAATCCTTTGCGGCTAGTTTTTGTGACATATAATCATGATAACAACAACAACAATGAATACATGAACAGCATTAATAATAACATGGTATCAAGAGCTACATCAAAGATCCTTTAGAACCGTCCCTGGCTAAATTTTGAGTGTGAAATTTACTTGCTGAAAATCCTTTCACATCCAGAAAATCAAAAGAAGTTGACAATTTTGACAGTTAAGACAGTACTTAATAAATAAAATTGGTTTATTGGTGAAAACAGAAATGACAGACCAGCTCATGATAAGCTAGTTTTCTATGTGGATTAAAATCTGTCCTTAGCCGCTAGAGTCATAAGAAGCATGACCGATCGTTTAGCTTGAGGTTTTGCGCTGACCTGTTGGGTCGGCCCTTACTGGTCAAGGCTTTTGGAGAGTTATAGGGCAATCTGAAGAGGAGGTAAAGATTTGTTACAGATGCAGGTGCATATTATGTATGAAAATATTGCAAATTGTGCATTTTTGCCATCTAGTTAGAAGAGAGAGAGAGAGAGAGAGAGAGAGAGATGTAAACAATGTTAAGTTGATTATTAACATGTTATACTTGTAGCTTTGGCAACAATGACTTGACACATTCATGCCAATAAAGCAATATTTGATTTGATTTGAGAGAGAGAGAGAGAGAGAGAGAGAGAGAGAGAGAGAGAGAGAGAGAGAGAGAGAGAGAGAGAGAGAGAGAGAGAGAGAGAGAGAGAGAGAGAGAGAGAGACATTGTTTGTATAATAGCCTATGCATTGCTGGCACAACTTAGTAGCCTACACCAGATTTTCTTACAGAAAACACATTTAATTTATTGTTATCTCATGTCACTTTCACTGCAGTTGTTGGAATTTCTTGTAATAGATTTCTATTCCCGCAGCTCACAGTCTTTAACACAAACCAAAGCTGCATTTGAACATAAGGTCATATTTATAGCTTGAATGTGGCTTCAAACTTGAAGACTTGAAGCTGAGTCGATATGTCCTTGAAGTGTGGTTGTATTGTGTTTACATTTGAGTTATATTGTTTACATTTGACTTGCTGTTTTTTTTTGGAAAGGATGTCGCCTCCTTTATGTAAAAAAAAAAATAACACATCCACAAAATAAACCATGAAACACACTCTCTCTCTCACACACACACACACACACACACACACACACACACACACACACATAATGGTCCTTGAATATTTTAATCATATTTCATTCCTGGGTTCATATCCTCATGACCGTGCTCAGGAGCTGGACCTACCTAGCTGTGTCTCCTTGGCAACATAGTCGGCATAGTGATTTGTGACTGTGTTGGCATGGTGAGGCGGGCAACACCTGGTTCCTTGGAGCAGACAAATGTGGAGGAGACCACGTCCGCCGAGGAGACACACATGGAAAACATGTGCTGCCATTGTGATTGAAATCAGCAGCAGCGCAGACAGGGGGGACACCCCATTGTGGAGAGCGTAGTCGCCACACACACAATCACACACATATAGGCCTGCACACACACACACACAGTCTCTCTCTCTCTCTCTCTCTCTCTCTCTCTCTCTCTCTCTCTCACACACACACACACACACACACACACTCACACACATATAGGCCTGCACACACACACAGTCTCTCTCTCTCTCTCTCTCTCTTCTGTCTCTCTCACACACACACACACACACACACAGACAGACATAGTCCACACACTTTCACACACATATTTTCCAGCAGAGCCACACACACACACACACACACACACACAGCAATACACACACACACACACACACACACACACACACACACACTCACATCTCACACACACACACACACGCACGCACGCACGCACGCACGCACGCACACACACACACACACACACACACACACACACACACCCTCCTTCTCCCCTCTCCCTATACCCCTTGCTGTGTCTCACCCTCGTCTGTGTGCTGTGTGCTGGGGGCCGGGGGGAGTGTGAATTAGGCCCTGGAGGGCTGCGGTTCACCCTCCGCATAGAGCTGCGGTGACCTCTCCGACTTCCTCCATGCCTGCCCAGTCTGCTCCGTCTGCAATGGCGGCTCTGGGGAGGCTGCAGGCGTATGAATAAAAATCAGCCGCAAACACAGCGGAAATCTGACAATAGATTTGTCCCCAGCAAACGCTGACACAGTCCCCGCGGTCCCGAAAGGATGGGAGGAGCCCGGTTATTCACTGGCATCCATTAACAACGACCAAACCGTTCATGAAATATTATGGTCTGGCCATGTCACAAAGTCATAAAATGTTTTCATTCCTCTTTGGTGGCTTTGTTTGTTACTCACTCAGTTATTGAAGTACTGAAGATCTTGATAAATAACAACATTGTAAATGTGTAAATGATGGTAATGGCTCATAAGTAATAATAATCAATTGGGCAATTGGGCTCATTCATCTTTTTATCTGTCCTCCCTTCCTTCCTCGGCCCTCGTTCCCACTGATCTAGATAAACAATGATGGGGATGCAGCAATGGGATAGTCTATCCAGTGTTAGTTATAGATCAGAGAGGCACACTGTATCAGGACACACATGGCCCACTAACCCTGCTGCCCTTGTCCTACTGGACAGACTTCATGTCAAGGTACAGACAGCACTGGATAGGTGCTGGACCATACGCTTAATGACCAAAGGCCTCTCATGTGGAATTCTTTCATTGTACTGGCCAATCGCTGTTTTCCATTTACAGTTGTGCTCATAACTTAATGAACTCATGCTAAAGTTGACCAAAAAGAGGAATAAAAAGATATCTTTTGTAAATTGATCTTACAGTAATGCCATATAAAAATAAGGAAAAATCCAACCAATTTTCTTTGTGAATGAATAATGTAATTCCCCTTAAAAGACAGGGGCATCATATACACAGCCCTATGATAGATTCCCATAACAATAACAGATTTTAATTTTAAAGGCCAGTTATTTCATGGATCCAGGATGCTATGCATCCTGATAAAGTTCCCATGGCCTTTGGAATTAAAATAGCCCTACATCGTCACATGCGCTTCACCATACCTAAAGATAGATGGGCATGGTTTTATTTCAGTTAGCCTAAAGAGTTTGTTAGTTTGTTGGTTTGATTTGCATTGAGAGATGATCTTATGGAAAGAACCCCATGCCAATCTCTACATCAGTATACAGTATGCGTTTCCATAATTCCCCACATCATCCTCCCTTTCTCTCCTTTCCTCTGTCTCTTTCTCTCTCTCTCTCTCTCTCTCTCTCTCACACACACACACACACACACACACCAAGTGCCCTCTTGTGGCAGCAGTAATTCAGTTCAGAGAGCAATTTTCTTTTTTTTGATCTTTTGAAAACGTCTCTCTCCCTCCCTCTATTCTCGCCGCTTCAATGAGACAGTGATGAATCAGCTCCTCCTTCACTCACCCGACACTTTTATGAACTCCCAGAGACAATCGCCGGAGCTCTCCCTGCACCACCCTCTCCCCACCGCACCCCTCCCCACTTATCTACCATTGTCTGGGGGGAGAGGAGCGCAGCAGTAGGGGGGGTCTGGAGAAGGTGATGTGCTGCTGAAGCACTACTACAGTAATGTGGTGAATTGAAGGGAAAGTTACCCATTAACGTGCCCCTCGACCCTTTTGTCTGCGGGCCTGGGCCTGTCGACAGCAGGCCCTAGTTGACTTTTTACACTTACTGATGAGAAGTGTGTGTGTGTGTGTGTGTGTGTGTGTGTGTGTCTCTGTGTGTGTGTGTGTGTGTGTGTGTGTGAGTGTGAGAGAGACAGAGAGAGAGAGAGAGAGAGAAAGAGAGTGTGTGTGTGTGTGTGCATGTGTGTGTGTGTGTGCACTTTCTCTGATCAACATTGTTGAACATTGCTGTGCTATATGGAATATGCATACTACAACATACATATTGCATTACAGCATGCAGTGTATGTTGTTATGAGTGATGAGAAGTATGTGCGTGGGTGTATGTGTGTGTTTGTGTGGGAGAGATAGATAGAGCGAGAGAGAGAGAGAGAGAGAGAGAGAGAGAGAGAGAGAGAGAGAGAGAGAGAGAGAGAGAGAGAGAGAGAGAGAGAGAGAGAGAGAGAGAGAGAGAGGGAGAGAGAGAGAGAGAGAGAGGTAGGGAGAAAGTGTGTGTGTGTGTTGTGTTTGCGTAAAACTCCCTCCTGGGAAGGTGGATGGAGAGGCGATGGATTGAGGACGGCATCAAGATGCAGGCTGGACTGGAGGTGTCATGATGTGACTGATGGAGAAGGTGCTAAACCAGCTGACCACACACACAATGGTCACCACGCTGTGTGATGCAGTCTGGCACATGAGTGGGTGGGCATTCAGTGGATGGAAGGAAGGATACCTGGAAATGATGGATGATTTATGGGCTCTCTTTAAGTGAAGTGTAGAGAGTTAGTGTAGGTCAAAGGTTACTCACAACTTGACCCGCTCTGAGTTAGCAACTGCTACTGCAGGCAGCCCATTAGAATGTGTTGTTTCCTGATCATTAGTGGTGTGTGTGTGTGTGTGTGTGTGTGAGTGAGTGAGTGTGTATTACGGTGTGTGTGTGTGTGTGTGTGAGAGAGTGAAATACTACTGCTCTCATTCATTTAAGTTATTTGGAAGTTTTGCTGCATATAGGGCTGAAAGCTGACGTTGTTAGCATTGTGATTGTTCTCGCTGGAAGGATCAGGTGTTTTGAAGGAGTGAGCATTTGTCTTCTAAGGAACTGAAACTTTGTGTGCAATCATCTCCAAAGTCCAGTCCTTCATAAACAGATAGCCTACTGTAACTAGGCAGAATCATCAAATCTGATGGCAGGACATTTGACAGGCGCCGCATCTGCACATGACATGATGAGATGACCGGCACCAGATAAAACAAGCACATATTGGTTCAGCATGCCCTGGACAAAGGTAGAGGTTTGACTGGACTGTGCTCTACCCAAAGGTGAGGAGGTCTTATTGAGTTGAGATTTTGCACATGAAAGTTAGTAAGTCTTTATTTATACAAAAGGGAGATATTTCTGGTTAAGCTGGTTAGTCCTGATATACAATGAGAGTAGGGATGTGTTGGTGTAGCTGTCAATTCTTAAACATGAATTTATATGACCAACTTTTATTCCAAATAAAGTTCTGTAAAACTGTGGCATTCACTGAATAAAAGAAAATGGTCATGACATTTTTACTGAGGGCAGAACAAAATATCCACGCAAAAAAATGGTATTGTAATTACTATTTTATGTGTTTCTAAAAACACATAAGGATTGCAGTCCATTTCTGCACCAAGATGACAATGTCAGGCATTAGCAACAGTTATTTTTGAGCAAGAGTAACACTCAATGGGTGCGTTTCATGTAGCGTTTATACGTCCTCCCTCGCTCCTCGATGCCTCGATCCTCACTGATCTACATAAAGAATGATGGGGGTGAAACAATGGGATAGTCTATCCAGTGTTAGTTATAGATCAGTGGGAACGCCCCTCGAGGATCGAGCATCGAGGATCGAGGAGGCATAATGAGAGGCACCCTATATTGTTCTGGACCAAAGTAAGCCCCATCCAAACAGACATGTGTGTATCAAGTGCCCCCTGGTGGCAGCAGTGGTGCAGTGTTTGTTTCTCTTCTACCCTCTACTTCCTTAATGAGACTGTGATGAATCAGCTCAACCCCCATTCACCCGACACTTTTATAAACTCCCAGAAACAATCACTGCGAGACTAGAAAAAACACGGTAGTCTATTCATGGTGATACAGTATATTAAAAAACCCCAGAAAAAAACAGAAGCAAACAGAAGCAAAGACCATCAAAATAAAATCAAAACATAACAAGACACTCACTGAGACTACAATAACTTCAGTCCTGGGCCCAAATTGACAAATCATCTTAATGCTAAATCGACCTCTTAATTAGCAGATTTGGGAGAAACTTTTTTTTTGGAAGAGTAATTCACAAACCATGTAAATGCTAAAAGTAGCATCCAACTCTGAGAGAGCTTAGAAGAAGTCAAGACCTGTAACTGCAGTCTACAAACAAGCTTGTGTATGCAAAATGAAGTAAACCATAGTAATGAAGCGCTTATATCTTTCGAGTTGTCATTTTCCCTAAGCGATAGTTGGTCTCAGTAGCTGTGTTAGCTATAGGTTTTAAGAAAAAACTTTTAACTAAAAATGTTTAGTGTGATTTAGGATACTCTTAGTGGTAACATACAATGTTTTTAAATACAGTCCTTGATTCCATGTATTGTTCCTTCATATCAGCATGACAGTGCAAACAATATTAAAAATAAACATAGAAATAGTGATACATTTCATGACAGAATTGTTTTTTTTGCCAGACATTTCATAGACATTTCATGTTCTGCTATTCTAGAATATAATTTGAAAGGACAGTAGTTGAATGGCATGAGTAAATATTTGTTATTGTACGGTAACTCATTATTTTTTCCCTCTTGTAAATAAAGAGGTCAGACTGACACAATTTCACGTACAGTAAGTGCACGTTTATACTAACTGCTTCAACAAAGGCCGTGGAGTTATTTCCGTTGCTTGCGCCGCTCCACAGCTTTTTCCAACTCAATCAGGATTATGTCTCGGTTCATCTTCACATTTTCTGCTGCCAATTTGGCCAGGTGATTGATTTTTATGTCGGAGTCAGTCAGGCTGAAGGTTGAGTATTCCATCTTTTCCATTTGAATTGTTGCCCTATCTGTAGATTGAGATAAAGAGCGTGTGAAGTCAGTAAGGTAAGGTGGCTCTTGTAGACTGGTAAAACCTGACTCATTTAATGGGGAATGTTTGAGATATGGCAGCAGGCTTGACCACATTTTAATCACAGCACTTTTAGTCAGCCAGTTCACTTTGGGGGACTTGAATAACTTTAACTATTTTGTCTTGTTGAGTCCCCCCTCCTAAGGAAGACAATAAAAAAAAAACAGCCTGACCAGCTAAAGGTGGTTTGCTGGTTGACCAGCTTGTTAACCAGCTTATTTGACCACCCTATGATGGTTAACCAGCAAGACCAGCAAAACTCTCGCGAAAACATACCTTCAGCTGGTTTACCCAGCTTACGATGGTAATTCAGCTGGTTTTGATTGTCGTACCACCTCAAGCTGGTCATTTTAGTTGGTGTTGCTGGTCAACATTGCTGGTTTTTACTGGCCACGCCAGCTTATGTTGGTCATTCTAGAAAACCAGCTAGACCATCTTTGTCAAGCTTGACAGGCTGGTCACCAGCATGACCATCTTAAACCAGCTGTATCCCACACGACAGGCTGGTCACACCAGCACAACCAGCTTCCTCAGATGGTCACGCCAGCATGTCTAGCTGGTGGCCTAACCAGCTACACCAGCAAAGACCAGCAATAGCTGGAAGAAAACCAGCAAAGCCCAGCTAAAACCAACTAAAACCAGCTACCAGCATAAGCTGTTTTTTTGCTGTTTTTTTTCAGCAGGGATGTCTTTAAAACCTTGGGCAAAGAACATTAACATGGTCTGGGCCAAAGAAAAAAAACTATTTGGAATAAATTGGGAACCTTTAAATTGGAAAGCGGTAAATGTTTGAGAAAATGTGTAGCCAAATCTACAAGAGATGAAGAGGCCGAGGAGATTAAAAATCCAACAGATGTCCTAAAAAACACCACAGCACCAGATGGTATGCTGGAGATCAACTTCAATATCTGAATTGGCATATTATTATGTATTTATTAACGACAGGTAATAAACTGGATACAACTTCACTAACTGGCAGGCAGGCATCATTCTTTATTTGCTCTCTCCGTTACTCAGTTTTAAGTGTGAAGTGTTTTATAACACATGTATAGGTATGTAATAATTACTAATAAGTAGTAACTGTTACCAGAAATAAAATAATGGTAGCTTTAGATTAGTTGTTTTGTGTGTGATTTGGATTGTTGTGATATGCTCTGAAGTGTATGCTTAAGTTAAGAACACTGTAAAGTCAATTTGGAAGCCAAACTCCTCGCAGACATTGAGGCTGGACTGGAAGCTGGAGAGGAGGCCATGCTGTCGGAACAGCAAAAAGCTGACCTAACGAAAACCTCAAGTGACTGTGAGACGAAATTGAAAACAATCAAAAACCTTGTCCAAGACACATTGTGGTCCAGTCATGGAGCCCTTGAAGTGTTGACTGCGCTGCAAGTGGCAGAATCAGCCTGCAGGAACACCACCGCAGTTGACCTTAGTAACAAGCAAGAGGCGTATGAGTTCATGCTTACCCACCTACAAACGCTTGCAAGGTCAGCAAAGGAAGCCCACAACCGCTGGAAGAAATGGATCCCCAGTGGCCAAAAGAAAGACCTCCAAGACCGTCTCCAGGAACTTGAACTAACGGTTCCCAAGCTCATTCTTAGGAAGGCTGATTTCATTCAGGAGAGGCTGAAGGATGAGGAGAAGAGAAGACCAGCGCCAGTAGCCCCCCCCAAATCTCCCTGTAGCAACTATCAAGTTAAAGCCGACAGCCCTACCTAAGTTCTCCGGAAACAGGCGTGATTTCCATAGATGGAGGAAGGATTGGGAAGCACTGCAGAGGCAAGGTGAGCCGACTGGGTCTAAGGAGGTGAAAAAATTCCAGTTGTTGGACAGCCTGGAAGAAAAGATCACCAGAGACCTTCGACTCACCGCCTACAACACGGCAGAAGATGTTTTCCGTGTCCTTGAGAACCGCTATGGTAACCAGACCGCCATTGCTATCGAAATTGTGGAGGAGCTACAGAGGATGCCAGCTGCAAGGAGTCATCAGCCAAGAAAGATTGTGGAGTTGATCCAAGCGGTAGAGAAGGCTCTGCAAGACTTGAGCGATCTAGGAGACACAGGAGCAATAAAAAATCCGCTGGTCATAAAGTCCATTGAAAGCAAGCTTCCAGACTCCCTGAAGAAGGAGTGGCTCATGTATGTGGCAGATAGTCGAAATGCTGTGACCCATAACAACCGATTTGACACTCTGTTGGCATTTCTGAAGCAGCAAGAAAGGATCTATGAGCAGCTGGAGCAACTGATGGATGAGCCAAGGAGTGAGGCCAGATCTGAGCCTAAATATGCCAATACAAGGGCCACCGAGTTGGAAGGTTCCCATTCAGGATGTGTAGTGTGTGGCGATTGGAGACATGGGACCAAGCTGTATTTCTGCAGGCAGTTTCGGACATTGAAACCAGTGGAAAAAGAAGCTGCAGTAAAGAAGCTAGGAGCATGTGAGCGGTGCCTCGACATCCATGACGACCTGGCATTGTGCAAGTCCACCTTCCTCTGCAAACATCCAGACTGCCAGGATGGACATGGCTTAGAACACCATTATTACCTGTGCCCCAACACTTACACAACGAGAGGTACAGGCCAAAAAAGGAGTGGACGTGATCCTAGGGAAGGAAAGGAAGAGTACACTGCTAGCCAGGAGGACTTCTTAAGCAAACTCTCCCCCGAACTTGCAAATCAGTGCAGAGATGTCTTTTCAAACACTGCATCAAAGACCTTTAGCACATCAACGGAGCAATCAAGCCTCCTCAGGGGAAATGGGATACAAGAGTCACCGGTCATCATGATGCTTCTTGACGTGACCGCAAATGCGGGGCAGAAAATTGGGACTTTGATCGACCTGGCATCTGACACAAATTATATTACACAGGGCTGCGAGCAGGCTGAACCTGAAGAGTGAAGAAATCACCCTCATCGTCCATGGTGTTGGAGGGATGAAGGTCCGTGTAGAGACGAAGAGGTACCTCTTAAAAATCAGAGTGAAAACCCCCAAAGGCACCCTTCAGTCTCACCAGCTCCTCTGTTACGGAATGGATCACATTGCAGATGTCCACAAAAGTGTGACAGCAAGGCAACTGCAAAGGTTCTTCCCAGACGTCCCAGCTGATGAGCTTGAACGGCCCAAAGAAATCAGCCTACTGATAAGCCACCGTGAGGGTAAGCTGGCACCTCAGCGCATCAGAGCAATTGGAGATCTTGTGCTGTGGGACGGACCGTTGGGGAAGACCGTCGGAGGCACGCATCCAGACCTTTTTGAGAGCATTGCCGTATCCGCCCACACATCCAAAACCCATTTTGCTAGGTCTATGAGAACAGCTGCAGTAAAGTACGCGGAGCCGCAAAGTGGGAGGCAGGAGTCCTGTGAAGTTCCAGATGGAAAGGCGAAAGCCAGAGTTGGAGCTATGGTCCTCCCAAATCAAGGCCTTGGCTACATTGTTGGAGATAACAAGCTGCGCGTCACCACGTCAGTTCATTTTCCTAAAGGGAAACGAAAGATGCGGCTTGGGCAGAGCCTCCTTCAAGAGCAGATTTGGCCTCAGACCACAAATCCCCTGGCAAGGAGGAGACCACTCAGCCGGGCAAAAAGGTTCCTTGGACCAAATCAAGCCGTAAGGAGACCAAAGTGGGAGGAGAGACAGAGACCCTGCCTTGATGAGGCAAAGGAGAGGACTCAAGCACAGCACTCCACCAGGATGTCCGGCGCCTCGTCCTGTTGCCGGTTGAAGAGCAAATGGCCCACTGGAGTCAGATGGCCTAAAGACGACTCAGGATTTCAGTTTGACATGAGTGGCGACCTTCCCAGTATGAAGTCCGGAAAGCTCGAGTGGGAGGTGTAAAGTCAAACTGCATTGAACTGGGATTGATGGGGACAAAGCTGCATGAGTAAAAGAAAAGAAAAGAAAGATGGGGGGAAAAATCGTGGTGACTCTCACTTTCAGTCGGGTTAGCAGAAGGGAATCTGCTAATGTATTCAATCAAATACGTTTACGTAGCGCTCAGGCTGCAACGTCACGAGAGCGACGTGTCCGGGACGCAGGTGGCTAATTAAGCACTAACCGGGAGTGAGTAGGGTGAACAACAGCACGCTATTGCAAACACTGAAGCAAACGCTGGAAGAAACGCTGAAACGAATGCTGGATAACAACCTGCATACAAGAAGTTCTGTGCAATTGAGGATATCTAAGCTTTGGAGAGACGGCCGGTAAGACATTTATACCACCTTCAGGAAGATATGTTTGTACCAAACGCATTCCTTTAGCTATTGTGATACTGGCGTCCGTGGTCTCATCTGTTGCCCATGCTTTAAGTTAATTAAGGATTCTGATTCTATGCTTAGCGATTTCAATGATGTTTGACAAGTTGCGTAGTTGTTTGTGTAACTAGGTGCAAATGGGCCTGTGGAATTTAACCTACGGTTTGCACTTCGTTAGTTTAAATCTGGAAGTCTAATGGTGGTGGGCTTGTGTATTGCTGCTAATCTTTTTTATATTGACGGTGATGTTGTGTATTGAGTTTCTATGTCGTTAATGAGCTATTTATAGTTACATTTTATCTATTGTGATTTTTCTATTGGAGAGTTATTTGCACTTTAGAACTGGCTTGGCTATTTAAATATCTATTGTTGGATGTGTATTCTTATCTTATGTGTTTTTTTTTGTCTCTATTTTTGTTTGTCTCTTTAAAGGTTTTTTACCTGATGAAATGACTAAAACAATTGAATGGCTGCTAAAGTGACTACTACATATGTCTGCCTCTGAATTGAAAGAAAATAAAGAGAAAAATAATAAGGAGGAAACCAAAGCACCGTTGTATTGTGGAGTCATTGAGTGGAATCCAGCACTAAGAATCTCCATAGATGTCTTTCCATTTTCAAGTTGAGGAAGTTTGCACAGAACACTAGGCACAACTTGACAAACACATTACTCACTTTTGCAGTTGTCCATGTTAAAGAGGGGAATGTGGATTACAGTTGGTTTGCCTCTTTCTTCAAAAACATAGAAGGACTTTGGGTGTTTAGGGTCCAATTGTGTAAAGTGCACCGTGGGGAACGGATGGTGGTTGATCTTTGCATAATGACTGGCCACCCTCAGTGTCTGAGTGGAAATAATTTACGTTTTAAACACCGAATCACAATAGCAAATTTAACCAAGCAGTGGTGTGTGTATGCACACACACACAGACACATACACACACACATATTTGCCCAAATTGTTAATAAGATGACATAACATGACTGGGTGCTTTCACCTGAAAGGGTTTACCCTCACTGAAGTCAAAGGATATGATGAGATCTGTGTTTCTGGCTGCTCTCAGGGCTGACGGATATGGAGAGTTTAGATAGAGGCCTGCATCTATCAGATGCATCTGTTCCTCTTGAGTCATGTCCTTAGGTACGTCATCATCTGTAGCAACATTCCCCCACAGAGGACAGAACATTCATTTAACGAAGACAAAGGTCATTTCTTTGCACTTGTCAAGCCTTCAAGTAAAGCAGTGTCACCTTGAAAGTTGTAGAGGAAATTAGCCACAGTTCCGAAGTTCCAGTCAATGAACAATGGCATCACATGCCGCATGACCCACCACACTGAAAATCAATTACATTTGTGTAAGTGTTTAAAAACGGTACTCTTCAATTTTAGATGGGTTTTTTTTGTGATGATACCAGAGAGGGTTAAAGCGGATCTTTGATGATACTGCATACTGCATAGGTCACACACCTGCACCAAGAGTGGAACATGACATACGGGAAAGCCAGAGAGTATAAATATCAGTTAATTATGTGTCTGAAAGTTAGGTAAGAGTTAGAAGTTCTTTAATGTTGACATATAGGTTTTTTAACAGCTATAGGTTTCATTTTTTTTTAAGTGTGCCTATAGGCATACTTTCTTGCATCAGCTTACCATCACCCAGCCAGCCATCACCAGCTAGGCCATTAACTTGAGAATGGTTGTGGCCCCATTTGTCTATTGAAGCTATCAGTTCATCAGAGATGGTTTCCACAAGTTCCTTCCTCTCTCGGTCAGTCATGTTTCTCCAGGTCTCTTGCTCTAGACCTTTGAGGGACAGGCTGAAGTCGCCAATGCTTTCTAGATGGCAGCAAAAAAAATAATTTCTACTTTTCAGATGTGTAAATGGTTGGTTGGTAGATACGTAAAATACTATACCCCCGAGGAGATACTTAAAGGTACACTATGCAAGATTTTCACCTTTATGAAGCCAATTTGATGGTAAACAAACTTGTATAGGTGAATCGTTCACTTAGCATAGCTACACAGCATAGTTGTAGCGACTCGCTTCCGAGAAAACCAGCCATGTAATTTCCAAGAGCGGTGGCCCGACAAATTTTGCGAGAATCCTGAATCATTACCTTGTCATACAGTATACTGTAGGTCTTTGGAGAAGCCTGTTGCTAATCCTTCAAATCCACAATGAAAGCCTTTTTTATTGTGAACAGGGGGGATAAGTCATGAGAAGTGTGCTATTTACAACAGCAGAGTAGAATATAAATATGTTGTGACTCTAGATGGAGCTACAGCCGCCTAGAGTGGAGTGGAGCTACAGTACCTTTAAGTCTTTCCAGCTCATAGAGGCTGTGCTTTATGTCCGCATAGTTCTCCATCAAGTCAGCCAGTATGAATGCAATCTTTCCTGTAAGCAAAAGCAAAACATAAAAAAATAAATAAATAAAAAAAAAAGTGTGAATGCTTTATTCAGATTTCTGGTGACCAACAGACTAGTATTCACAAATAATAATGATAAAAATATGATCCAGCATACAAAAAAGAAAGTGAAAGTGAAGTAAACCCCTATAGCACTTGAAAGGCATTTACCTGGATTTACACCAGTTTCTTTCACTGCAAAATAAAAGATACACAATCTAAATTAATGTAATTCTGTGAAAATTGGTAAGAACACACCCATACATAGGCACACACAGACACAAACCAAGCATTTAACATGTACTGTATCCATCACCTATCCATGTTAAAGCAAAGGTGTATCGATTTCCTCCTTGTTTTCCTGTGGTTTACTGTTGAACGGATTACAAGTTTTAACACTTTGAAGAGACTGTGAAGTGTCAATTTTATCGGATACTATTTTGGAAAAAGAGTGTTGCGTTTCAACTTCTGTGTTACTTGTCAAAAAAAGGTTCATACAGTATAAATGGCTTTAATGTGTGTTGTTGTGTTGTCCAATAAAGAAACTGATGTCTTCTTTTATTTCGTTTATTGTCAACTGTATTGTCACACGTGTTATACTCATGTTCTATCACATCTCTACTCTCCTGCTTCCGTAGTAGGCGTGTCCTTAACTATACTACATTTTCCTCCCTTTGTAGTTTTTTTTTTTTCTAACACTACAAAATACATGTAACTCTAACATTGTAGTATCAACCTTTTAACCTGTTGTCTTAAAGTAAAATCTCACATTCTTAATGTTTCAAATCAAATCTTCCATTTCTTTTACTTTAACATAAGTATTCTATATCATAAACATAAACAGAAATACATCTCTTCTGTATTATCAAAGACAATTTTCACATTCTGAAGCGGGCTGGTTTCTTCACAACCCTTCCTGATCTGGTGGTTGGTTGATCTGGTGGTTGAGGTTCTGGTGGTACAATCACAGTGTCTTCAGGAATCTCTACCGCAGGCAGGTGCTGTGTTTCTGATGTATCCTCAGGCTCTCTCATGCCCAGGTTTGGTATCACTGGTTCAGGGATGTTATACTCCAGTGGCAAGGGTGCATGTCGGAGGTGCTTGACATTCCTTATCACGAGAGTTCCATTTTCAGTATTGACCAGTTCAAAAGAAGTGTCAGAAGTATTTCTTAGTATGACATAGCGAGCATCTTTGTATTTTGCATCTAGTTTGCTGTTCTCCAAGCTTGCAATGTGTACAATGTCTCCTATTTTGAAATTATGTTCTTTTGCTCCATGTTTCTTATCTGCATATTCTTTCATTTTGCTTTTGTATTCATCATGATGCTTTCTGATAACGCATTCCTCATTTTCTTCCTTCTCCAAGGTTGGTAGTTTTGTGCGCATATCCCTTCCAAAGATAAGGTAGGCTGGAGTTTCACCTGATGCTCTGTGGGTAGTTGCGCGATAAGCCATGAGAATCTTTGGCAGTTCCTCTTTCCAGTTCTTTCCCTCACATTTGGCTGCCCTGAAGGCCTTTTTCAGGTACCGATGGAAACGTTCTATTTTGCCATTACTCTTAGGGTAGTAGGGAGACGCCTTGATGTGTTTGATTCCACAAGCTTTAAGAAAAACTTCAAAAAGATTTGCCACAAATTGTCTGCCATTATCAGTCACGACCTCTAGAGGGTATCCAAAGCGTGCAAAGATTTTCATCAGTTCACCGATGACAGTTTGTGATGATATGTCTGACAAAACTACCGCTTCAGGATAAGACGTATAGTAATCAATGACAGTCAGTATGTACTGGGTGCCTATCGGACCAACGAGATCTATACCTAACTTTGTCCAAGGCTTTGGAGGTAACTCAAGCGGTTGGAGTGGCTGATCTTCATGTAGTGGTTGATTCAGAACGCAAGCATTGCAATTCCTGATCATCCTCTCTATATCAATGTCCATATTTGGCCAATAGAATTTGTGTCTCAAAAATTGTTTTGTTCTCACTACACCTTGATGTGTTTCATGTGCTATGTTCATTGCTTGTTTTGTTTTACCTTTCGGCAGCACAATCCTGTGCGCCCTCAGGATCAATCCGTTGTGTGTTGATAACTCGTCTGAGCATCTTCTATAAGGTTGCATTTCCTCAGTCACCTGTGTCGGCCACTGTCCCGTTTCTATGATTGAAATGAGTCGTTGTAGTAGGTCATCCTCTTGTGTGTCTTTTCTGATGTCATCGAGTGTCATGGCTGGTACTTCACTTGTGATGACGGAAAGTACTCTGTCCATATATGTGTCAACATATTCATTGTCTTCTGTTACAGACAAAGGCAGTCTTGAGAGAGAATCCGCTACATTACACTTTCCTGCTATATGTTCAATTGTGTATTCAAAAGGGTGCAGTCTCATCCCAAGTCTCTGAATTCGTGGTGGTAACATTGTTGCTTTTTCTGGATTAAACATATAAATCAAAGGTTTGTGATCTGTCTGTAAAGTAAACTTGCTTCCCCATAAGTATGTTCGAAAGTGTTCTACAGCCCAGACGCATCCTAGAGCCTCCCGTTCTATTTGCGAATAGCGTCTCTCTGTGGCGGTCAGTGAGCGGCTAGCATAAGCAACCGGTTTGTTTTGACCATTTGACTGTTTCTGAAGCAGTACAGCTCCTAATCCTATTGGACTAGCATCAGAGATCACAGTAGTTGGTGCATCTAGCTTGAAGTAGGCTAAGCATGGTTGCCTTACCATTGCCCTTTTCATGTCAGAAAATGACTTTTCAGTCTCTTTTGTCCATTGCCATTCTTGACCTTTTCTTGTCAGTCTCCTAAGTGGCTCTGATAGGTTGGCATAGTTTGGAATGAACTTCATCAAAAATCCACATGTGCCTAAGAATGAACGGAGTTGTGCAACATTCTCAGGTCTGGGTGCTTTGCTTATGGCCTCTACTTTCTTTGGATCCGGTTTTATTCCTTCTCCTGAAATGACATGTCCTAGTATTTCAATCTGTTTCAATCCCAGCACACATTTGTCCTTGTTAAGTGTCAATCCTCTCTCTTGGAATCTTTGAAATACTTTTCTCAGTCTCTCTTCCAGCTGATTTTCATCATCTGCATACAGAACCATATCATCCATGTAGCATACAATTCCAGGCATTCCACTTATCAAAGAGTCCATAGCCTTCTGATAGGCTTCAGGTGCTGATGACAATCCGAATGGTACCTTTTTGTATCTGTAACAGCCTCTGTGTGTAATGAATGTTGTCAGCTTTCTTGATTCTGGGTCTAACTCAATTTGCCAAAAACCTTTCCTAGCATCAAGTTTTGCGTATACTTTAGATCCTTCTACTGCTTGCAAAATACTGTCAACAGTTGGGATGCCTTTCTCGAATGACAGCCTTGTTTGCCTCTCTGAGGTCTACGCATAGCCTCATCTCTGCTGTGTCTTTCTTTGGTGTGAGCAGTAAATTTGACACCCATTCAGATCCTTCATTAACTTCTTCTATGATATCCTGCTCAAGCATTTTGTCTAATTCCTGATTCACAGCTTCTTTCATGTGATATGGAATTTGTCTCAGTTTCTGTGCTACGGGTGGTACTGATGTATCCACAGTTACTTTGTGTGTGTAGCCATTCACTTTTCCTAGTCCTTTAAAAAGTCCTTCATATTCTTTGAGCAGATTCTGAAATCTCTCTGCTGAATGTTCTATTGCTTTGACTGTTTCTTTCCTGTTCAATATTTTCAGTGAGAAGCTAGACATCCTTCCTAACAATGCTTCTACATTGCCTCTGATCACATAGACTTCATCCTTTATTTTACTGTCCTTCCAGCGAAGACCTGCTTCAAAGAAACCAATGCATGGTAAAGGTGTTTTCTGTCCATATGCATAAAACTTCTTCGTTGTTGGTTTCAGCTTTGTGTTCCTTTTGAACAGTCTATTGTAAAGACCATCTCCTATGAAGTTTCTGCTACTTCCTGTGTCAATTATCATTTTCACTTTTTGATCATTAATCTGGATTGTCTCTTTGCCTTCAGGATTTATTGAATAAACAAATTCATCTGAGTCATCTGATGTCTGCTCATTCACTACTCTAACAGGTTTTTCTGATTTCCCTTGCTGTGTGTCAGTTTTGCTTTTACTGCTTTCTTTTTCTCCTGTTGAGCTGTTCTTCTTTCTACAAACTCTGGCATAATGACCAATCTTCTTGCAGTACAGGCATTTAGCTGTTCTAGCTCCACATTCATCTGCTTTATGGGAAGACAGTCCGCATCTATGACATGTAGGACCGCTTTCATCATTGTCTGCGTCTGTTCCACGTCCTCTCCCCTTCTTTTCGTAGGCATAGCGCGGTGCGCGGCTGCTCCTATTGAAGTTCACGTGACTATCACTCTGTTTGCTTTCGGACAGACTGGACAGTGCCTTAGCTTCGGCCTGTGCAGCTTCAAAAACTCTCGCTACCGTTAGCGTTATATCCAAAGTGAGCCCTTCTTACTGTAGCAATTTATCACGCAGTCTTTTATTGACACATTTCTCAACGATTTGGTCACGTATCATATCAGGCTCAAGTGCCGCGAAGTCACACGATCTAGCCAGTTCTCTCAGTGCATTCACATACGCATCAATGGTCTCTTCCTGACTTTGTGTTCTTTGTCTGAATTTATGCCTTTCCAAAACTACATTCCTCCGAGGGGTGAAGTAGGTATCTAGAGCGCGCACTGCTTGTGCATATGTTCCTTTCACACCTGGCAGATTTGCAAAAATTCGTTGCACTGGCATGCCTATACAGTGTAACAAAGTAGCTCTCCTCACCTCATCCGCATGATGTATGGATCCACTGGCTATCTCAAAAATGTTGTAGGAGTCCATCCAAAGAGTATATTCCGTATACAAATCTACAGCTCCCATGTTCAGAGGGTTAGGTGGTGATATTTGTGCCATTGTATATCCAACAACTTGTGGTGCTTGCACAGCTCCACGACCGGCGGTCTGACCATCCGTACTCATCTCGTTGCACTAGCCTAGCTAAGATAGCTAACGAGTTCCACTTCTAGAAGTCCAAAGTCTGTTTTGAACGTTAAAATCCGTGTCGTTCTTCT
Organism: Sardina pilchardus; assembly: GCF_963854185.1. Lineage (NCBI taxonomy): Eukaryota > Metazoa > Chordata > Actinopteri > Clupeiformes > Clupeidae > Sardina > Sardina pilchardus. Next base: position 40,102,939 of record NC_084994.1, read on the forward strand.
GACCATTTGGATGACTCCTGAATCCTTTCAATCCTCGTCGCCATAAATGTTGTGTTGTCCAATAAAGAAACTGATGTCTTCTTTTATTTCGTTTATTGTCAACTGTATTGTCACACGTGTTATACTCATGTTCTATCACATCTCTACTCTCCTGCTTCCGTAGTAGGCGTGTCCTTAACTATACTACATGTGTATATATATATATATATATATATATATATATATATATATGTATATACATATACATACATACATACATACATACATACATACATACATACATATACATACTGTAAACACACATAAACACACATCAAAGCCATTTATCTAGCTCATTTTCTGTCATTGTGAAACAAAATTATATATATATATATATACATATAAAATGTGCTGAACAAAACCGGTAATGCAACATACCAGGGCTAATTGAATGGATCCAATGCCAGAGAGCGTTTTTCATATACTTTCGGATTTCGACCAAATCTCCCATAGCACATCCACAAATTCCTGCAAAGATCAGGGTTAGATTAATGCCCTCCGATATTAAGATATCTATTTCCATATATTTAGCTGTATGGAACACTTCACCGTTTTTTCATATTAAACTACGTTACCCCTTAACTGAGACGAGTTGATACCTCTCACGTTTCAATGTGTACACTCACTGGCTCTTTGATAGCACTTAGCTATCCCAGTTCATTCATTAGGATCCAAACAGAGATGAAGTTAGAAGCGACCAAACAGCTCCACGTTTTCCCTATTAAAATACAATTACACGAGTAGTCACATGACCAAGTATGGTGAGACAAAATAAAATGTGGTGCATTTCTAGGTAAGAGGGATACCTATATTGTGTGGCACAGTAATATCCTCACTCTTGCACTTTCAGTTTCACTTTGGAGTGTTAAGATATTATTGCGCCGTGTCTAAATGCTCCCAATTGTTATTCCGCCACACAATATAGTTATCCCTCTTACCTGCTTAGAAATGCACCACGTTTTATTTTGTCTCACCATACTTGGACGTGTGATTACTCATGTAACTGTATTTTAATAGGGAAAACATGATAGTGTTTGGTCGCTTCTAACTTCATCTCTGTTTGGATCCTAATGAATGAACTGGGCTAGCTAAGTAGCGCCGCGCACCAGAGCCAGTGAGTGCACGCATTGAAACGTGAGAGGTATGTATCAACTCGTCTTAGTTAAGGGAATAACAGTTTAATAAGAAAAAACGGTGAAGTGTTCCTTTAAATGTGTTCTTTCAGCTAGTGTGACATAAGGTGCAGAATACACACGCTGATAAGGTTAACAACACTGACATACCAGTGATACCACTGGCTAAGACATGGTAAATTCCAGCAGTGTTCTTCCTCGTTCTGGAGTGTATGGTACAACTGGTAGTGCTGGATCAGACCATAGCTTTCATTGTGTCTAGCTATTATTGCATTGGGGTGTTATATAGCAAGCAAATGATAACCTTGCAGTTGAACCATGTCTATTGGCTTCCTCTGCACAGGCTGAACAGGTTTCACTATCCCTCTCTCAAAGTCCTTCTTCAGCTGTGATGTGTCCACGTAAGTTCCAGGCTCTAGGAAGCCAACCTCGTGGGGGCTGAACTCAAACCATATTTCTGTTCGAGAAGAAGAGTTTTGAAGTTTAGTAAACTGTCCAGACAGGAGTAGAAACCTGCCACGTGAATAGCTGGGTGTAATTTGTTTCATATTGATGACGTACAATTTGCTGATTTTATTATATCGAGCACTGATAAAAATGTATCGATGACCTTATTTCTTCTACATGGGGGTTCGAACACAATCCCATCATTTTCTGTCATAAATTCAGCGTGTTTTAAAATATTGCACCTTTTCGCAGTTTTTCCTTAAAGCAATGCTTCTCCATGGCACTGTAGAGTGGGTATGGATTGGTCCCATTTTCATCTTTCTCATCCATCAAAGGCCTGGTCTCCAGCTAACGGGGAAATTGATACAATTTGCTATTTACATTTTATACAGTAATTTCCCACATTTAAGCTGCATTGTGTATAAGCCACAGGACAGTGTTTTAAGTTGAAAGAAACAACACCATATTAACTGCCTCCCTGTATTAACCTTATACCTGAAGACATTTTCCAAAACCAATGTACAGTATAAGCCGCGGCTAATAGTTGGGAAATTACGGTATTGGCATATTTAAGATATCACAATTTCAGTGTTCCATTTCCAGGTGACATATTCATTCATATTCATGCGTTTCAAGCACTTTTTCAGCGCATTGGATAAAGGAACACTCCACCGTTTTTTCATATTACGTAAACTAAGTTATTCCCTTAAAGGAGAATTCCGGTGTGAAATTGAGCTTAACTGTACCGAAACATGTTAAGGTGTACTCACACGTGTTTTAGACGCACTTTCACTCACCCCCAGCATTCTGAACTCCTCCGTTTTCAGCCTAGCTTACAGTAGGCTTGAAGCTATTAGATTGGGCATTACGTAGCCTATGCAGCTAAATCGCTATTTTTAAACCATTAAAAAGGTCCCAAGTAACTCCACACTGCATTGGTAGACTTCTGAGGGTCCTGACATTTAAAACGAGATACTGAGAACTTTGGAAATGCACAGGAAGTTTATTAAAAAAAGACTGTTTACAAGCAGTGCCTTCATAGAATCTCTCCGCTGGGCGCCATCTTGGAATCAAGTCGCGATAAGCCGACTGACGAGCACGAACGAACAGGAAGGACAGGGGAACATATTGCTAAAGTAATTCCATAGGAAATATATAGTTATACTGTCTACATGAGCATGATGAGTAACAAAGCTCAAAATGTTTGCAATATGTCCCCCTGTCTTTCCTGTTCGTTTGTGCTCGTCAGTCGACTTATCGCGACTTCACCACAAGATGGCGCCCAGCGGAGAGATTCTATGAAGGTACTGCTTGAATAAACAGTCTTTTTTTAATAAACTTCCTGTGCACTTCCAAAGCTCTAAGTATCTCGTTTTAAATGTCAGGACCCTCAGAAGTCAACCAATGCAGTGTGGAGTTACTTGGAACCTTTTTAATGGTTTAAAAATAGCGATTTAGCTGCATAGGCTACGTAATGCCCAATCTAATAGCTTCAAGCCTACTGTAAGCTAGGCTGAAAACGGAGGAGTTCGGAATGCTGGGGGTGAGTGAAAGTGCGTCTAAAACACGTGTGAGTACACCTTAACATGTTTCGGTACAGTTAAGCTCAATTTCACACCGGAATTCTCCTTTAACTAAAGCGAGATGACACATAGCTCTCATGTATCAATGCGTGCACTCAATGGAGCTGGCACGTGGCGCTACTTTGATAGCACATAGCTATAGCCATTGAGTGCACGCATTGAAAGGTGAGAGGTACAGTATGTGTCAACTAGTCTTAGTTATTAGTTAAGGGAATAACATACTTTAATATGAAAAAACGGTGGAGCGTTCCTTTAAATGTATTCTTTCATGCAAGCATTAAAGGTCACGTACAGCAAACATCTCCTCACAATCCACTGCCTGTCCCCTGAATACAAAAAAAAAAAAAAAACGCCCACTCTATAGGCCTACACAGCCCAGGCTCATTTTTGACTGAATGTAGGATCATTTTAAAAGACAACAACAACTACTTCATACGGTAGTATGTCTACTTACAGATACACCCTTTATTCTGCAAGTCAGCACCCCCCACACATCAGAGAGGGAAAAATCTCCCTCTGCGTATCTCTGCCTCATCCACTGGACGCCATCATGGAAGGTGACACCCACCCCCTCAGACATGCTCAACAGTGCTTTATTTGTAGCCTCCTCTGCATGCTGTGTCCACTGCGGGTCTTGATACAGTGAGGACATGCACCTGTAACCAACACATATTCACATAGAGGACAGAGTTGCAATTTCAGGTCAAAGTCAGCACAAGGCGCTCTATTGCAATGCTATTGTAGACGGTGGTCATGCATTTGGTCTTTGGTCTGCTGATTAATCTTCATTGGCACTAGCTGCTAATATTGAACCACAAGAGATCAGGACTGGCGATTTCATCTCTGGTTTCAGTTTCGTTTTTCGTTTTCGCTCGTTTTATGCATGCATATTTCTCTGCAGATCTTCCCCGACAGCTTTAGCGTGTATATTTATACATATAGGCTATATAAATTGCAAGTGTGGTTCTTCTTGTTCCTTACGCGTCTCAGACTTCCAGATGTAAACAAGGAGCGATCGTCTGCTGCAGAAACTGCAAGGTTGCAATAGCAGATAGGGACACTGGGGGCGGGAGGAAATATGACTGTTTTCCATGAAACTGGTCAGTCAAGCAAAACAACGATTTCTGAGCGATTTTATGACTATGAAAAAGTTGCATAGGGTCTCTTTAATGCATCGCTGCGAAGATCTGGCTGAACATGATGCCTGCATGCTTAACACAATAGGCTACATGTTTACACTGTCCAGTGTTCAGCATGCATCATGTTCAGACAAATCTGCACAGTGCTGCAAGAATCAAATGACCCTAATTAAATGTAAGGTGACCAGATGTCCAAGACCAAAACCGGGGAAATGGTCCCAAAAAATTTGGAAAAAGGGGGACATTTTCAGTTTGACTATCAATCTGATTGAAATACATACAAGTTTTATCTTCAAAAACGGGGACATACAGTAGGTAGTTTTTCTGTATTTTCCAGGGGACAGGCAACCAAAAACGGGGACTGTCCCTTGAATCCGCGGGACGTCACCCTACCCTTGTGCTTTGGATCCATGGTCGACCAATCACAGCTTCATGCTGCCTAAAACAAAAGCCATGTAGGCCTAGATCTGCCTTAAACTAAACTGCTGTCCCTCATGACTTATACTGAAACAATCCTGAGCACTTCAGGTTGAGACAATTCTTCATGAAGATGCAGACAAGCTAGCTAATGAGTTAGCGATAGTAGCCAGTAGTAAGTGAGCAGAGGGTGTAAAGAAGGGCTATCAAACTTCATTACAAGTGGGCCAGACCATCATAAATAAATACATCTAAATGTAATATGAGCTATATATTTCTTTTAGGTGACCAAAGCACGAACAAGACCAGGAAATGTCGCATTGCACGCTAGCACGCACACAGGTATGTGTGTGTGTGTGTGTGTGTGTGTGTGTTTGTGTGTGTGTGTGTGCGCGTGTGCCGTGTGCGTGCGTGTGTGTGTGTGTGTGTGTGGGAGGGCGGTTGTTCTCTAGATGGGTGTGCATACCATAGCATTCATTCCTGGAGGCGTGCCTTGTACTGACAAACAATAGCAGTATTGTGATGCCTCAATCAGTTGATAACTTGATCTGATAATCACACATCATACACATTATTTGAAAAATAGCCTGGATAAAATGTGTCTTGCATTGGGTGACCAGGCTAAGGCATGTTATCATCACTCTCTCTTGTTCCGTACAAAAGTGACTGAGGGCTAGGCCACTTTACACCTTTGACTTGGAGCGGCACTTTACAGTATATTCCATCATTACGAAAAAAAACATTCATTGCACAATAAACAGTTCAGGTGTGACATACCACCTCTCTAAACCCTTGGAATTCTCTCACTTCCCATTTGCTCATGAATGCACCAATAGTTCAAATGACTCTGTACTCTTAAATAGTCCTTCAACCAATCAGAACAACGATCCTGGTGCACCAGGCGGATAAGCCAGTCTGTGATTGGTGCCCGCAAATTTGTAATGGAAGCCGGAGAGATAAATGTGCAGGTTTCCAGCTAGAGCTGCAGGACGGGCCGCATCTGAATAGCCCCGGGGTAAAGTCACCTTTATGCCATTTTAAGGCCATGAGGAGATATTGTCATGAAAGGAAACTTCTGAATGTGTATGTGAGAGTAACAGAGAAGATATTTGGCTGTGTATCTAATCTGATAGTTTGATGTCGTCATGCTTATTTTGCTATCATATCGTACAAACACAGTTTTGTCATGTAATGTTTTTGTCAAAAGCATTTGTCAAATACCATAACAGACACTGACCATGTGGATCCAGAGACCCCGGCTACATACAGCATGCAGTCTAGGAGATCTTCTTTTCCCAGCTGCTGCAGAACACCAAGGAAGCCGATGTGGGCCCTTTGCCCACCCCCAGAACCCAACACAACCACGCGAGGAACATCTTTCTGAGAAGGAACACACAGCATTGGAGCAGACTTACATTTTAATATATTTTGTTGTGATTCTTTTGTTATGACATTGTTATGATTGGTCTCAAAAATTATATATTTTGGACATAAATGCTACATTTTGGGAAATCGCTATAGCTCCAATAACTGACACAAAGAACTCCAACATTTCCCAATTTACATGTTTGGACAAGTATAATTACAATCTGTACAAATACCAGTGTAAAATAATACAATGATTTTCTAAGAATTGGAACTATATTCTCATTCAGACGAAGTACAGCCATTGAATTTGCAAAAATAACACTGGGGCTTTTCAGGTGCTATGCACAGATCACTACGCCCATCCAAGTAACAGTACTTTGCCTGAATGTGAATATAGTTCCAAGTATGAATATGCTTTGAAAATTACTTTTTCTGATTTTACATTGGTATTGGGATTTTGGGGGGCTATGTGGTTCCCACCCCAGTAAGCTATGCTAAGCTATAGGCTAAAGGTGGCTGTGTCAGACTGAGTTACTGCACGCACAAACAAGAGTGGTAGGCTATGTATCATATTAACGCTAGAGGGTGATGTCAAATAGACAAAATTCCCAAAACGTTGGTGTGTCATTTCTTTAAAGACCCTGCTGACTAATCTGAACACTAATGAATGCAAAAGTGCAGGTTAGCTTACCTCAGGACCTAAAATGTTATGTCTGCGCAGAGCATCCTGTATTACGCTTTGTCTTTCCTTAATGAAATGCATCTCAGGCGTGCTGAGGTCATCTCTAAGAGAAAGGTTTTGGAGGTCAGAAGAGTTTTAATCTTATAAAATCAATGCATTACCTTAACTCATCCTCTGGTTGCCACCATTGTGATTTACTATATTTATTTCTCCTCCTCCTCCTCCTCCTCCTTCTCCTCCTACTATACTAATGTGATAATAATAATGATATTATAAAGGCATTGTACTGTTCTCTATCTGTCTAAGGCTTTGCACACTGTAAAGCATCATAAAAAATATACATGTCTGCTGGTTGTAACATACCTGATCACCACAGCCATGTCTGCAGACCAGCTAATGAGAAAATCACAGGATCAGTATCATTGGTCAATGACTGCCATACACTATTGCATCAAAGCATACTCTGCATATTTGATAAATAAGAATGTCGTTATTTCAACAACACTATAAAACTATATGAGACAGTTCACAAATATATCAGGCATTTACTTTTCTGTCACTGAAACTTACCTTCTTCAAATCAAAATGTTATGTTATTGACAAAGGAGTCAAAAGAACGTGGCTGTGTAAACTCTTGTCTGACATGCAATAGCAGAAATTGCAACTTGTCCATCATAAATACTGGCGTGAGATTTGGGAGGAGACATATCTGATGCAAACTGGTTGGTCTTGATTCTAAGAAATCATTGGCATGGCATAGGCATATAAACTTATGTAACCCAAAAAGCCAAAGTCAAAGTGAGGGATAAAAAGAAAAGGCATTTACTCACGTTAGATCAAGATTGAGCTAAGAAAGTCTATAAGAAAAAAATCTTCCAAAATCGTGTTAGGCCTCCTTATAAAGTGAACAGTGCTTAGCAATTTTAGGGTCCCACACATTGAAGTTGAAGTTTCACATGCAAAAGAAGTGCACAACTCTTTGAGTAAAACCACAAACTTGTTTTTCCACTTCTTCTTAAAATCAGAACAGCATAGTTATTTCCTTGTTCAAAATTATTTCGATGTTTGGAATGGGTAATGAAAAATGATTGTAATTGTATGAACGTTTCCTTTCAGTGAGATAGAAGTCTTGCACATGATAATACACTAACATTTCACTCAGCTGCATATCCACATTACAGTAATACCTGGATTTAGAATGGGATGCCATTGAAGTTCCAGTGTGTCCAATTCTTACAAGAATTAAATGTTTGTGGCAGATTTGCAGAAAACTTTTGCCAGCGTTGGTCGCTAGAGGCAAACTTCCAGTAACGTTCTGGCAACAATGAGAAGTTTCAGTGATTCGCCACCAATGGCACAGTTGCAGTGAACTTCTGGTGACAAATCTATTTGCAAGTTGACAACCCTAATTTGCACATTATGTGCAACTGAAGCCAGAAACCTGAGATTTAATTTCTGTAGGGGTATTTACAGATGTCCAATTTCTTTTCCAAATCGTGTATTTCCCCTTGAGGATACTGTCCCAGTGACAAGCTTTTGTACCCCTGATAGTACTATTTGGTACAGTGTTTGGTTGTTTGATCCGTCACTGTGGAAATATCTAAGCTGGCTAGCTTCTTGCTGTGTGTGTGTGTGTGTGTGTGTGTGTGTGTGTGTGTGTGTGTGTGTGTGTGTGTGTGTGTGTGTGTGTGTGTGTGTGTGTGTGTGTGTGTGTGTGTGTGTGTGTGTGAGAAAGAGAGTGTGTGTGTGTGTAAGAGAAAGACAGAGAGAGAGAGAGAGAGAAAGTGTGTGTGTGTGAGAGAGAGACAGAGAAAGATAGAGAGAGAGAAACTCAGGCATTCCCTGGAACTAAATCTCATTCTCTGGGTTTTGGCAGTGTGTCAAATGCAGACTGTGGTGTAGTGGAGCTTCAGAATAAGGCAAATTGTACTTTAGCAAATGTAGCTTTACTGAAAACATCAAGCAGCAGCATAACGCGTGTAGTATCACTCATACATTCTTCTTCTTCTAACATAGTACGTAACTGCACACACATACATTCTGTTACAGTGCCTCCTAGTGGCAGAATAATAAAGCAGTAAAGCATTACAGAACACAACACAGACCAAAAAGGAAGAGGGAAGTGTGTAGCCTATATATAACCCTAACTTGTGAAAAACTCAAATGCTGTGTAAAATGTAAATAAAAGCAACATTTAGTTTTGTAAATCATATAAGCCTATTAAATAGCCTACATTTATATTTGAAATAAAAAGATAAATAAATAATACACAAATATGGGATGGGAAACGTATTTATTAAAAAAAGACCAAATGTTTTCCATGCATAAACACATAAGGTCCAGAAAGAAATATATATAATATCTGTATTTAACAATGTTACTCAAAGTCATTACTTAAACAGTATGTGGACAAAGACAACTTGTGATTCTATATACGTGTAGCTATATGGCAATGGCCAATTGTAAAACCAAACATGGAAAGTTGTGCTAAATAATCAAACAGCAGAGCAACATTTTCTATATGGAGCTGAGCGTATTTTTGGATAGCTGCTCCCAGGCCTGTCATTCTTTGTGGCCTGTACTGTAGATTACACATGTCATCCTCAGCTCTGCAATCACACAACAGCACACATAAGTGACACTGGACTGATATGATAAGAGAAACACATGCAGGAGCTCTGCTCATTGTGGTCCAGCGAGTTCCAGTGTAGATTGCAGTTTTTCTTGGATCAAAATTTAAATTCTCAAAACTACCTGTTCAGTCTTCCTATCATTGTGTCACTTGTGCACATCAAACAAGTTGTTTCTCATTTCTTTGAACAAGCTACAAATGTTTTGGTACATCCATCCAAATTTTTGCCTGAGATAGGGGACCAATCACAGAACAGGGGAGAAAACAAGACCATGATGAGCTATGCACAGACACATTTGATAGACAATGCCCAATGAATAGATCATTTTTTCAAATACGAGAAAATGAACGTCTTGTTGCCAGAACACGTCTCATTTGAGAAGTGGCGCTAGCCAGGCTAATTATTATGTACAATTCTCTGCTGAATAGCCTCACCCCCACAACATTTAGGTCTTTACATGCAAAATGGTTGAACAAGTTGTCATATGAGAATGTGTGGCCCAAAAGACAGGAATATGCAAGGATGTGTAAGAAGACTGCACTGTAATTCCTACAGCACTACAGTTTTCGGAGATTGTATGATTGTATGATCTACTTTTTTCTTTTTTTCTTATAGTTTGCAGTGCTGTCTTTTTTACTTTCTGTATCATACTGACATGGTCAACAAATTACAGTAAAAAGTAGTCATAAATGTGAATCTTCCACTCTTATGCAAGCAAACTCCCACTTACACTAAGGTGTAACCTACAATTTACAAAAATGATCTTCAAAACATTAGCCATAGTTGACATCAGAACATCCCTCCAGAGTATGCTGTTATACTGACAACATGATGAAGCCATTTGACTGTCTTATCCGTACACCATGACACAGGGACTTGTCATTCTGATGCACTGACATGTTCATTAACACATATATTTCGTTTTGAGAGATTAACTAAGTATGTTGAGCAAGAAACTGCCTTTTGCAGGTTATCCATAGTGTTTCGCTATTTGAACAAATTGTTTTGAGAAATGCACTGTTTTTCAAATCTCATGGTGATTCGAGACATGTACCAAAGCAACTGACAAAAACTGTAAGCAAGCTTACACGTCAACAGCACTTTCAATGTATGTCAGTACAACTGCTGCACAATATCAATTGAGCTTAGCTGGGTTGTAGATTCTGGTTGGGAAGCTGTACTGTATATGCTTCTTCTGACACTACTAACTACACAACAAGTGTTCGAAGTCAGTCTCCTCACCTTGAGTACAACTATAAGTAGATTGTTGATGTGTAAGAGGCTACAAGATGTGTTGTAATAAAAAGAAATGCCACCTGGTGGCAGCACTTACTCCCTATAAGTAGACTGAAGCATAGGCAGCATTGTCATCCTGTGCTGAGGTTTGAGGCATCTGGACCGTGGAGTATAGATGCACTTCCTGAGTTTTGGAGCGACTGATCTGAACGTTGGCATACTGAGCGTCGTCTTGATCATGTGTGGTCACTCTCTGTGTGGGGTCAGAGGTCGTGGCCCTTACTGTAACGGTGCTGTACACGGGACCTGAGTCACTCTGGTCAGGAAAGAGAGAACATCATGTTAAGAGTGATGCAGGAAGTGAAAGTTCAATAGTGTACTAGTCATGGAAGAACAGCAGGGGTTAGGCTTGCATGGTTTCATGTAAGATGCAGGATTTTTGCACAACAGACAACAATAAAGGCTTTCAGCTCCAAGTAACCTGTGTGTCTGCACTGGTGACCCTTGTATCTTCGGTCTTTTCAGCTTTCTTCTTGCTGTTTTGTAGAATTATGCATTTTGAGTTGAAGGTATAATGAAATACACCATCTAATAGTAGTAGTAGAATACCTTTCTTTAATTCTCGGAAAGTTAATTGAGGGAAGCCCTCATTTACAATGAAGCTGAGAGTACATGGTCACAAATTACTACATATGTATGTATAATATGAAGAAGCAATATACATGGCACGCCTTTTGCGCAAAAGTACTTCAGAGGGGAAGAAAACTCCCTTAGTCACCTCAAGAGCAGAATTCCAAGCATCAGCAGGAACGCAAGAACGATTAACATGATGATTATAGCTGGCAGAATCATGGCAACTGCTCCTGAGAAGTTAAGAGAGGGAAAATGTAAAGGGGAAATGTCAAACTTATTAGAGAAATAGTTCACATAATCACCTCTGTTTTCAGTGATACTTTAGTTTAGAGAAACATCTATGGCCTTCCGTGAGGGTTGACATACACAAGAGCAGAATTTTAAAGGTGACTTATAAGATGCTTTTGTTTAATCCAAAGCAACATGGACTCACAATACCAAACAGCGACGTTAATGCTACTCATGTGTCTCTCCATTACAGTCTGAACAACCAGAGATGAATCCACTGTTGGTGTTTACTCAAAACTACACCTCACTGACCTTTGGGAGGAACTGCAGCATCAGTAGAGTTCTGAGAGCCAAGTTCATTGTGTGCCTCACAGTAGTAAAGTCCACTGGTATTAGAGGTCACATTGAAGCTGATACTCTCCGCTGTGCCCCTAACAAGAGATACAGCTCCATTCTTCATATACCAGGTGTAGTTGTGTACTGGTGGGTTGGCATCACTGCTGCAGGTCAGAGTCACTGAAGTTCCCTCCTTCATTCCATCAGAAGGACTGATGGACACTGAGACATGTGTTGGCTTGTCTGTTAAAACATGTGTGCAGACAGGTTTCCTCTTTGGCTTTTCTATGTAAATGTGTGCGTATAGTTAACAAAAGCAGACTTGGGGAACAATAATGTTCAGGTCTGTCTAAAAGGTCTGTTGGGTGACATGTTGTGTCAATACATGATCTATCACTAGCATTTTGAAGCTACTCTGCAAATAATTTTCTTCAGAACATTAATATCACAAGTTAAAGAAGTGCAGAGATGTTCACTTACGTCTCAAGTAGAGAGAGACGTCATTTGAGGAGAGACTCTCATGTCCTCTAACAGCACAGGAGTAATTGCCTGCATCCTCACTGCTGACTGGGTTTAGATGCAGCTTGCTGTCTCTGGTTGTGTAGGTCGCAGGCTGCCCATTCTTGTACCAGATGAAGGTGGTGTTACTCAGAGTACAGGTAGTATTACAGGTGAGGGTCACTCTCTGTCCCTCTGTCACAGCTTCAGGAGGGGTCAACACCTGCAGAGCTGGAGGATAATGTTTGTAATGAGACTATTAAAACATATTGATGTACAGTATGTAGATAAAACAGAAAGGGTGCATTGGGTAGAGTTCACAGAGATGTATGTAGACAAGAAAAGGGGGTAAACAGTTCACCTGTTACAGAGATGTTGACTCCTGGTAATCCAGAGTAAGATTCTCCCTTTTTGGTTGTAAACTTGAAGGCATATTCTCCAGAGTGACCGACTCTGATGTCCTTCAGTCTCAGAGTACAGCTGCTCTTTTTGTTTCCAAGATATTCAACATGATTTTTGTACTCTTGATCCAAATGTATATCTTCTAAGTGATTGCTAGGTTTTTGTTTATTAAACCAAAATGTTTCGTTGATACCGTCATGTTCTGGATGTAAATAAGTGCAGGGAATGTCTACTGATGAGCCCATTAATACACAGGTATTCTCAACGGAGTAGGTCACACCCCAGCACAGTTTATCAGGAACACCTGCAATCATGCATCCAACAAGAGCACCAAAAGCCACATTACAGTTTTTTTCAATCGCTAACAAGCGTTTGTCCATTCATTTGACACATTTTCAAAACTCTAAACACAGACTTTCACCTACAAAACACAATTGACCAAATGGATCATTTTCCTCTCAAAAGCACATTCCATGTTGTTACACCACATTTTGTTACATAAACACTAACTCGTCATTTCTCTGTATATACTAACTTTACCAAAACACTGGAAACCTGACTCAAAATGAAGTTATTTTGTCAAAGAATGAAGATTGTTTTCACTTCACAAGATACATGCAGTCAATCAGAGTACACTAGGTTTCAAAATACTGGCTACTGTTGACATTACAAAAACTGCATAGACTTTTATGTTTCAGTTTTACAAGTATTTGCATGCAAAACATGCAATCCAGAAGTTTTACACTACATTTCTTGGTTGGGAACTGTATGTCCAGATGTAATGTTCACATTCAAATGCATTCCAGTATATATATATATATATTTTTTTACTGAACACTAGGCCTACAGGAGGTGCCGTATGTTTACAGTAGACTATGATAGAACAGAAAAAGTTTTACAGCATTGCAGTGAACAAAATATCCATGAAACACAAGAGCATTCTGAACAAAAAACAACAGCAAAAAGCCCAGATAAAAAGGGTGTGAACAAAAAAAGCACAATATTACTGTGTCTAATATCTGCACCTGCTCCTCTCAGTGCTCCTGCACCTCTCACTGCATCTCTCACTGGGCCTGCTCTTCTCCCTGGGCCCCTTACTCTTACTCTTCCTCATCCAGACATTACAGTATTTGTCTTTTTCTGTTTCTGCTTCCAAAAACATCACCTCCTCTTTTTACTGTGTAAGTGTCAATGTAAATAGAGAGCAATAACCCCTGCCACTGTGTCTAAGATAGACTGGAATCAGCTGTGGTTGGCCCAATTTACCCAACATAAATCATCTGTGTGTCAATTATTCGATTGTTTGTTTATTATCAGCTGAGATATATTGCTTTTGAATTGATAACATTGCAGAAGCAGAGGTTTTATACTGCAGGCATCCCAACCTACAAAAAGTCATTTCAGGGAGGTATCCCCCCCCCCCCCCCCCCCCCCCGCAAAAAAAAAAAAAAAAAAAAAAGAGGAAGACAAGGCAATACAGGCTACCCAATGCACTTCTAATCATGTAAGAATATGTAGATTACTTTATGGCTTACTTATACTATTAATGTAAACAGGTCTAAGGAGTTTGTTGTTTTCATGTAGCCCTGGCAACTAGCCGGCCTGAATAATATGCACTTGAAATGAAACCTATTGATACGGTTCGGGAGAAGAGATATAATCCCGCCCACACTGGAAATTGATTGGTTGACTTACCGAAACATGCCAATCAGGATGCTTCATGAGACACACACGCACATATCACACACATGAACAGTCTCTCGCTCTGCCTCTCTGTCGTGTGCACGCTACACAGAAGCGGTACGCGGTTTTGAGCACAGTCTGTGTCGTGTGTGCGCGATCTTGCCCGCTCGCTCTAGATTCCGGGAGATTTGAAGTAATTTGCGGGCATCAGTGAGTCGCTATTAATATGCAGGAGACTCCCGGAACTTCCGGGAGACTTGGGATGTCTGATACTGTATCTAAGGTTTGGAATATTGATTTAACTATTGTGGGATGTTGTGTGTTAACATTCGAAAATAATACAAAAACGATCCATTATTTTGTTGGGAGATATAGTTTGTCTGTTAAGAAAATGTAAGCATTGTGAAAATGTATTCACTGACTGCATACTGTGTGAAAACAACATGAAATGTGTGAATGGTATGGCCACAAAAGACCGATGCTGTGCTAACTGTATTTAGAGTTTTGAAAATGTGTCAACTGAATGGACAAACGCTTGTTAGCGATTGAAAAAAACTGTAATCAGAGCATTAAAGGTGTCGTAGTCAAGATTTTTTTTTTTTTTTTTTTTTTTTTTTAATCATATTCACTGAAACCGACAGTATGCTCCGACAGAACAACATAAATTAGCCGTTTTTTGGGGAAAAAAACAGGCTCTTCTGGTCCAACAGGGCTCGGGATCATGACATCAAAACTTCGCGGGCACTAGCCATATTGGCAGCTTCACTCCTTAGTTTACTATGGATTACTATGGATTTACTCCCGCCTATTAGTGTGTTCCTGTTACTTCGTTTTTGCCTTCTTGGTCGTATGTTGCTGTGTAGTGGGGTGTAACAGTGCAACCCACGATCGCAAGAGGAAATGAATAAATCGCTACTATATTTCTGCTTCTTGTCTTGTGCATCTGAATGAATGGATATTACGTTCGGTGTGCTACCAATATGGCGGCGATATTCCTAGAATGCAAGGCGTGTGCCCGAGCCCTATAAGGGTAGGGTACATTTAAGCACAAACTCAATGGGAGGGTGCTTGGTGGTAGTGGGGGAGGGGCATGACAGTTGCTTGCATTCAAAATGTTGTCCAAATCCCCTCAATCTGCCAGACTTGCCAACTGCAGCTTTCCATGTTTGTTAAGCTTCCATTTAGTTATCTGACTGAAAAAAAACAAACATAATTCTACAGTATACATTCTAAATGAAAGGAAGTTCCAAGTCAATACAGTGAAGATGTTCTGCACTTACACTTGGCAGGTGAGCGTAGATGTTCATGACCTTTCACAGCACAGGAGTAACTGGCCACTTCTGGGACTAGTATGGAGGCTGTGGTTTTGCCTTGTAGAGTCTGTCCATTCTTGTACCAGACATACTGAGAGCCCAAACTGCAGGAGGTGCTGCAGGTCACTTTAGTCTGATCAATACCCCCGGCGTCAACTTCCTTTACCTCCACATCTGATTGTAGAGAGACAGAAGTTGAGATACAATGACATACTAACATTGCTATCAGTTAGTCATAGCTAAGCCTACTGATAAAATGACATAATGGTTTTGAATGATTGTGCTGTATACCGGTAACAGTCACTGCAATCCCAGGTTTGCTTGTTATCCAACTCCGGCGAAGGAATGTGTAAAACCGAAACTGGTAAACACCAGACTGATCATTTGTAAGTTTGTCTAGTTTCAGGCTGCAGTCAGGATATTTAGAGTTGCTGTGTTGTCTGACTCTCCTACTCCTCTCTTCATACCACTCTCCTCCAAGATAGTGCCCAATCCAGGAATATTCATACTTGCAGGGCAGGGTCACTGATGTCCCTTTAAGACCACAGACTTTAGTTGTGGTGTACCTCACACTCCCTCCACACTGCACAGCTAAAAGAGTCAATGACATCAAAACACAACTTCAATACTAGTGACTTCAGTTTTCATTTTTGAAATGAATAAGATGTTCAATAAGTGTGTTAGAAATAATATCACTGAGGAAATACAGTAATAATTTATTACCTGGCCGGTGTAGGTGAAAAAGTGCCACCAACATCCATATTTCAAAACCCATTCTGTGCTTTCCCTGCTTTAATGAATAAAACACACATTTAGCTACTGGATGATGTTGAACTGCAAAGCTTGTAGCAGTTAGATAAAGTACACTGAAACAACACCCAAAGTGGAACACAAACTGGGACACACAAGTTACATCTTATTTGACCCTTAGAAAAAAACCCTGCACTTTCAAGTGTCTTAACAGCTGTGTTTTGAGTGTCAAAACTCAAGCTTTTGAGGAGTTCCTTGCAGTTCATATGCAAGAGAGCAGTACAGAACATTGTACAGAAATGCATTATTTTGGATATGAAACTGCATTGTACCACAATACCCTTTAGAAAAACTGCACTATAAAGGCATTTTCCAGTAACTACAGTCATTTTTGTAAGGGCATGTACATTGATAGCACTAAACCTCTGGCTGATTGGTATTCCACTCAGTTCTCATAGTTTATCGATAAGTGCTGAATCTGATTCATCTGTATCAATTCACCCAGTGGCTGACAGGTCACCCTCTCGAAAAAAATCTGAATAAAAAACCTCTCAGGTGTTTGCAGACCAAACCTATGCATACATATGAACACATGAGACTAAAAACCAAAAAACAATATTGAAACATTACAAATCTATTCATAAAATGCCAGTCCTTTTAGAGACAAATATTCTACCTTCTCGTGAAGAGATGTCTGCCAACGTCCGAATGACCTTTGACGAGTGACTGAGCTTGTGAATCTGGAAATGATAAGCTGACGAAATACTCCTCTTTTTACACTACAGGTTTTTCCAAAATGGTGAGGACCCTTGCTGACATATGGACCACTCCTGCACCGCAAACAACTTCCTCAGACCAGTGTCGTCTACTATATACCACGTTATCATCTCTATCTACCCTGAGTTGCCATGAACTCTTGACCTGATTAGTGGTGCAGGAGACACAACCACAGCAACAGAAACCAAACTGAAAAGTAATATTGCTGTAGAGCAGACACACTTCACTGATATGCGTTTGATGCACTGAGTGCAAATATGTTTGCAGCACATATAGTTTCATCCAGTGTACGATGTTTTGTGTCTCTTTAACCAAGAGGTCTATTTTCTGCTCTTATCTTCTTATCATATTTTTTTTCACACCTCAGACCACATGAGCAGTACATCCTCTAACACCAGAGAGTGCGACTGTAAAACCCCTGCATTTGACCCTCTGCTAAACTAAAGATACAATCATACACATACAATGTTTCTCGTTTCTATCTACTGATGCCCTTGTTCTTCAAGTATGTTATTAGTGCTAAACACCATCACTGCTCCTTAGAAGACTTATGTTTACATTTAACATGCGCTTACATGTACATTTAACATCCATATCCTCCATCGTCAGTGGAAAGCACCACTCAAAGTAACTTTGCATAGGACTACTGCTAAACATTATAGATAGGCAGAGCAACATTCATTTGATTAAGATATGGAAATGATCAACATAAGACAGGGAGGAAGTCAGTCACATCCCAACACCTTTGTTATGGGACGGCATCTGTGACTTTAACACTTCAGTTTTAGCCCACTGTTGTTACATCCCTCTTTGAGCTCATGCAGCGATCATGCAGTCTCTGTCCTGATCACTCTCTAATTAATCAGACATGGCTCTGGCTGTCACAAGTCACGGACAAAGGTAACTGGTAACCACCATTGTCTCTAACAGCCTACCACTGTGCACATTACAATAATAACAATAATAATGCAAGTTCAATTGATGGTGGGTGGGAAACAAAGATGTTGAGATCCTTGAGCTCCATCTCTGTGTAGGGTGTCTCTCTTGTCTTTAAAGTCGGATCCACTAAGGCCTAAGCTGCTCTCTGGAGAGGCATGCATGCGTCACTCACACTCCTGTCTTCCTGCCTCTCACACGACGGCTTCGTTGCCCAAGTTCTGTAGAACAGACGGTATACGTAAATAGCAATGCTGACGTGTGGCTGAACAGAACATGTGAATTTAGATGACATGCTAAAGAAGTACTTCTCCTTTTGCACAGTGGGGTTTTACAGTCAAATGGAGATGGGAATTGCCCAGCATTACTCATTTCTTCAGGCCTTCCTCAGAGTATTCAGTATTGGTACGTCTGGTGATGCTGTCTGCTTGATATATGTAGTGACACCCATGTGGTGATGCTGATGGTGCAAAGACACGACTGCAGCAACAGAAAACCAACCAAAAAGTAACATTGTCATGTGATAAATGGACTCCATTCATATCTTGGGCCGTGAGGTACAGATTCAGAAGCTTCTTTTATGGAAAAATCCCCTTGTTACCTTAAAATGGTTTGGTTGATTAGTAGATTAGTTCAAAAGCAATGTGAGTGACTGTATAAAGGACTATATTTTGAACATGCTTATTTTATATGAGGCTGTGATGGCTATGTAAAGCAGAAATCCTGAGCAATGACATCGACTGCTTATTTAGTTCATGATATGTCTTGTAAAGCATAGCAGACATCACACAAAATACATTTGTTTTTTCATCATTACTAAAATGTACTTACTAAAGGATTATAAATAGAAAAAATGCAAAAATATAGGCTACAAATGACAATCACCTATAAATTGCAGTACACAGATAAAATTGTAGCATGCTGGCAATTATAATTCAAATATTTGTCCATATCTGAAGACTGTGATCTTGGTTCTATTCAATCTAGAGGGCATTGTCCTCTGTCAAATTAGCCTGCCACATTTCACACAATTCAAGTATAAGCTCTCAGACAATGTAAGTGCATGTGGAACTTCTGTCCTGGCATTTTTTAAAGATGGAATCATGTATTTGTATGTAACCACCTGTACATAAAGGATACTAAGTATGATCAGCAGACATCCTCCCTGTGAATGAGTACATTAATATTCTGACTAGAAGCAGTGTTTATTAAGACAAGGATACAATCCAAATAAACCAAATAAATACCAACATAACCTACCTTTCAGTTTTACATGTATATAAACCAATGCATACATATTAGAGAAGGGGAAACAAGGCACATGAACAAATAAAATATTAAAAGTTTTAATGGTGTAATGCCCGATTACTATCACTAACAGCATATGGGCTGTTCAAAGAATAGCCTCAGACACTGATTGGAGAAAAACGTCTATTCACTGTTATGAATCTTTACTTAAGCAGCTATCAAATGCCTAATAAAAACAAAACAATACTCCACACAACTTCCGTTTCCCCACCACTTGATCCTGTAATAGTTCGACCATAAGATGAGTATCCACGTGTTAGTCAACTGTGTTTCGCTGTGTCCAAAAAGCTCCTCTGTGTAAAGTACGCATTCACAAACAGTACAATGTCTCTGCTTTTACGTGTTACTGAGACTCAACTCTTGGTCTGTGCCACGTTTTTGTCGACTGATTTAATGGTTTTACTATCATTTCGTGCATGTTTTCCTCACAAAAACAAGACTAACTGCAAGCTCTCCACCTAGACGCCAGAGGTTCCTAATTCATTGTAAAAGGGATAAAGCGCAACCACGATATCTCATATGTTCACTTTAAAGTATAGACTCTGCTCTTCACAACAAGCATCGTCTTGTTGGTAAATATCGTATCACTACTCATATTTGTTACCAGAAACTACTTGGAGAAAACACAAGCGATTTCTTCGCCACAGATAGTCCGGGAGAGCTATCAGTCTACTGAGTCTAAATGGTTCTCATGCTTGGTTTAAATCCAGCCCACAAAATCTGTATACAATCCATTCTCTCAGCTCTCCCGAGAAGACTGTGCGAAAAACGATACAATGGCAGAAACAGCTCCAGCTCCCGCCGCGGCTCCAGCAAAGGCCCCCAAGAAGAGGGCGCCCCGACCCAAGAAAACTGGCCCAAGTGTGGGCGAGCTCGTCGTCAAGGCAATCTCTGCCTCTAAGGAGAGGAAGGGAGTTTCTCTGGCTGCGCTAAAGAAGGCTTTGGCGGCCGGTGGATACGACGTGGAGAAGAACAACGCTCGTGTTAAAGTGGCCATCAAGAATTTGGTCACAAAGGGAACTCTGATCCAGACCAAGGGAACTGGTGCCTCTGGATCCTTCAAGTTGAACAAGGCAGCGGAAAAGAAGCCCGCAAAGAAAGTAGCTCCTAAAGCCAAGAAGCCAGCAGCAAAGAAGCCTGCCGCGGCCAAGAAGCCCAAGAAGGCAGCAGCCAAGAAATCGGCGGTCGTTAAAAAGTCTCCCAAGAAGGCGGCTAAGAAGCCCACCACGCCGAAGAAGGCGGCGAAGAGCCCGAAGAAGGCAAAGAAGCCCGCTGCACCTAAGAAGGCAGCAAAGAGCCCCAAGAAGGCAAAGGCAGCGAAACCCAAGGCAGCCAAGCCTAAAGCTGCCAAGCCCAAAGCCGCGAAGCCCAAAAAGGCGGCACCCAAGAAGAAGTAAAAGTTGTACTTATTCCTTTGACCTGTTAACAAAACGGCTCTTTTAAGAGCCACACAAATCTTCTCTGAATGTGTTTATTCCTTTAGTGTGGACTATACTTAAGATTGCACATACAGTACATTCGCGGCCAATGACCGACTTGCCCCATATACACATTAACAAACCGCCACAGCGTAGACTTGACAAAATACTCGCCAAACTCATTGTACTAGAGATAATGTTAAATGAGAGATCATAGAATTCCACTATGGTGTATAATACAGTATTTCAAGATAATGGATTGAATGATTATTTCAATGATAATGGCCTTATTCTATTCATCAGTTTGCTCCCAAGCATGAAACAAAGTATCTAAATATTGCATCACACAACCACTTCAGTTTGCTATACTGTAACAGACACTACCAGTACCAAATGTGTCACAAAGTATCCAAAATATTGCAACACAACCATTTCAGTTTGCTACATTGTAACAGCATTCCGAAAGCTACTTGAGTCACCACAGGAAGCTTCGTTGGTCTGTTTTGACCAAAATTGAACCTCTTCTCTGGAAATGTTGAACTTCATGTTGCCAACATATTTAGGCTACTTTTCTACAATATACCACGTGTTAAATCGCAGAGAACATGGTGATACGGAGTTGAAAGTGGTACAAGAGCCAAATAGAACTGAAATGACGTACAGCAGTGAACTACACGTTGATTGGCTCTCGGCATTCTTCTCTCAGCCACTGAGGCACTGAGTAGCCTCGAGCTGGCCTTATATAGTAGGACATGTCCATTTGGTCTCCAGCATTTGAAGACGAATTTTCAACATAACCTGTAATCATGAGCGGAAGAGGCAAAACCGGTGGCAAGGCCAGAGCAAAGGCCAAGACCAGGTCATCCAGAGCTGGACTTCAATTCCCCGTGGGCCGTGTGCACAGGCTGCTGCGTAAAGGCAACTATGCCCAGCGCGTCGGCGCTGGTGCACCGGTCTATTTGGCTGCCGTGCTCGAGTACTTGACTGCTGAGATCTTGGAGTTGGCCGGCAACGCTGCCCGTGACAACAAGAAGACTCGTATCATTCCCCGCCATCTGCAGCTGGCTGTGCGTAACGACGAGGAGTTGAACAAGCTGCT
Organism: Sardina pilchardus; assembly: GCF_963854185.1. NCBI lineage: Eukaryota > Metazoa > Chordata > Actinopteri > Clupeiformes > Clupeidae > Sardina > Sardina pilchardus. The sequence goes on from NC_084994.1 coordinate 40,124,997, forward strand.
CGGCGGAGTGACCATCGCTCAGGGTGGTGTGTTGCCAAACATCCAGGCTGTGCTGTTGCCCAAGAAGACTGAGAAGTCCAAGTAAACTACCTCCCTTAAAATCTTTGAATCAAAAGGCTCTTTTAAGAGCCACCCAAATAACTTGAAAAGTAAATTCCATTTTACCTTTGGCATGACCTCCATTGTGCGTATGTGAGAAGTAATGATCCCTTTCAATCGACCAATAATTCGTCTCATCTTATAATGGCAGCAAAAAAGTAACTGCCCTAATCCAGATGAAATCAATCAAAATCAATATTATTTTTACATGTATTTAAAGTCACACATACATTCTAACGCACTTCCCTTCTTTCACAGTCCCATTATCATAAAAAGAAGGGAGTAAAGCGATAATGAATACAAGTTAATTTTACACATAATATGGTAGCCTGTTTTTTCCTATAACACTCAGTATTGAAGCAAATGCAGGCTACATCAGGTCATGATTTGTGTTTGTAAGTTACATAGCTAGCTCGCTTAGTAATGTTTGCTGTGTTTTTTTCAGCATCAGCCTATATATGCACTGATCAATGGGAATGTTTAAGTGAATTTATTTTATTGATATTGCAAAGGATTTGTGAATAGTGAGTCGAATCAAATCAATGACAAAGCAGTTAGGGGTGCGCTTTGTGTTCTGAATTTTAGGCGCCAAAAGGAGGGAACTTGGAAGACCAATAAGCGGAGACAAAAAATCTGACGTAAACAGGGGGCGGGGGATGCGGTCATAGACCTTATATACTCACGTTCCGCATGTGTGTTCATACTATTCCAACCAGAAGAACAAGCAGCAATGGCAAGAACCAAGCAGACAGCCCGTAAATCTACCGGAGGCAAGGCTCCGAGGAAGCAGCTCGCCACCAAAGCTGCGCGTAAAAGCGCACCGGCAACTGGTGGAGTGAAGAAGCCCCATCGTTACAGGCCTGGCACCGTCGCTCTGAGAGAGATCCGTCGTTACCAGAAGTCCACTGAGCTACTGATCCGCAAGCTGCCCTTCCAGCGTCTGGTCAGAGAAATCGCTCAGGATTTCAAGACCGACCTCCGTTTCCAGAGTTCTGCTGTCATGGCTCTTCAGGAGGCCAGCGAGGCTTACCTCGTCGGTCTGTTTGAGGACACTAACCTGTGCGCCATCCACGCTAAGAGAGTCACCATCATGCCCAAGGACATCCAGCTGGCTCGTCGTATCCGCGGAGAACGTGCTTAAATTACTTCAAGTCAATATCTGAAAAACCAAAGGCTCTTTTAAGAGCCAACCAAATATTTAGAAAAGCTATTTTCCAAACTGTCTGCGAAACGCTACTCAATCACAAATGCCAATATAGTAGTAGTTGACACTGGTTTAATGCTTAAGTCTCAGACCAGACCCTTCTCCTGAGAATAGATTACATACTACATGATACTAGAACAGCCCTGCTGCCTTGCCTTGTAAGTTTCGTATGTTTTTTTTTTGCTGGCCTATTTGTCGACGTCAGGGGTTAGTAGTGGAATTGGTAGCCTACAGTACTTTAGAGGTTAACCAAGGTTTCTTTCCAAGTCACAGACATTACACAAGTTAATTGAATGGTCCCTTATCTGGATCAAAACAGGAGTCATGTGACCCTGTTTATTAGATTTTATATGATCAAAAGTCCCATATATCCTACTTAGTAGAGAGATTAGAGCCTCAAAATAGTCTTTAATGGACAAACGGTTGTGCTGCTGCTGCTGCTGCAGCTTCTACTATTTCGTTATAATTACATTATTGCTTTTCAAAGAGAATGTGGGTGGCTCTTAAAAAGGCCTTTTTGATAGCATGATTCAAATTCGGATCTACTTGGAGCTGGTATATTATATACTTGGTCACGGCCTTCGACACAGCTTGTTTGGCCAGAAGGAGACGTACTGCCGTCTCCCTGGAAGAGATGGTGGAGCGCTTGTTGTAGTGGGCCAAACGAGCTGCCGCTAGAATCCTAGGCTACTTCTTGTAGTGAGTCAAGCCTGTCCAGCAATGCGCTCGAAGATATTCTTGTTTCATTGGGGTAGGACAATTCGGCATGGAACATGCATAAATGTTTTTTTTTGTTGATAAATATATACACACACACCAATTTGTGCGCACTATATATATATGGCAGATTTTTTTTAACCCTAATTGTATTCGTCATTCTGTACGAGTTCATATTCATTCATATAGCCACATCTCAACTGAAATATCATCTTTTATAAGGAATTGGGTGGCTCTTAAAAGAGCCTTTGGATTTAGTCGAGGGAGAGAGACCTAATTATCCTCCAAAACCGTAAAGAGTACGACCCTGGCGTTTAAGAGCATAAACGACGTCCATGGCGGTCACGGTCTTTCTCTTGGCGTGCTCAGTGTAGGTGACGGCATCACGAATCACGTTCTCCAGGAAAACCTTCAACACACCACGGGTTTCTTCGTAGATAAGACCAGAGATACGCTTCACACCACCACGGCGAGCAAGACGCCTGATTGCAGGCTTCGTGATTCCCTGGATGTTATCACGAAGAACTTTACGGTGACGCTTTGCGCCTCCCTTTCCAAGTCCTTTGCCTCCTTTACCTCTGCCAGACATCTTTCAACTCAATAACTAGAACTTGTATAATAATCAGTTGGATGTCGGAACTCGTATTTATTTAAACAGAGAGGACCTTGGTGAAAACTAGTAAGCACTGCCCCCTCACGGTCCCTCCTTTTTCTGAACGGAGTTTGCGCGGGCATTTGGGTGAATATACGTCACCAAAACGCCCACATCAGCTGTTCACCAAACTTTCTTTTGTTCTTAAACTTCACACAACTTCACAACTGAACCGATAAGGAACAACATTAATTGCTTTGAGACATGCTCGGCATTATGTGCGAGTCTTTGTCAAGCAGATGTCCGACACTTCGGCGATTCAGAAATGATGCTGGCATATTATGTGTGTGAACAACACCCACGCACATGAACAGAATCTCCGCGTGGTTGACTGGGGGCTTGTGGGGGTAGGATATGAGGCCATCATGGCCATCGTTGTAAATACTCTGCTTTCTTTGTACTCGGGCAGTTGTGAACTCCTATTGCGTGATGTCCATGTTAACAACCCTGAATCGACACAAAGCCCACTTTTAAGCTAAATAAAATCACACTTATGCCTACCTTACACTGACAGACTTTGACCAGATTTGGGAAAGATTCTTGAAAGATTGAGTAAAGCTTGAATTAGGAGCATTTGAGTAAAGCTTGAATTAGGAGCATTCGTTAAAAGAATATAATCTTTCAAGAATATTTCCCAAGTCTTGTCAAAGTAGCCTATGTCAGTGTAAGGCTTTTAGGCGTAATACTTGGAGTAGTCACGTAAGAGCGTAGGCCTACTTGAACCTATGTTTGAATAGTTTGAAGGAGCACACAAAAGATACGATGTTCTGAATGATTATCAATTAGACTGCTATTCAACGAAAGGCAAATGGTCTATGATCCTCTACAATGTTCAGAGCTTGGTATTATTACTTTTTATTATCATAGATCAACATGCACAAGCTATTTTGCCTTTTCAAAATATGCCCATGACATATAGCTATGAAATAAATGCAGTCCCCTCCATAAGTATTTGAACACATAACGTTGACTATCTCAGCTACAAAAAGGGAAGCACCTTATTTTATGTCTGATTTTAGCTTGGTGGACGCTGACATTTTTAATAAAACAGTACAAAGCCTCAGTTCTTCTTCATGTGAACTAGACATTCTGCCCACCAGCTTTTTTAAATCTGTTACTCACCTTTTAACAACAGACCTGCTTAGAATCATTCTTCTTTCTTTAGGCCCTATCGCTCCCAATGGAGCAAAGGCCATGACCTGCTTAGAATCATTAACACATCATTAATGACCGCACATTTCCCAGCTCCCTGAAAACTGCTGTTTTAAAGCCCCTGTTGAAAAAGAATTACCTAGATGCCTCCATTTTAAATAACTATAGGCCCATATCCATTCATAGGTCAAATTATTGAAAAAAATTGTTTTTAACCAGCTGACGGCATTTTTAACACAAACAAACTATTTTGATGACTTTCAGTCAGGCTTTCGTGCAAACCATAGCACAGAAACAGCACTAGTCAAAGTGGTCAACGACATACGCCTCAACACAGACACTGGTAAAGCATCGGTCCTTGTGTTGTTGGACCTCAGTGCAGCGTTTGACACAGTTGATCACTACATTTTACTTAAGCGACTAGAAAACTGGGTTGGCTTCTCGGGTGCTGTTCTCAAGTGGCTAGCATCCTATCTTCAAGACAGGAGTTTTTATGTTTCAGTGGGAAATTGTACCTCAGCACCCACATCCCTACCATGTGGAGTCCCCCAAGGCTCAATTCTGGGTCCACTTCTTTTTAACCTTTACATGCTCCCACTCGGACAACTTTTAAAAAATAATAATATCGCCTACCACAGTTATGCTGATGACACGCAAATCTACTTAGCCTTGTCGCCTAATGACTATGCACCTCTTGACACTTTATGTACCTGCATTGAGCAAATTAATCACTGGATGTCATACAACTTCCTCCAAATAAACAAAGACAAAACAGAAATAATAATATTTGGTAAAAAAGAGGAAAGGTATAAGATTGCCACCATCCTAGAAAATAAGAAAATGAATACAAAGGATATGGTTAGGAATCTAGGTGTCCTGATAGACAGTGATTTAAATTTTAACAGCCACATGAAAGCAATTACCAAGTCTGCATTTTACCATCTTAAAAATATTGCCAGGCTTAGGGGTTTTATGTCCAAAGATGACCTTGAAAAATTAGTTCATGTTTTTATCTCTAGTAGGGTTGATTACTGCAATGGGCTGTTCACGGGTCTCCCAAAAAAGACCCTCAAACAGCTCCAAATGATACAAAATGCAGCAGCAAGAATACTTACAAAAACAAAACGAGTTACTCAACGAGTACTAAACATGGTGAAGCAGCACTCAGCTACTATGCTGCTCACCTCTGGAACCAACTTCCTGAAAGCATCCAGAAAGCCCCAACACTCTGTTGTTTTAAAGCAAGACTTAAGACCAAACTTTTTTCAGATGCCTTCTGTTAACTCACAATGGCTTTTAATGGCTTTTATTTACTTTTATTTATTCTTATTTCTATTTTTACATTTTATTTTACGTTCTTATGCTTTTATTTACTTTTATTTATTCTTATTTCTATTTTTACATTTTATTTTATGTTCTTATGCTTTTTACTATTTTTATGTTTTATTTTATTTTATCTATCCTTTTTTTTAAACTATTTTACTTATTTTATATTTTATTTGAATTGTTTTACACCTGGTTTTATGGTTAATTTTAATGACCATTATATTGACTGAGTGATTATATATTTGTGTATATCTGTGTGAAGCACTTTGAATTGCACTTGGTATGAAGTGCTATATAAATAAACTGCCTTGCCTTGCCTTGCCTATAAAGAGGAATCTAAAATCATCTTTTGGAAATGGATCTTAATGCCTTAAAAAAGGGGAAATATCCAACCTTTATGGACATCCATTTTCATTGTGAATGAATACTGTATCATTTTAGCATCATGTAGCATTTTTTTTATTAGTAGTATTATTCTTTAATGGCAGTTATTTCATGGATCCAGGACACTACACACCCTGTTAAAGTCCCCTTTGCCTTTGGAATTAAAATGGCCCCACATCATCACATACCCTTCACCATACCTAGAGATTGACGTGGTTTTATTTCAGTTAGCTGGTTTCATTCTCATTGAGCTCAATGCAAATCAAACCAACAAATAGGCTAACTGAAATAAAACCTTCATGTGTTCCAATACTTATGGAGGGGACTGTATGTGGTTATGACATGAATAATAACTTTAACATAAATTAACATGGAAACAAGAATACATAAATAAAACATTTATTGATTTTCTATATTTAGAAAAAATGCAAACTTAAATACACACTACATATGACATTTGAAGCAAATATGAATAGATATGATATCATAGACAAAATGTAGTTCTATGAAGCTAGATAGCAGTGACCAATTGTTTAACCAAACACAGGAAGTGATGGTAAATAATTGAACAGCAAGTAAAATAGAACAACATTGTCTGCATGGGCTGAGATGACCAGAGGGTATTTCTATTGTCTGCATGGGCTGAGATGACCAGAGGGTAATTCTATTGTCTGCATGGGCTGAGATGACCAGAGGGTATTTCTGGTCAGCTGATTCCCAGGCCGGTCAGGACGTGTGGACTGAACTGTAGATCACACTGTCATCCGCAGCTCTGCAATCACACAACAGCACACACATTATGAGAAGTGACACTGGATTGTGATGGAAAACAGAAACAGCAACATCCTCTGCTGACTGTGAGAGGTGAGAGCACTGCACATTAAGAATCAGTGCAGCTGGTGAACAGGGTGTACTGACATTTGGACTGCCAAGTCTCACACATTGGATTTGCATGAGAGCGTGTGGAGCCAATCAAGAGTCTCACAATCAATGCATGACAGTTGGCAGCCCTGTGACTTAGGTGCTGGATTAAGGACACTGGTAGGGAAGCTTTAGATGTTTCTGATAAACAATGCACCAAATGTTCAAAGCTAACCTTCAGTATTTAACATAGTAGTCTGTGTTCGCATGTAAGAGGCCACAATATTTGTTGTAATGAGAAGAAATGCCCACCTGGTGGCAGCATTCCCTCTTTGAAACTGGACTGAAGCGTAGGCAATGTCATCATCCTGTGAAGAGGTTTGAGGCTTCTGGACAGCGGAGTATAGAGGCACTTCCTGTCTTTTGGAGCGATTGATCTGAAGGCTGGCGTAGTGAACATCATCTTGATGATGTGTGGTCACTCTCTGTGTGGGGTCAGAGGTCGTGGCTCTTACTGTAACGGTGCTGTACACGAGATCTGAGTCCCTCTGATCAGGAAAGAGAAGGCATAATACTATGAGTGATACAGGAAGTGAAAGTGCAATGTACAACCCAGGGTTACTTAAACTTGGATGTTTTCATATAAGATACAGGATTTGTTGCACAACAGACAACAACAGTAAAAGGCTTTGAGTGGTTTCTATATCAAATGTTAAAAATTCTCAACAACTATTTAAATCTACAAATGTTAGCATGGAAATATGTATTAACTTATCTATTTAAACATTTATCATATTTATTTTTCCTGTGGATTACGCTTACAATATACAACATTCTTTTACACAACAGAAAACAGTAAAAGGCTTTGAGTGCCAAGCTCCTAACCTGTGTGTTTACATTTTTGGTCCTTCTGTCTGCAGTCATTTTAGCTTTCTTCTTGCTGTTTTGTGCAATCACATGCATTAGTAATATACAGGAGCAGATACTGTACATGCCATGCCTATTATTGCAAAAATACTTCAGAAGGGAAAAAAACCTCAAGTGCAGAATTCCGAGCATCAGCAAGACAGCAAGAATGATTAACATGGTGATTATAGCTGGCAGGATCATGGCAACAACCTCTGAGAAATTAAGAAAGAGAAAAACAAAATGTAATAACCAGTAAACAAAATCACCTCTGATGTCAGAGATACTTTGTACGTATAACAGAAAATGCTCCTCAGTTTTTTAATGGTGAATCACCACGTAATGTTTCGGGGCCCTAGTCCTTCATCAGTCATGACATAACTTATGCTTTTCTGTCCCAGCACCCAGCACCCAGTTTTTATCGTTTTTTGGACGTGCGTGCGGTAGCCTACTCTTTTGCAGTGATACTTTGTATAGCATGGTCTGGGACCTACAGTACCATCGTTACTGCTTCTCCAGCACACTCAGGTGTCTCACCATCACAGTCTTAACAACCACAGATGAATCTACTTTTAGAGTTCACCATCACAGTCTTAACAACCAGAGATGAATCTACTTTTAGAGCTTACATAAAACACCTCACTGACCTTTGGGAGGAACTGCAGCATCAGTAGAGTTCTGAGAGCCAAGTTCATTGTGTGCCTCACAGTAGTAAAGTCCACTGGTATCAGAGGTCACATTGAAGCTGATGCTCTCCCCTGTGCCCCTAACAACAGATCCAGCTCCACTCTTCATGTACCAGGTGTAGGTGTGCACTGGTGGGTTGGCATCACTGCTGCAGGTCAGAGTCACTGAAGTTCCCTCCTTTATTCCATCAGAGGGACTGATGGAAACTGAGACGTCTGTTGGCTTGTCTGTTAACACATGTGCATATAGTTTATTTTTGTGTGCAGTTTACAGTTTTAACAAAAGACATGAGAAATAATGTTCAGGTCTATTTGGTCTGAAAGCTCTGTTTGGTGACAGCAACATTTAACATTATCCATCCATCCGTCACATCTTAAAGAGGAATGCAGGATTGGCGATTTCATCTCTGGTTTCGGTTTCGTTGATCGTTTTCGCTCGTTTTATGCTTGCATTTTCTCTGCAGAGCTTCCCCGACAGCTTTAGCGTGTATATTTATACATGTATAGGCTATATTTAAATATATAAATTGCAAGTGTGGTTCTTCGTCTCAGACTTCCAGATGTAAACAAAGAGCGATCGTCTCCTGCAGAAAGTTGCATAGGGTCTCTTTAAAGCTGTTTTACTCAGAAACAAATTTTCCATTACACTTTACTTGATGGTATCTACATAAGAGACATGACCCTGTCATGAATGTGTCATAAACATTATAAACAAGTCATAAATGTTAATGATATAACGCTTCTGTCATTGTCATTCAGTTCTTTTCATGACAAGTTAGGGTTAGGGTTCATGACAGTGTCATGTCACTGTAACGTAGAAACCTTCAACCGAATTTTCTTCAGGACATTAACATCACATGGAAGTTATAAAGAAGTGCAGATCTGTTTACTTACGTCTCACGCTGAGAAAGACAGCAGTTGAGGAGAGACTCTCATGCCCCTTAACAGCACAGGAGTAACTGCCTGTATCCTCACTGCTGACTGGGTTCAGATGCAGCTTGTTGTCTCTGGTTGTGTGTTTATAGGTCACAGGCTGTCCATTCTTGTACCACATGAAGATGGGGTTGCTACTTAGAGTACAGCTAGTATTACAGGTGAAGGTCACTTCCTGTCCTTCTTCCACTGTTTCATGAGATATGAACACCTGTAGAGCTGAAAGATACAATATGTTAAGAGATAAGAAAATGAACTAACATAGACAAAAAGGGGGTAAAATATTTACCTGTTACAGATATATTGACTCCAGGTAATCCAGAGTAGATTTCTCCCTCTTTGGTTGTAATCCTGAAGGCATATTCTCCAGAGTGACTGACACTGAGGTCCTTCATTTTCAAGGTACAGATACTTTTTTTGTTTCCAAGATATTCCACATGATTTGTATACTTGTCATTCAAAATCAGGTCTTCTGGGTGATTGTTAGACTCTTTTGTATTAAACCAAAATGTGTTGTCGATACTTTGATGTTCTGGATTTAAGTAAGTGCAGGGAATGTCCACTGATGAGCCCATTAATACACAGGTATTCTCAAAGGAGTAGGTCACACCCCAGCACAGTTTATCTGGAACACCTGCAATCATGCATCCAACAAGAGAAGCCACATTAATCAGAGCTACAGTATGTATAATGCACATGTGTGTTAGGGCTTCCTCCTAGTTATCTGAAATATGTAAATGAAGAAGTTACCAGATGGAATAAACCACTAAACAAATATGGAACAAAGCAGAAATAAGCATTTATTTTTTTGTAAATGAATTACACTTACACTTTGCAGGGGGACGTAGACGTTCATAACCTTTCACAGCACAGGAGTAACTGGCCTGGGTATCTCCTGGGACTAGTATGGAGGCTGTGGTTTTGCCTTGTAGAGTCTGTCCATTCTTGTACCAGATGTACTGAGAGCCCAAACTGCAGGAGGTGCTGCAGGTCACTTTAATCTGATTCTGATTCCCTGCATCAACTTCCTTTACCTCCAAATCTGATTGTAGTGAGACAGAAGTTGAGATGTAATGACACACCAATATAGAAAAAAAGTAGTTAGTCATAGCTAGGTCTACTGATAAAAATGACATAATGGTTTTGAATGATTGTGCTGTGTAGTACCAGTAACAGTCACTGTAATCCCAGGTTTTGTTGTTATCCAGTTACTAAGGAATGTGTAAAACCGAAAGTGGTAAACACCAGACTGATCATTTGTAAGTTTGTCTAGTTTCAGGCTGCAGTCAGGATATTTAGAGTTGCTGTGTTGTCTGACTCTCCCACTCCTCTCTTCATACCACTCTCCTCCGACATAGTGCCCAATCCAGGAGTAGTCATATTTGCAGGGCAGGACCACCGATGCCCCTTTAAGACCACAGACTCTTCTAGTGGAGTACGTCACACTCCCTCCACCCTGCACGGCTGAAAGTCGATGACAACAAAACATTTATTAAATCCTAGTGCCAGGAAACCTATGATTTTGAATGTTTGGAAAATTAAGATCTTATATGAAAAATCTTAGAGGAATTGAGTTTGATCTTTACCTGGCAGGTTTAGGTGAACAAATGCCACCAACATGCATATGCCTTTAAAATCCATTTGTACTTTTCCTGCATTGATGAATGAAACACACATTTTGTGCTCAACTGACGTTGAAATGCAAAGCTCTTAGTTAGCCTAAATGATTGAATGCTAGTCTTAGTAATTAAACTTTTCCAGTTCACAGATTGATTTTTTTATTTGACCCTTACAAACCCCCCCTGTACTTTCAAGTGTCATAACGGCTGCTTTTTGAGTGTCGAGAATGTTTTTTTTTTTTTAGTTTGTTGGAGTTCAGAGCTGCATTGTACTGCATTATACTTTAGAAAACTGCACTATGCATATTGAACTAAACCTGTGGCTGATTGTGATTATTCTACTCAGTTTAACTGATAAGTGATTATGACATGAAGACATGTTTCATGACATCAACAGGAAGCAGAAACTGTACAGAAAAGCCTAAACAAGCAAGCTAACAGACTGAATTAAAAAACAAAACAAATATTGAAACAAGGTTAAAAAGAATATACTTTCAAAACAAAGGAAAGAAAGAAAGGCATCTGAAAGATAAATATTCCACTACCTTCTCATCATGCTAACACAGAGATTACAAGCAAAACAACTTAACCTTAAACGTTAAAAGGTAAGAATACATTTGAAATAAATCCTTTTAAATTCAAATTTCCCCCTACCCTCTCATGAAGAGATGTCTGCCAATGTCTGACTAACGGCACTTTTGATGAGTGACTGAACATGTGAATGTGGGAACGATAAACAGACACTTCTGATAAACTGATAAACACTTCTCTTTCTGCACTGTGGGTTTTTACAGAATGGCGATGGTCTTGCTGACATACGGCCATTCCTTTACCACAAACTATTTCCTCTAACCAGCGTGGCCTATTCTTGTGACACTTTCTCCAATTTATAACTGTTGTCTTTCACCAGCTGGTGCAGGAGACCAAGCAACCAAAGCAACAGAAAACAAACTAAAAAGTAGCATTGCAGTGAGGTAGGTTACATAGACTACATTCATATGATTTTGATGTCCTGAATGCATACCCAGATATTTCCACATATCTAATTATACCATAATGTTCTTGTTTCTCTTCAACCAAAGAAGTGTGTGTGTGTGTGTGTGTGTGGGGGGGGGGGGGGGGTTCTGCATTGCAGGCAAACTTCCTCATTTCATGTTTTTAACCACTGAGATCCTTTGCTCTACAAATATGTTACTAGTGCTAAACAGAAGTGGTGGACTGGTAGTCTGGACGGTCTGGAAAAATGAAGATGGGACTTGCCCACCATTACCAATTTCCTTAGGCCAGTGTCCTCAGTTTTTGTGACTATTAAACTTGTTGTTTTCTTTGTTTTCTCCTATTTAGTGACACCCATTCATACCACATGGGCCCTAATTTGAAACACAGGCAAATATGTTATGTCTTATGGACTGATTCCAGTCATTTCACCCCTGACTCTCTTCTCTGTTCCTCTAAACAACACAAAAGATTTATGAAAATTCATTAAAATGGTGGATATTGTGTTTTGGAAAATAACTCTTCAAATAGGCGACCGTCTTGTCTCTATTCAACCAGAGGATTTTTCTCCTCTTTCAAATTAGTCAGTCACACTTCACACTATGAAAGTGGCCTAAACTCTCAGACGATGCAGCAACTGCATATGGAACTTCTGCCTTTTGTTCTTGTTTTTAAAGATAGAGCCATTGTGAGTTACGAAAGATGCAATACTATGAAGAAATGAGTTGCTGAGAAAAAAGTGACCTCTCTTCTTCAACCGCCCACACTCCTGTGCTTCTAGAGACAAATATCTTATGCAAAGTACGCACAGTACAGCATTCAGCATATTAGGACATGGAAATGATAAATATAAACAGAAGAGAGACCAGCATACCTTTCACTTTAAAATATGTATTTACAATCTACATGTAGCAGAAAGAAAGAAACTAGAAGACTCACATAAATGAATGCTATTTGTTTAAATGCTATTAAGCTGTTATAGCTGCAAAGGGTGGACCAATTCATAAGCCCTATGGATTAAAAATAGGATGTGACTGAAGTTCAAATGGGAGTCAAGGCAGAAGACCCAATACGTTTGGCAATATAGTGTATGTTCCCATAGGCTACATTACACTGCATAATAATATGGCTGTGAAAAATAAGACCTCTCCTTTTCCCCTTCGACAAACTTTTGAATGCCTGCCTGGTGCAACACGGACATTGCACCACACACATGCACGTTTAATGTTTATTGTATGTGTCTGTATGTAGTCTTTATTAAGCTGTTGATTTTAACTGTGATTGGCCACCAAGGGACACCCAGGAGCAACAGGGGCAAGGGAAAAACTCCCTAGTCCAGGAGGAAACCTTGGGCAGATCCACGGCTCAAGGGGCCAACCCAACTGCCTGGGGTCGGGCTAGTAGCCTAGAGGGAGTCTGTAAGTGTGTGTGTGTGAGGCAGGGGAATCCTAAGGGCAGGCATGTGAGATGTCTTGGGTGGAGTGGTGGTGAAGGGACAGTTAAAGGGGGGGGGGTATGTGTGTGGCTTAATAGGATGTTGGTAAGAGGCAGTGGTGTGTGTGTGTTGGGGTGGGGGGGGGGGAGGTCGGCTAGTGTGCTGTGTACGAGGGCCGAGGGGCAGTGCCATGATGCAGTGGTTTGGTGGGCTGTATGTTGTCCGTAAGTAGTGTGGCTTTCTATGATGCAGTGAAGTGGGGGAGTTAGGTTAAGGTGGGGTAGGAGGGCAGTCGGGTGAGTGTGTGTGTGTGTGTGTGTGTGTGTGTGTGTGTGTGTGTGTGTGTGTGTGTGGTGTGTTGTGGAGTGCATGAAGAAATGTGGTATATATATGAAGTAAATCGCTGTGAGGCAAGGGTTTTGTAAGGTCCACAGTTGCAAGGTCGCCTTTGCAGGACAGGGAAGAGTCTAGTTCCTGTTACCTAGTTTAATGGCAAGTGACGTGTTTGTTTTGAGTATTGAAGATCTCTGGATTTCATGTTTGGACTCCGATGGTGCTTCCTGGATCTGCCTGTTTTTGGACAAATAAATGATATATTTAGATGGAACTGTTGTCTCCTGCCACTTCCTCCCTCCATACAACTCTAGTTCAGTGTTGCACCTCTCACAACATGGGGTGGCCGCCTCGGTCCCTCACAGGCTTAACACATAATTGGACTTCAGATTAAAAGAACAGCCTCAGCCGCTTTGTTGAAAAAACAAACAAACATCTTCTTCTATTCACCGTTGTGAATTCTTAATTAAGCAGCCTTCGGAAATGGCCACACAACTTTCGTTCCCCCATCACTTGGTCGTGTGGTTGTTTGACCTACAAGATGTAGGCCTATCCTGTGTGGCGCATGTTTGTCAACTGTGTTTCGCTGTCATCAAAAAGCTCCTCTGAGTAAAGTATAAATTTGCAAAAACCACGTTGTCACTGGGTTTACCTGTTACTGAGACTCATCTCTTGGTCTGTGCCACGTTTTTGTTGATGCATTTCACGGTTCTGCTATCATTTTGTGCATGGTTTCCTCACAAAGACAAAATTGACTGCGACCTTTCCACATAGACGTCAAAAGTTCCAAGTTCGTTGCAAACGGGATAAGGGGCAACCATAAGAACCCATATATTCACTTCAAAGTCTAGGCTGTGCTCTTAACAACAGACATCATCTTGTTGATAAACGTCGTATCACTATTCATATTTGTAACAAAACGTGCTGGGAGAAAACACAAGTGATCTCTTCGCCACAGAAAAGCCGGGCGAGCCCTGTCTATTGAGTCTAAATGGTTCTCATGCGTATTTTAAATACAGCCCACCAGCTCATTCGGTTATCCATTCGCTCCGATCTCTTAAGGCTGCACGTGAACGTAATTGAGACAATAAGGCAGTAATTGCTTCAGACTCCAGTTCAGCCTTAATGAGTGTAAAAAATTGCCAATCAAATTCAAGGCAGGACATTGTACTAGATATAGTACAACTGGTTAACAAGCTGCTGAAATCAGGGACAGAGGTGACACTGGTATGGGTACCAGCTCATATAGGAGTTGCAGGCAATGAATCAGCAGATAAATGTGCAAAGAAGGCTGCTAGAAAATCCATAATTGATATAGAGGTGGAGTATAGCAAAGCAGACCTTAAAAGTATGGTTAAAAACAAAATGAAAGAAAAATGGCAAGCGTTATGGGACAGTGGGAAGACTGGAAGACAATTTTATAACATCCAGAGCAATGTGGGAAAGAGCAGAGACACGAACAGGAGCAAGCAGGAGGAGGATGTGTTCTCAAGAATGAGGTATGGGCACACAAGATTAAATAGTTCTTTGTTTTTAATGAAAAAGCATGCTGATGGCAAGTGTGAAGTCTGTGGGAGTCCAGAGTCCATAGAGCATGTGTTTCTTCATTGTCCTAAATATCAGGAAGAGAGACAAAGACTAAATTCACAAATGCAAGAAAACCAGCTGAGTCTAGACATGAAGAGCATATTGCAAGGAAGCTCAGGTGAAATATGTTTTAATTATGTACTTGGCTTCCTGAGGAACACAGGATTGCTCCATAGAATTTAATTTAGTTATGTATTATTATTATTATTATTATTATTTATCATCACCATAATTATGGTGACATTTTGATTTTGTTTTGATTATTTATTGATTTATTTTGTTTATCTACTTGTTTGGGGGTTTTGTTTATCTTGGTTTATTGGTTTGTTTTGGTTTATTTGTTTGTTTAAAAGAAAGAGTAGACTCAAGTACCACACCCCAGTCCAGTTGGTGGCGGTAATGCACCATTAACGTTAGTTGCCAACCGCCATAAAAACCGAAAGAAGAAGAAGAAGAAGAATTGAGACAATGGCAGAAGCTGCTCCAGCCCCCGCTGCGGCCCCAGCAAAGGCCCCCAAGAAGAAGGCACCCCGACCCAAGA
This sequence comes from Sardina pilchardus, assembly GCF_963854185.1. Classification (NCBI taxonomy): domain Eukaryota; kingdom Metazoa; phylum Chordata; class Actinopteri; order Clupeiformes; family Clupeidae; genus Sardina; species Sardina pilchardus. The sequence continues at coordinate 40,140,428 of NC_084994.1, forward strand.
GAACCGGACCAAGTGTGGGCGAGCTCGTCGTCAAAGCGATCTCTGGCTCTAAGGAGAGGAAGGGAGTTTCTCTGGCTGCGTTGAAGAAGGCTTTGGCGGCTGGTGGATACGACGTGGAAAAAAACAACGCTCGTGTCAAGGTGGCCATCAAGACCTTGGTCACAAAGGGAACTCTGATCCAGACTAAGGGAACTGGTGCCTCCGGATCCTTCAAGCTGAACAAGGCGGCGGAAAAGAAACCCGTAAAGAAGGCAGCTCCTAAAGCCAAGAAACCAGCAGCAAAGAAACCTGCAGCGGCCAAGAAGCCCAAGAAGGCAGTTGCCAAGAAACCAGCGGCCGCGAAGAAGTCTCCCAAGAAAACAGCTAAGAAGCCCGCCACGCCGAAGAAGGCAACGAAGAGCCCCAAGAAAGCAAAGAAGCCCGCTGCACCCAAGAAGGCAGCGAAGAGCCCCAAGAAAGTCAAGGCAACGAAACCTAAGGCGGCCAAGCCTAAAGCTGCAAAGCCCAAAGCCACCAAGCCCAAAAAGGCAGCACCCAAGAAGAAGTAAATGTTGTACTCTTCTCCCCGACTAACAAAAAGGCTCTTTTAAGAGCCACCCAAATATCTGACAGCGTTTATTCCTCTAGTGTCTGCTATGCCTGATTTCGCATATTCTCCAAACTCATGGGCAATGACCTGATAATGAAATTGAAAGAAATGTAATAGAATTCCACTGAGTGAAGTATTGCGTCATCATACAGCATACTCCCTTCAACATTAATTATTTCAAAATATCCAACAGATAATGTGCCTTGTTCTATTCTATCAGTTTGCTTCCAAGCATGACGCAAAGTATATAGTGCAACACGCAACCATTTCAGTTCACTGTTGTAATAGTGTTCAGAAAGCCACTATCCGGAAATGTTGACATCATTTAATTATGTTTATTGGGCTACTTTCCTAATATACAGGCCTACCGCATGTTAAATGTAAAGATTAGAGGGAGGTGTGAGCACATTGTGCTCCAAGCGCCAAATAGAACTGAATTGACGTAAGCAGCGAACTACACGTTGATTGGCTCTCAGCATTCTTTTCTCAGCCACTGAGGCACTGAGTAGCCCCGAGCTGGCCTTATATAGCATGACTTGACACCGTTAATCGAAACATTTGAAGACGAACTTTCAACAGTAGCTGCAATTATGAGCGGAAGAGGCAAAACCGGTGGCAAGGCCAGAGCAAAGGCTAAGACTAGGTCATCCAGGGCTGGACTTCAGTTCCCCGTGGGCCGCGTGCATAGGCTGCTGCGTAAAGGCAACTATGCCCAGCGTGTGGGTGCTGGTGCGCCGGTCTACTTGGCTGCCGTGCTCGAGTACCTGACTGCTGAGATTCTGGAGTTGGCCGGCAACGCAGCCCGTGACAACAAGAAGACCCGTATCATTCCCCGTCATCTGCAGCTGGCTGTGCGTAACGACGAAGAGTTGAACAAACTGCTCGGCGGAGTGACCATCGCTCAGGGTGGTGTGTTGCCTAACATCCAGGCTGTGCTCCTGCCCAAGAAGACCGAAAAGTCCAAGTAAATTCGCTCCCTCTGATCTATGAAAAAAGGCTCTTTTAAGAGCCACCCAAATAACTTAAAGTACATTCCAAGTTGCTTTTGGCACAATCTCTACTGTTACAAAGTACTTTTGTGTAGTAATGTAATACAATCAACAGTACTCCAAAAGTAATTGGCCTTCCTAGCCACTAAATTCCTAGTCCAGTTGACTAATAAAGGAAGGACAATAAACGACCATAATCTAAAATATTTTGGCAATGCGGAGAAAAACTAAATTGGTTAGTGGGCTTAAGGGTGAATACAATAAATGACATCAAATTAATTAAAAAACAATTTCAAACCACACACACACACAAACATTTATCACCCACAGTCGCACACACATACACAATCATAAAAGGAGGTAGTGAGCGATGATAAACACAAGTCAATAGGCCTATTATGCATATTACGGATAGTCTGGCTTTTCCTAAACACTGGTATTTGAATGTCTAAATTGAGAAAATACAGGCTACTTTATCATGACAGGCTACATGCTGTAGCTTGAAATCTGTGAAAGAAAGTACATTTCTTTTTATGTCGGTTTTGTGAATGTGAATAAAGCAATAATAGAGGCGTGTGGGCTGCGCTTTGTATTTTGAATTTTAGGCGCCATGAGGAGGGAACTGGAAGACCAAAAACCTGACGTAAACAGGGGGCGGGGGCTGTGGTCATAGACTTTATATACCCGCGTTCCACCTATCAGTTCCTACTCTTCTAACCCGAAGAACTAGTCATGGCAAGAACCAAGCAGACAGCCCGCAAATCTACCGGAGGTAAGGCTCCGAGGAAACAGCTCGCCACCAAGGCTGCGCGCAAAAGCGCACCGGCTACCGGTGGAGTGAAGAAGCCTCACCGTTACAGGCCAGGTACCGTCGCTCTGAGAGAGATCCGTCGTTATCAGAAGTCCACCGAGCTGCTGATCCGCAAGCTGCCCTTCCAGCGTCTGGTCAGAGAAATCGCTCAGGATTTCAAGACTGATCTGCGCTTCCAGAGCTCTGCAGTCATGGCTCTTCAGGAGGCCAGCGAGGCTTACCTCGTCGGTCTGTTTGAGGACACCAACCTTTGCGCCATCCACGCCAAGAGAGTCACCATTATGCCCAAGGACATCCAGTTGGCTCGTCGTATCCGCGGGGAGCGCGCTTAAATTAATTTAAGTTTGTACCCTATAACTCAAAGGCTCTTTTAAGAGCCAACCACACATTCAAAAAAGCTATACTTTCCAAACTGCTTGCAGAACCGCCACACATTTACAGATGAGTGGTCCTTTGAACTTACATCATTTACCGGTTTGAGTAAGGTTACCTTTTAACAATGATTTATGATGTTGATTTGGGCAATCAATTATGGTATTTTGAATTCAGTTGGTCAGACTATACAGTATGGGGAATAGCGATATAAACCAGCAATTCAAGCAACGACCTACTTTATAGATCAAATACAAGTCACCAGAACAGCCTCCTGCTTCATCGCTTTTGCCCGCCTTTTTCAACGTCAGGTTTTCCAGTCAGTTTAAGGTTTCTGACGTTGTATCCTGGATAAACAGATGATTAAGTTGTGACCGTGTAGTAGATTTAATACTCAAAAATGGTCCCACATAGGCTACTACTCAGCAGAGACATTAGGTCCTCAAATAAAACTTAGACAAAGTTGTACAAACGTTTACACAGTAAGGCGTGATCACATTGGTATTACTTTTCAAAAGAAAATGTGGGTGGCTCTTAAAAGAGCCTTTGAGATAAGAACTTTTCGAACTCGGATCTACTTGGAGCTGGTATACTTGGTCACAGCCTTGGTTCCCTCGGAAACAGCATGCTTGGCCAGCTCACCGGGCAGAAGCAGACGCACTGCGGTCTGGATCTCCCTGGAAGAGATGGTGGAGCGCTTGTTGTAGTGAGCCAAACGGGAAGCCTCTCCAGCAATGCGCTCAAAGATGTCATTCACGAAGGAATTCATAATGCCCATCGCCTTGGAAGAGATACCGGTATCAGGGTGGACCTGTTTCAGGACTTTGTACACGTAAATTGCATAGCTCTCCTTCCTGGACTTTCTGCGTTTCTTGCCTCCTTTTCCTGCCGTCTTTGTCACGGCTTTCTTAGAGCCCTTCTTTGGGGCAGGCTTTGCTGGGTCTGGCATGATGTGGCTTCGGCTGTTAGTAACAGAGAAACTAACTCGAACATAGAAGTTACCTGTTATATATCCCAGGTTCTATGCAAATGACAGACTGTGATAATCATACACCCACGATCACAATGGTCTGTTATGTCCCCCCGAAACCAAATACCCAGACATGGTTGGTCATTTTTAAAGGGGGCCGTCAGTGAGAGAAGGTCAGCACCACCCACAAATCATGAGTTTACTCCACCTGTTGTTCTTTTCCCGCATTTTTCTTCTGAATGTAAATGAATAGTGAATAGTTCTACATTTGGCCTTCTAATTCATGATTACAGTTTTACTCAGACACTTTAATGTACTTCTCGAATCATTATTAACGTTTGAGCAACATTACTCCTGTAATAATGGTTCTTTACTGAACTGTTTGTACTGCGCTGCAATTTGTTGACAGGCATTTTTACAATTCTAAAACCTTACAGCACTGCGCAAAAAGATAGGATAGATAAATGAAACACACGAAATGTCCCTTAAATTAACTCCAAGTATACATTCATGTACATGTATACACTGTCTGTGAGGCTAAAATAATGTAGGCCTATAAACTTGACAGATAACAGAAATAGTTATGGCGACACTTCAGCGTGTAATGACTCAAACGATGAAAGGCATAATTGTTTCATGGGTTGGACTACTCGCCCTGTTTTTTTTTTTTAAGAACTCTAATTTGAGGTGCTCACAGTATTTTTTATGAGAAGAACGCAGCCTGCTCGTTATAAGTGTCTCATTGGATCGCAATGCCCTGATCCTGCAAGTTGACAGTGTAATGTGTAATAAAAGTAGCGTATGTAATTCATATTCCCCTACAGACAGGAATATTATCTTTTATATGGATTTGGGTGGCTCTTAAAAGAGCCTTTGGGTGTAAGTTGAGGAAAGAAAGTTGATCTTTAACCGCCGAAACCGTACAGAGTACGGCCCTGGCGTTTCAGGGCGTAAACGACGTCCATGGCGGTCACGGTCTTTCTCTTGGCGTGCTCGGTGTAGGTGACGGCATCACGAATCACGTTCTCCAGGAAAACCTTCAACACACCACGGGTCTCCTCGTAGATGAGACCAGAGATACGCTTTACACCACCACGGCGAGCCAGACGCCTGATTGCAGGCTTGGTGATTCCCTGGATGTTATCACGAAGAACTTTGCGGTGACGCTTTGCGCCTCCTTTTCCAAGACCCTTTCCACCTTTGCCTCTTCCGGACATGTTTGCGAGTAGTGTTCAAGTGAGACTTGTACGAATAAACTGTAACTGCTCGCAACTCGTACTTGTACAAACAGAGAGGACGTTGGTGAAAACTACTAAGCACTGCCCCTTCACGGCCCCTCCTCTTTCTGAACAGAGATTGCGCGGGCATTAAAGGGATATTCCGCCATTTTTGAAAATACGCTCATTTGCCACCTCCCCTCCCCCATGTGCTCCTGTGTCCACTGTGTGCATTACTCCCTGGACCTATACTGGCGACAAAAATATCAGTGTCTGGATGTTTTGACGATGTTCCCTCTAGATGAAGCAAAAATTAGGCTTACACTGTTTTGACAGATGTTTCCTGTAAGTACCATTAGAAGTGCTCTGTAAATATCCAAGTAGCTCAATCACTTCATTGCGTGTTGACATTATCATTTATATTTTATATTTTATTTTATTTTAAACTAAATATTTACATTCAGTTTACAGTTCATCCATTTCATTTGTGTCATGAGGTCTCATAGCATGAACTCTTGTGTGGTGTCACTTATGGCTGTGCTCTTGTCTATCACATGCTGTTAATTTTAGTACATCTCTTGAGTAAAGGCTTATTTTGATATCAGTTTGTTGTCATTTTTAAAACTTCACAGTGGTATAATCAAAATAAATCTGGATGAGGTCTTTTTTTAAAAAAAAAATCTTTTTTACACACAATACATGGACACAAAACAGAGCATTTACTTATTTATTGACATGTTTCAATACAAAGCACAAAACTGTAAATTACAGCAAATTACAGTCAGATAATACACATAATGGCTTATTGAGTACAACAGATTTAACTTTAAGGCAGGACGTACATCCTTTCATCAAAAGATTAAAAATGTGTAAGCTATGAGTATTGGTCAAGTATGGTTGGAGTCGGCTATATCTTGCCTTGCAGCTGAATCCATAGTGTTGGATTCAGCTGCAAGGATTCACAGTGTTGGAACTAGTTGCATATAGATGAATACTTCAAATATAAATATTGAAAAGATACAAAACACACTCAGATGTTTTAGGACATAACACCAGTTTCTGTAGTATGGAATTTTCACAAGGTTCAGACTGACACAGTTTACTACAAAACAAAAAAAATGCTTGTGTTGTAATACAAATGTACATTGTAAAATCTAGGTAGATTATACATGTGTGCAAATAATCAGAAGGCACTATTTATGTGGATTACACCCACATGAACTGATAATGATGAATTAACATTTTCTGCAGGTTCACACACACTAGCATGTCTTAGTGTGCTTTACATGTTTCACAAAATGGAGTACCAGCAATTAAAAAATAAAATAAAATAACCCATACACTGGAAAAGACTACACATCTAAAGGACTACATTTTATTGACTGTTGGAAACTACGTAAAGTACTAATTAAACCCAAACAACAACATTACAGAGCACAGCGGCTGACGAGGCTTTTAGGCTTTGTGTGTGAAATCCTGGCTGCTGGCATGTACACATTTGGCTTGGCTGATCTCTTTGCACATGAATACTACAGGTTTTAAATATGTGCAATGCTAACGTTACTGAGCAACCCCTAAGTTCTCAAGACTCTTAGCACCAAGATAGAGTAGAGGGTGGGGAGGGTGTTTGCTAACGGACTTAAGACCACTGTGTCGAAAAGCGCTTTACATAATCTAATCATGTAAGTGTAGAGGGAATTTCTCCAAATGTTTTGTTACCATTAAAATAGAAAAGAAATTGAAAAACAATGGGAAATCCTAGCTATTAAGGTTCACCTAGTTTTACATTTTTTTTTCAATCTTAGTGACCGTCATAGTGTCAATATGGGCATGTGCGAGTGAGTGTGTGTATGTGTGGTCTTATGTGTGTTTGTCATGTTTATGTCATCAGATTTAGGCGCTCTTCGTTAAGGTCAAGAACTCCTTACGCGTCTTGGGGTCTTCTCGGAACGACCCCAGCATGGAGCTGGTCACTGTGCGGCTATTCATCTTCTGCACGCCCCTCATCATCATGCACATGTGCCTGAAACAGAGGGCCAACAACACACACTTAAACCCCACGCTCAGGCACTGGAGCAACACAAGTACACATACTGTAGGGAGAAGTGCACAAATGAAAGAAAGAAGCGAAGGACAGCACTCTTCAGATTTTCCTTTGTTTATTCGCCTACGTAGGCGTAATAACTTTAAACGTAAGATATATTGTCTATCTTATTTACTAAGCAACATTTTTTAAACCTACCGACCAAAATATTAAGACACTACCTTTCCAAAGGAAAATCTGAAGAGTGCTGTCCTTGTCTTCTTTCTTTCATTTAATGTTTTACGTGGGATTCAGCACCCAGTGAAAAGACTTGGATTTATTAGAAGGCGAGAGTGTGAGCGCGTCTCCCCCACTTCACGAGAAGTGCACAAATACAGTGCAGCCAACAGTCATGTCTGTATCTACTTGCGACAACAATCAAGCCCAAATGTCTGGACCAGCACTCACGCGGCCTCGATGACCACCGCCACACCGGCTGGTTGCAGGGCCTCAGAGATTGCCATGGCGATCTGTTTGGTCAGGCGCTCCTGAACTGTGGAGGAGAGATCACATCATCATCCAATGGCCATGACCATACCTAATCATGGTGTGGAGACACTTTCATCCTTTTCAAAGACAGCGATATCACTTGACTCACCTTGAAGTCTTCGGCTGTAGATCTCGACAATCCTGTGCAGAGAAGGTTACAGAATTAAATAGGGAACCTCGAGGAGTCGATGGGGGCACAGTAGCCAGCCTAATCATTAATCCCTCAATCGACAGACTGGCCCTTGATCTGAACTACCCTCTTAGCGCTATTAATGTACTGTATCTGATCCGTCAATGATTCACAAAACTGTTTTAACTGGCTTGTTGAGCAAGAATCACACCTGACCTTTGACCCAATCGAACAGACAAAAGGAGGTCATTTTCTTTTTTTAATCTGAATATGCTGGAGGCAGATCTGAAGCAAGAGTAAGTCAGTACAGGAACATAACTTCCCATTTTTTAAAAAGATCCGGGATCCTGAACTTTGAGCTTTGAGAATGAGTGAACAAATAATCAAGATGGCAAGATCATAATATAGCAGGGAGTTGTGCAGGTAAAAGGATGTCATGTGAAACTAGAAGAAAGTCTGAGGGGCACCATGCTAAACAAAAATGCATACATCTCAGATGCGTTACACATCTGCACTGACCACCCTCTTATGTGCCACTGGTAATGGCCGGGTTTCCCAGAATCGTGAAGAAGCTCTCAAGTGCTAAGAACTTCTTAAGAGCGTTCTTAGAACATTCTAAGAACGCTCCTAAGAAGTTCTTAGCACTTAAGAGCTTCTTAACGAATCTGGGGAACCAGGCCAATGCCAGTATAGGCCACTTGCGTGTGCTCAGGTCTCTGGACTGTAAAGCTGAGTCTTGAGCTCATACTGAGTCAGCAACAGAGAGCGTCTTCACTCAATGGCCCTCACAGTCAGCCCACAGGGCACCGTCAGCACTGATTGATTGATTGAAACCTTTATTTTCATTCTCGGAAAGTACATTGAGGTCCTCTTTTACGACGCAGCCGAGATATACAAATAAAATAAATTATATAAAAAAAAAACTAACCACATAGTTCAACCAATTCATAAAATACACACACATACATAAAATAACAAACAAACACGGTTGGCTAGCCCGGAGCTCGGCACCAGGGGACAGGACACTGGACCAGGCTTTGGTCTCTGAGCCTCAAGTCAAAGGACTGTGACAACAGAAGAACGCAGTGGCTTGGAAATAACACGCTGTCTCGTCGTAACCCCTCCCCGCGTGAGAGCAAAACGATACGCCAGTGGCAGCAGAAAAAAGGAAATGAGAAAGAGTAATCACAAACACACACACACACACACACACACACACACACACACACACACACACACACACACACACACACACACACACACACACACACACACACACACACATTCCCAGAGTGTATGTACAGAGAGAGACAATTATGAGAGAGATATGCCAACTCACCTCGCAAGCTTGCTCAGTCCGACCACCTTCTTGTTTGGCAGATATCCAATGTGTACCTGGAGGTCAGAGGGACGATCAACGTTCAGTTTCAGAGTCAGTGACTTTGATTGGCCACTGTAACCCACAGAGAGAACCCATTCACCCTGTTTGCCCTTTCTCCTACTACAAAGCCTTTATTTGTACATGCCATGGCTTGTGCACTTGTCCTACAGTGTTTTCAAAAATGGAAGTAACTGACTTTCATAGAGCTTATGAGCTTCCATTAATACAAAAATTATGACGTCAAATGCATCTAATTTACTAATGTACCTGGAGTGATTTAAAAATGTCTGGCTCGACAGAGCACAGCTCACCTTTCCGAAGAAGGGCACCAAGTGATGCTCACAAAGGGAAAACATGTCAATGTCCTTAACAATCACCATCTCTTCGTGGTCCTCATCGAAGATGGCGTCGTTCAGAATATCTGTGTAAATATAAGAGTAATGCCGCCTTTTAAAAACAATTGTATAACGAAGCCAAACTAATGCAAAATTGCACTGTGCTACAGCTGGATATTCTAACAAGTAATACTGAAAATTACTTTGTGTGCCATTTCAGTCCTTTTTCATGGAAACCAAAGATCTAACCAAGGATAGCGTGATATACCCTACAACTCCAAGTAAGGAGGGAGGGAGACAGATAAGAGTGATGAAGAATGATGTAGAAAGCACCAAACAAAGAACATAACACCATTGTCTCCATTACCACGGCTCTTACAAATGAGCTAAAATAAGCTGGAGAACAAAGCCGTGATTTCAGAGCCGTTGCATACACATTGGAGATAATTACAACATACTTGAAGTTGGCATGATAACACATAATATGTAACCCTTTGCGCGCAAAGCAAGGTAGTTTACGCCAGGTAGTAGAATTCTGGAATGACTAAAAATATTTTACTCCTCAAAGATGTTTATAATTGTACAGCAAATATCTAGCCCCAGAGGTCAGATCTGAAGTGCCTCCATGTCTGAAACTTGAACACTTGAGCACCCATTTTTTTGTTTTGTTTTGTTTTGTTTTTAAGAGCACTAGTACTTCTACTCAAGTCACTTTTTTGATAGAACACTTGTACTTCTACTTCTACTAAGTCTGGATCTCTAGTACACTGTACAACACTGTCAGTGATCTTACCATAGATGGTTTCGTGGTATCCCTTGGTGAAGAACTGCATGGCTTTGGCGGCACGCAGTGGAGTGCGTAAAAGACCCTGACGGTCGGTATTCTCCCCTAGACCCCGGAGGATAGTGGTGTAAGCTGCTTCTAAAATGGGCAATCTAGATTCATCTTCCGCCTCTTTTCGAGATGTCTCGTTGAAGTGCTGGACAGCCGCTTTCGTGGTCTCAATGGACAACTCTGCGAAACCGGTCCTGCAGGTTAACTCTGACACTATGTTGCCGTTACACGTAGCGCTCACGTCCGTAACTTTCTGGTATTCCATTTTTTTTTTTTTTTTTTTTTTTTTTTAATCAAGAGCAGCTAAAATATGTTTTGGTTAAAAAGTATAATGCTCAAAGCAGGAACTCTTCTTCAACAAATACTTTAAAATAGTCTAAATATTCAAGTTTTGTTTTAAATATTATGTTGCTTTCCAGTCAAGGCGTCTAGCTGTTCGGCAAGCTATTCGTTCCCGGCTGACAGATTTACTTCAGTGGTAACCGGGGAGGCTGTATTTAAAGGGTTTGCATACTGTAGCGAAACGTGTCACGGTACCCACGTCAAATCCACGCTGGTGGTATGACTACGCAATCAGATAAACGTCCCATCACGTGGGACAGCCTAGTTGGATGGAGAATGCGATGCTAATTCAGGTGTTACACAGATTCCTCACAGTTTCAAGCTTTAAAATGATCAGAAAACGTTTTAACCTCAACACTGACGAAGTTCTGGGATTGGCCTAGGTAGAACTACACAGAATATGACATATTCAACGTCCAGTAGGCAATGACAGGCTTCTTTACCATCAAGCACTAGGTGAAGGCCATGGGGTCATTTGATGGTAAAGAAGCCTATGTAATTTTCAGTGTGTGCACATGATTAGGCGATCCCATTAATTGATTAAAAATAAAGGCTGTTTTTAATACTGGTCAGATGTGCAACTTCTGCTTCTTTCATAAACTGCAGAACAGTTTTCATGTTTGCAAAAGGTTTGTCAAGGATTTCTCAACATATTCCATTGAAACCTAATTGTGGCAGAAAATAGGCCTTAGGCCTATCCACCAAAATGTAGCATATAGCTCATATATATATAAAAAAAAAATGTCTCAATACATTTTCAAACAAATAATAATAATAATAATAATAATAATAATAATAAAAAACGCAATTCCCCAGGAATTACACGAGGTGATGCAATCTGATAGGTAGACTTTAGTTTTGACACACAGGAAACACCTCAACAGGATGTGAAGTTCAAGGAGAGCCAAATTGTATGCTTAAAAACAAAGATTCTAGAGTGGAGCTCTGTTAAACAATGAACAATAACATAGATAGATAGATTGATTTATTATAGAGTTATTGTAAATAGTTATGGCAGTGGGCAGAAATTACTTTCTAAGGTCCTTGTTACAGCGAAATTGAAGCCACCGCCAGCTGTAAACAGTTAACCTGACTCTCGACAGATCCTTGTAGTTCGCTGACAAAGATCGTATAGTTACTAAGATTAATCATAAAGGGGGTTTTCAATGGAATGAAATGGTGCCCACTTCCGCCTCCTATCTGGGCGTGATCAGTGACGAGTAATCGGTTTAGACCAGTGTAGAAGCAGCAGAAGCAGTGTGCCGTTGATAACAGGTGGCCTGCGGGTCAGGTCAGGAGGGACAGGTCGTGAACAAAGTTATTTTTCTATGTATTTATCACGCTGGAAAATACGATTTCAATGTGGGAATGTTAGAAAGACGTGTGCCTTGTAGAATATGGGTTCGTTACTTGCATTGCTGAATGTAGGGCTAAGGGAATGGTCATAATCCGAGATAAGGTTTATTTCTCCCATGTGCCTCCTAAATGGGAGTGGCACTACGTCACAGGGAAACCGGAATTGACCCTCATATGAGTCGTCTCGCTTTATGAACCGTCTCTGTCGCTGAGCTTCACACAAGGATCTGGGACATCTCGATAGGAGATGTATTTCTGAAGGCAGGGCCTTGTAAAAAAAATCCTTGTGTAACTGTCCAAGAGACATTGTTGACATTACAAAGTTACATTGTTAATGTGTTGACAGAGTATTATATTATTTGTGTTGAATTCATGTCTTTATTATTTGTTTAAAAATGATTTCAAATTTGTGCTTTAAAAATGAGATTGCCTCATGTACTAGTTCATGAATATTCATTTTCCTTGTACTAAGAGTTTGTTTGTATACGGGGCCTTAAACCAGGAAGTATGGGAAGAGCGCCAAAAGAGATGCAAACCAGCTACGGACTCATAACTTCTCAAGAAAGATGGACTCTGCATTAGGTTTATGGCGCTAACGTTGTCACGGTGTTTTTTGATTATGTACGTTTACAGTTTGTCATAGACAAGAAAAGAGAAAATAAATCTTCAAAAAATCATCAGTATGAAGCGTGGCCGTTTATTAAACCAATGCAGCTACAGTGACAACGATCCGCCAATGTGGCTAAGTAAGTAGAAATAGCTAGCTAGCTTGTGGTCTGGCTAACAAGTGGACCAAGATAACGGCGCATACTGTAGGCTAGCCTACGTTTTCAGAGACTGGTCAAGGCTACTATGGTAGGACGAGGTGAGCTTCAACGTAGACAACTGGATTGAGAGCGGCTTCAGAGTTGGGTCTACAGCGACTTCCACCGTGTGGTTTCAAGCAGCCAGTCTTCAGCAACCAGACGGACAGCTGCCTTCTTCGTTTGCAGAAGACCAGCGTACTGCACGGGCTACGGGTATCTCCGCGACACCTTTCACGATTCAGCCAGCAAAGAACTACGTTCGCAAGCAACGCGTCAGCCTCCATCTTCATCTCTACACAGTAAGCTGAGCGTTACGTAGCCCGTCTTCAGGACCTTCTGACTCACCCTCGGCGCATAGTGGACATCGGTATCAGGTTTGACCATGCAGTCCTAAAGGTTGGATCATTTGAAACGTTAATGGACATTTGTAAATGCGAACGGACTTGATAAACGTCATTGATAGCCTAATTGTTCTTCCTGCATTATTGTTGCATTGTGATTTAATGTGTTTAAAGTGACATTGTATTTTGATTTAATTAGCATTTATCTAGTGCTTGCAACCTGCCTACATTAAGGAATTTTGAGTATATGGTTATAAGCTTAAAGTTATAAGTTTAAAGGAGATATATAAATGTACAAATTTCTTACTAGTGCTTGATAGACTACATTTCTGAGATGTCAGTTCACGGGGAAGGGTCACAAGGTGATAAATGTGATGAACATACAGAGTCTTTACAACTTGATGGTACAGACAATTTAGAACCCAGCACAGAAGTTATTGCTAAAATGTCTGCTGTCCAAGCAGCAAGCAATGAGCCTGTCCCTGCCACTTCAATAGCAGTAGAGCAAAGAAAGTCTGATAGGGAAAGAAAATTAACCCCCAAGATGCTAGAGCTAAAGCAACAAGAATCCTGTCAAAAAGAGAGCAAATTCATGAAGCTATATGAACGCTGGAAAAGGGAAGTTAAAACTACACGTGATAAATTTAAAAATGAGTGCACTGAAAATGAGTTAGCCGACATGATGGATGCTGTGGAGGGACTTGAGATGCAAGTAAAAGATGTGTACGAAGATATGCGATTGCAAACAGCACCTCCCACTCAAATTAGGAGAAAGATTGATTCTTGTACAGCAGTAACAGCAGATTTGATGGGTCTATTGAAAGTACGTATGAGTGAAGTGGGCCTAGAGGAGTTTGATGATAAAGCAGAAAATGCTAGACTTCACATGGTGCTTGACAGGGAGTATGCACGGTCTATATTTGAGGCATCAGTGATTGACCGCGCAGCCCCTAGCTGCAAGTCAGGCTGTCCATCAGAGCAGCAGAGCATTACCGTCAAAAGAGCAGAGTACGCTGCGCAGTTAGCTGCAAAAGAGGCAGAAATACAAATGGAGGATGCAATTGCTGCTCAGAGACAAGAACTTAAAAGACTAGAAAATCAGAGAGATCTTCAAGTAATGGCTGCTAAACTTAAAGTGTACTCCGAAGCTGAAGGGAGCGAAACCCATGACAAAGTTGGAGTAACACACGTGGAGGTGACCACTGGTCCCTTAGTACCACCTAAAAACATGAAGAGGGGCAAAGCATACAACAATAATGACGAACAAACGAACACTGTCAAAAATGAAGCACTGTTAGTACAAGCCCTACATGATTCAATGATCCTGACTAGACTTCCTGCTCCCGAGCCCACCATTTTCTCAGGGGATCCTCTTAATTTCTTAGAGTGGAGCACAAGCTTTAAAACATTGATAGAGAGACGATGCACTAACTCAGCAGACAAACTGTTTTATCTGCAAAAGTACATTGATGGTGAGGCGCGATCTGTACTAGAAGGAACCTTCTTTAGAAAGGATGATGAAGCTTACGACCAAGCCTGGGAGACACTGCAAGCTCGCTATGGTCATCCCTTTGTAATTCAGCGTGCATTCAGAGAAAAACTAAATAACTGGCCAAAAATAAGCTCCAGAGATTCAGTAAAGCTAAGACAGTTCAGTGACTTCTTGACCGCGTGCAGCAATGCCATGCCATATGTGAAGGGACTGCAGGTGCTGAATGATTGTGAGGCAAATCAGAAAATGCTTCAAAAGCTTCCAGATTGGATTACATCCCGTTGGAATCGACACGTAACAAAACAACTACACCAAGTAGAAGAGTATCCCACTTTTAAAGAGTTTGCTGAGTTCATGGCACAGGAAGCAGAAATTGCCTGTAACCCCATGACGTCACTCAATGCACTAAAACCTGTGGAAGAAAAGCTAACTCGAGACCTTAGGCGTCCACAGGCTAATACATTTATCACAGCCATAAAAGCAACAGATAATTCCAGTAGGCCAAGAACGAATAGTGCCGTAGAGAACAGCTCTGATGAAAATGATTCATCAGAAACATCCTCAAACCCAATCAAATGCATGTGCTGTGGAGAAGGTCATTCCCTCCACAAATGCGAGATGTTTGCCAGTAAGCCTGCAGAGAATAAGAGACAATTCATATTTGACAACAGCCTCTGTTTTGGCTGCCTTAGAAGGGGGCATAACTCAAAAGACTGCAAACAAAAGGCTATCTGTAAAATATGTAAGAAACATCACCCAACGCCCTTACACGAAGACCGTCCAGCGGCAAATAGCGCTCCAAAGGTTATGCCGGTTGAGGAGAATACATCTTCCCTTTCTTGCTGTGTAGAAAGAAGTGATGGTGGGAGCTCATCTATGATAGTGCCCGTTTGGATTTCTTCAACTAAGACTCCGGAAACAGAGACACTTGCATACGCCTTGCTTGATACTCAGAGTAGCAACACCTTTGTAGATCAAGAGGTGTATCAAACATTAAGAGTAAGTTCAGAGCCAGTCAAATTAAAGTTGACCACTATGATGGGAAAAGACTCCATTGTTCAGAGTGCAAGAGTTAATGGTCTTAGAGTCAGAGGGTTTTCATCCAAAAGTTGGATCAACTTGCCACCCACCTATACCAGAGATTTCATTCCCCTTGAGCGCTCCCACATTCCCACACCAAAGGCTGCTGAGAGATGGGATCACCTGAAGGAAATAGCTTTGGAAATACCAGATTTAATGGACTGCAAAGTGGGACTTCTCATAGGCTATGATTGTTCCAGAGCATTAGCACCGCGGCTAGTCATCACAGGAAGAGATGATGAACCATATGCCATCAAAACTGACCTGGGCTGGAGTGTTGTTGGAAGCTCATCCCGAGGTGCAAAGTCCACAGAGGTAACAGGCCTGTGCCACCGTATAGCAGTCAAAGAACTTCCACCATTGACACCATCCACCATAATCAGAGCCCTTGAATTGGACTTCAGAGATAGTAACCACCTTGAAAAGAGCATATCACAAGATGACATACAGTTCATGCAGTTGCTGAATAAGACGGTTCACGAGAACGCAGATGGACACCTGGAAATGCCGTTGCCCTTTAAGACACGTCCACATCTACCAGAAAATAAGAGGCTAGCTCTGGTGCGACTGAAGCACTTGAGAAGGAAACTTGATAAAAATCCAAAATTCAAAGTGGACTACATTAAATTTATGGAGGGCCTATTCAATGATGGCGATGCGGAAAAGGCTGAAAATGAGTTCAATCCAGGAAATGTGTGGTATATCCCACATCAAGGGGTTTACCACCCTAGGAAGCCAAACAAAATAAGAGTAGTGTTTGACTGCTCGGCTAAGTATGAGGGCACAGCGCTGAACGATCACTTACTGACTGGACCTGATCTAGCGAATGGAATGACAGGTGTGCTTTGCAGATTCCGCAGGCATCCTGTCGCAGTCATCTGTGATGTTGAAAAGATGTTTCATAGGTTTCATGTAAGCCCTGATGACAGAGATTTCCTGCGTTTTCTTTGGTGGGAAGGAGGTGATACGACCTCAGAGCCAAAGGAGTTTCGAATGAAAGTACACCTCTTTGGAGCTTCATCCTCACCTGGCTGTGCAAATTACGGAATGAAATATCTTGCAAGTCAACATGAAAGAGAGTACCCTGCAGCGGCCGAGTTCATCAAGAAGAACTTCTATGTCGATGATGGCCTAGCTAGTGTGGAATCGGAGGGTGTAGCCATTCAGTTAGTGAAAGAAGCACAAAACTTGTGTAAAAGGGCAAAACTGCATCTCCATAAGTTCACTTCAAACAGCAGAGAAGTCTTAGAGTCAATTCCTGAAAGCGAACGGGCAAGTGGAGTTCATGAGATAGATCTCAGTCACGGAGAGCTTCCCATTCAGACAGTATTAGGAGTAAGGTGGAACATTTGCAGTGACAATTTCTCTTTCAAAGTTAGCCTGGATGAAAAACCAGCAACACGTCGGGGAATCCTATCCACGGTAGCGTCTGTCTTCGACCCCCTGGGCTTTCTAGCTCCCTTTCTGCTGCTGGGGAAGAAAATATTGCAGGAGATGTGCCAGAAAGGAGTGGGATGGGATGAACCACTGCCAAGAGAATTAGTGCCACGATGGGATAACTGGCTGAAGGATCTGGAAAACCTGCCAAATCTTCAGATACCAAGATGCTTCACTCCTGTTGATGTGGGAAAGATCCAAAGAACTGAACTGCATCATTTTTCAGATGCAAGCTGCACTGGCTATGGCCAGGCTTCGTATATTCGAGTTGTAGGTGAGAACAAAGTGCACTGCTCTCTAGTTATAGGTAAGGCTAGGGTCTCACCCATTAAGATTATAACCATACCCAGGTTAGAATTGACAGCTGCAGTGGTCTCCTCAGTAGTCAGCAGCATGTTAAAGGAAGAGCTAGAGCTTCATGTTGACAAAGAATATTTCTGGACTGACTCCCAAGTGGTCTTGGGCTACATCAACAATGAAGCCCGTAGGTTCCATGTTTTTGTCGCAAATAGGGTACAGAGAATCAGGGAATTAACGGATCCTTCGCAGTGGTGCTACATCAGCACTGATCAAAATCCAGCTGACCATGCGTCCAGAGGCCTCAGTGTGACAGAGTTGATTCATTCAAACTGGCTTACTGGTCCAGAGTTCCTGTGGAGAAGGGAGATAGTTGCATCAAAGATGACTCCAGAGCTCATGGTGGGAGACCCTGAAGTAAGGACTACACAGATTTTACACACACAAGTAAAGAATGAGGAATGTTTTCTAGACAGGTTTGAGCGCTTTTCAAAATGGCATACTGCTTTAAACGCTGTTGCTCGGATCCAACGGTTAGCAAATAGGACAAAACAGACAGGCCCCATTAGTGTTGAAGAGAGAAGAAAGGCCGGTCTAGTGCTCATAAGACAAGCACAAAAACATGCTTTCAAAGAGGTAATGCAATTACTGAGCAATGGCAAACTACCACGCAGCCATCCATTATACCAACTAGACCCAGTGTTGCAAGATGGTGTTCTAAGGGTAGGTGGGAGATTGAAAAATGCTGATCTACCGCTTGATCTGAGACATCCAGTAATTTTGCCCAGAGATGGAGTGATTACACGCCTTATTTTGGATTATTGTCATGGAAATACACAACACCAGGGCAGAGGACTAACCCTAAAGGAAGTCAGAGCAAATGGATATTGGATTGTCAGTGGCAGCAAAGTTGTGGCAAACCATATTAAACAGTGTGTGTCATGTAGGATGGCTCGCAGG
This sequence comes from Sardina pilchardus, assembly GCF_963854185.1. NCBI lineage: Eukaryota > Metazoa > Chordata > Actinopteri > Clupeiformes > Clupeidae > Sardina > Sardina pilchardus. The sequence goes on from NC_084994.1 coordinate 40,158,740, forward strand.
CCAACAGAAACACAAATGATGGCAGATCTACCTGATCACCGTGTTGACCCGTCTCCGCCATTCTCTTACTGTGGAATGGACTGTTTTGGACCATTTCATGTTAAGCAAGGTCGAAAGGAGTATAAGAGATATGGCCTCATTTTCACTTGTCTGTCATCAAGAGCAATACATATAGAGATGCTGGAGGACCTAAGCACAGACTCCTTCATAAATGCCCTGAGATGTTTTATTAGTATTCGCGGAACAGTAAGACAGATTTTATCTGATCAGGGGACAAATTTTGCTGGAGCAAAAAATGAACTGACAAAGTCTCTGATGGAATTAGACAAAGAACGACTAGCCACTTACCTAGCTCAAAAGCAATGTGACTTTATAATGAATGTGCCTAATGCCAGTCACATGGGAGGAGTATGGGAACGGCAAATTAGGACAGTAAGAAGTGTCCTAAGCTGTGTTCTTTCACAGAGTAGTGGGCGTTTGAATGACTTCTCATTGAGAACCTTCCTCTACGAAGCAATGTCAATCGTAAATAGCCGCCCACTCACCATTGATACCATCAACGATCCCAATGCTCTAGAACCACTGAGTCCAAACAATTTACTTACCATGAAGACCACTGTTCCTCTTCCTCCTCCAGGACAATTTGTAGCAGAAGACCTATACGCCAAGAAAAGATGGCGCTGTGTCCAGTATTTGGCTGAGCAGTTTTGGGGAAGATGGAAGAAAGAGTACTTGGCTAACATTGCACTCAGACAGCGCTGGCATTCTCCTAGGCGAAATGTAAAAACTGGAGATGTAGTTATCGTGAAAGAGGAAGGAATTCCTCGCAATGAGTGGAGACTCGGAAGAGTAACAGATGTATTCAAAGACAAAGATGGCCTAGTAAGGAAGGCCTCAGTGCAAATAGGAAATAGGAGTCTAAACAAAGAGGGTCAAAGGCTTACTAGTCCATCAATACTTGCACGTCCCATTCATAAATTAGTTGTACTCATAGAAAGCAAATGAAACGTTTAGTTGTAGTTCATTTAAAAACACATGTGCTGCTTAAAGGAGGAATTTAGTGGGCTATGATTTAAAAGTCTCACAGATGTCCATAATTGATTGAGGAATTACTAGATTTATTTGTAATATATCATAAATCATAGTAACTGGTGGGAGTGTAACTGTCCAAGAGACATTGTTGACATTACAAAGTTACATTGTTAATGTGTTGACAGAGTATTATATTATTTGTGTTGAATTCATGTCTTTATTATTTGTTTAAAAATGATTTCAAATTTGTGCTTTAAAAATGAGATTGCCTCATGTACTAGTTCATGAATATTCATTTTCCTTGTACTAAGAGTTTGTTTGTATACGGGGCCTTAAACCAGGAAGTATGGGAAGAGCGCCAAAAGAGATGCAAACCAGCTACGGACTCATAACTTCTCAAGAAAGATGGACTCTGCATTAGGTTTATGGCGCTAACGTTGTCACGGTGTTTTTTGATTATGTACGTTTACAGTTTGTCATAGACAAGAAAAGAGAAAATAAATCTTCAAAAAATCATCAGTATGAAGCGTGGCCGTTTATTAAACCAATGCAGCTACACCTTGCATGTGATTTGATAAACCACTTGTCTGTTATCTTGAATGACGGGCTAGGCTACTTCATGCTCTTGCCAAACCCGGTCGGAAGAAGAGTGAAAACATCCTTGCCACCAATATATGCCTTCAAAACCATTCGCTGTTCATCTTTTAAAGAATGAATACTCGATAGATCCGACAAAACGGTTGAAATAGCAGAATCAATGTCAGCACAAGACTCCTCGCTGCCTGCCTTTGTTTGAATCAGGGGGTCAAGGCTGTGTAGATTAGCTTCGGCATGTTAGCAAGCGCCATTTTCAAGTATGGCGCCTCATGGAGCATTTAGAACCAGCTCCGTGCACAAAAATCTGTGTTGGGCACGAGCTCTCATGCGCGTACATGTTGGTGGACGGGCACCTACAGTATATAAATTAAGCAGAAGAGCTGCAAGTCACCATCTTGGTCCACTCTAGACCATCCATGCTCAACTGGGGAAGGAACTTCAGGGTTGTTCTCGAGGCATCTTCTCCAGATAGCAAATGGAAAAAGGTTTGCACACTTGAAATCCTTCTTTTTAGTTGTATTTTCTTTTCTTTAGACAGAGAAACAAGGGACTCACCACCTGCAAATTGACTTATCCAACTAGAATCCATCAGATCCACAGTGCTTGTGATGTGTTCTTCGTCTTTGGCAATTCTGAGAATGGTGACTTTGTTGGAGTCCCAGGGAGCTTTTCAATATACATAGACAGGTAAGTGCTTTTGTACTCAGCAGTAAGGTAATATCTTGAGACAGCCGCTGGGCCTTCAAGCTGAACCCTTTTGTGCCTCAAGCTGTCTGAGTGTCCCTCTAGGGTCAATCAGAACCCTGCCAAATGTGTTTGTTGCACTCAGCTAGGCCGAAAAGCCACCACCACAGAGAAGATGTAAAGATCTGATTTCTCATGTTCCACTGTGGCTCATCTCTGAGTAGTAAGCAGTGAGTGACCTTGCATAATTCAGATTATCATAGGCAAAGGTCCAAGGGATGATTGACCGAATGCTAGCCATATGCAATGCCCAGTTTCCTTCATGTGATGCCCTCACAAGGTTTAGTACAACCTCCACCATGTCAATATATGACATCCAGAAGCTGGCCAGTGGACCTTGCTGAGACCGATGCTGCAGGAATTCACAGTTCCTGATGGACCTTTCTGAAGACTGTACAGTCAAGTGATTCTTCTACAGTGGTTGATGATATTTTCTCAGAAAAGACACTCAAGTCTAGGGGCAGGATATCTAGGAGACAGTGGGCATCAAGACGGTTCTCTGTGAGCCACTGGTGAAACTGATTCCAGACTAGCGTCAGGAGGGATTCAGATATGATTTTGTGGAATTTCAGAGATCTATTGTACTTATGGCCATCCAAAACACATCACTTGCAGACCACCTTGGCCACAACTCTAGATTCAATTAATAAGTCCCTTAGGCCTGCAGCCTGGAAGCGCTTCCCAATCACACCCAAGAACATACAGATGGTGTGAAAGAGTCCAAGTATTGGCACAATGTTGGCAACCTGTCTCTATGTGCCCACAGCATTTCTGTAACTTTAGAGTAGAGGGCCTGATCAAAGGCAACTGACATGTTGCTGATGTGTAAAGAAGTCATGATTTTTTTTTTACTTTGAAGGAGAGTCTCATGAACAGTTGCCATCAGTGTGACCAGGGCATTGATGGTTGCCAGATAGCTGACAACACTGGGAATAACATCCACAGAGTTTGATGCTAAGATGTTGTAACCTGTCCAGATAGGGACGCTTTGATTTGTGACAGAGTGCAGTCTGCATAGCAACCATAAGGAGTTCTTCAAAGCATCAGCACAGATGTCTGTCTTGACCTCAACATAGGATCTAGTTGGAGGACCACACCTAGTTCCCACTACAATAGGCGTGTTCAAGTTCAACTCCAAATGACCTTTTGCAGCAACGAGAGCTGCCGGTGGCAGCAGGGGAGGGGATACAAACGCTGCTATGAAGTTGTACACTCTCTACTTCCCGTAGTGTAGACTTGGCTAGACTTGACCATGTGACGAATCACGAGGCACGGACCCGCACAGACATGAGGAGGCATCTAAACACCTGCGCATACGTCAGGGATGTAAAAGCCAATTAGGGCAAAGACCTGACGTCATGAAGGCAGGGTCTAGGCTCCGCTGCGCTCCACAGTACCTCAAAAGCGGCTGCTCTGCTGCTCCGCAGCTGCCTGGCCACGCCTTGCTCCCGCGATAAGTTGAGGCCATGTGATACCGACTGCCGAGTCGAAAACACACCCATCTAGACCATCGTGGACATATTTTTAACCACGTGCATCTTGTGCTGCGCAGTTTTTTGTGCTGCACAGCTATCTTGAACATGCCTAATGGCACAGCTGGCAAAGAGACAGTTCTCTGTTTGCTCTTGGGCACATCACAAGCTGGTCTAGGCAGTTCAGGACCGAACATCCGAGGATACACTGTTATACCTTTGACCCCACGGGATGTTCCACGGCCTGTCAGTGTCTCCTCCAGCCTGTCAATATTGTCCCAGGCTAGAGCTGTGGGCACATATGGCTTCACTTGGTCTGGACTAACCACACCATCCTGTCCTCGCTTGTGCAAGCATAATGAGGTGTCAGTTTCCTCTAGCATACTGTAGGGTACACAATGACTGAATCTATTTAATATTCTGATGAGATTGACATTACCAGTAAGCGGCTTCACAGCAAAAGCCAACAGGATGTGCTTGGAAGTCTTGACTTTGCCATGAGATATGGCATACACTACAGTAGATCCAAGAGATGGGGACTAGAGTCTGAGACTCGGACTTGAGTTGCACTTAAAGCCTACCTTACACTGACAAGATTTGGGAAAGATTCTTGAAAGACTGTAGTCTTTTGAGTAAAGTCTGAATGAGGGGCATTAGTTAAAAGACTACAATCTTTCAAGAATCTTTCCCAAATCTTGTCAGTGTAAGGTAGGCTTTAGTCGCAAAAACAGTGACTTCAGACTTGGACTTGACTAAAAAGACTTCAGACTTGACTCGGACTCGAGCTTTGAGACTTGTTAACAACCTATTTAATGATTGCTTTTTGGGGACATTGCATTTCTCACGCAGCAAAAATACTTTGTGAATTCGCACAATTACTGGAAGAGGTGCAGGCATGGGAGAGAATTTCTCTCAGGGTTCAGAAGATGCTCACCATTCACCAGCCAATCAAACGACAAATAGTCACCCGACGTCCAATCAAAAAATAGCATTCATTGTATCCGGAAAAAAAATCTGGGTAACACTTTATAATAAGGGTACATGAATTCTCATGAACTAATGCATGAATTAATGCATGAATTACGCATTAGTTAATCCATTACAGTTTTTTTCAATTGCTTACACGCAATTTTTCCAAACCGAGTTCTTTTTAACAAAACTTAAGCACAGGTATCCAAACGCCACACTCAGTTTGCATAATTCCTAGATTCTTTGCTAAATGAAACACTTCAGTCAAAACAAACACACTTCAGTCAAAACATACACACTTCAGTCAAAACATATACACATATTTGTAAAAATGCTATTAGTTGTCATTTAACAAACACAGTCCTCAATGATCAGACACTATTGCAGCCAGTTTCACACTACAGTGATAAATGCAAAACGCATTTGTAAAAAGAAAAATTAGGAAATAGCATGTGCTAGATTTTTGCCCAGACATTGTTATGTAAGGGATCATTTAGATATCCAAAAATTAGTGACAAACCCACAACATTCTTCATGATTAGTTCGACATAGGGAAAGTGTACATAAATAGGTCTATAAACTTGCAATTGCACTGTACAACACTGAAGACTGCTGTAGACTGAATATTTCAAGTATTTCTTTCAATACTTACAGTATTTCTAACCATGATCAGTTACAGTAATCAACCAACAATGAAATCAATTGAACAAATAAAATCTGTAGACAAACAAAAACTACTGCATAAAGTACACTTTGACTCTGAAGAACAACTACTGCAAAAGCAACAAGACTGTATAGCACACCTGAGTGCTGCGTTTTAAATTTTGCACATGTGTGCTTACACACCTGGTGGATGTGATTATCCAATTCATTCATTAGTGTAGTCATTGGCAATCCGGGGCTTTGTAATGACAAGGAAGTAACCTCACAATCCTTATCTGTGTCTAAGGTGTGGAAATGTGTGTAGAGTTTTACAAATCACTGTGTGTAATGTTTTGCAAAAAGGGTGAAGCAGACATTGTGTGTAATGTTGTGCAAATCTGTGGAGGTGTTTTGCTCCTTGGAGTAAAATTTTGCTAATTGTGTGAAAAAAAATATTTTAGTGTGTAAACAATCGTAAAAAACTGTAATATATCATGAATCATTATGACTTAACATGAATGACTTAACCAAGTACAATTGGGCTTACCCATTCAGTTTAATTTCACCATAAGCAATTTAAAACTAATACAAATTATTTGACAGCCTATTTCATAGACATTGGTTAACAAAACCACACAGTAAAACCACACAGCCTAAATGATTAATGTATGGGTGGGCAGAAGCATTACTGTGAGCGCCATGAATGCTCTGGAAAATGTAGCTTCTGTAAGAGCTACTGCACACTACATGGTAAAAAAAAAACAGCTAAGCTATTGAAAAGCTATCTGGTTCAGAAAGTATACACTATCACTAAGCTACTCAGAAATGTAGCTAAGCTAGTAGCTTCGCTACAAGTAGTGAAGCTACTGCCCATCACTGGATGGCATCCACAAACATGCAAGAGCAGGTTATTTCAGGTCACAAATGCAGAGGAGTATTATTTTTCGCCCAATGGTCAGGGTACAATACTGAATAAAGCAATTCATAGTCTAATGAATAAAATATTTGTGTCATATATTCTTTTATATTGATAAACCCCAGTGCAAAAACACAAATAACCTCAAAACTTGAGAACTGTGCTTTGAACATTTGGAGTTGAAAAACATTGGTATTGAGATGGTCAGTCAACTTGAATGCAGAGTTTTAATCAGATGTGTGCAGCATAGCCTACTAATGATGCTAACCGTATTTAACAATAATTCAGCTAGTCGTCGTCTGTGCGTCATTGCGTTCACGATTGTGAATGTTTTGTTTGGATTAAATGTGCATGTCGAGGGGCGGGTGTCCATTGAGTGCGCACGAGAGCGGCCCGTGCGCACTTAATAATGGACACCAGCCCCTCGACATGCACATTTAATCCAAACAAAACATTCACAATCGTGAACACAATGACGCACAGAAGACACACACACACACACACACACACACACACACACACACACACACACACACACACACACACACACACACACATACACACACACACACACACACTTTGTGCAACTTTACCAAGAAGTAAACGAATTCTCATTGGCCCGCTCTCGTGCGCACTCAATGGACATCCGCCCACACCCGCCTCTACATCTTGTTGCTGCTACACTGCAACAAGATTTAGAGTAGGCTGAGTAGGCCTATGTAGCAGGGTTGGTTATGTTTCCCTGAATTTCCCCACTGTTTCCCTGCATATTCGATGCAATCTTGCAGTTTCCCACGCCTCTGGGGTACAGTAGGTAGTAGGGGGGTGTGGCTTGGGTGTGGCAGAAGTTGGTTCCCGCGTTGGAGACCCCTTTAAGGTTCCATGTAGCCCCCTCCTCTGTCTTTGTTGCAACTATCCTGAGGCAGAGGTATGTGTCTTATTGAAATGTGCGTTGTCTTTTGTTTTATGATTTTCTGTCATGCATTCATAATGTGTTGTATAATATGCATGAGACATACTGTAAGAAGACATGCGTTTTAATGTGTGCCGACCATGCACACATTACGTTTAAATTAATTTGTCCTTTCGCTGCAGCCGGTTAGCGGTCTGCAGGTGTAGTAGGCTGGTTAGCGTGCTACGACAGTAGCTGTGACATGTGGTGTACTGAGTGGTTTACCTGACCTGTTTGGCAGGAGCTGTGCGTTCGTATGCAACGCTAAGGGCTGCCGTAAATCCTTTGGCGTCGAATGTAGACGCAAGAAGGCAACGGAAACTTCTCGGATGTTCTGTGATTGGTTCGCCAACATCAGGCGAACATTTGGGCGTTAGTTTCCAGACTGGCTTAGCAGCGGGATTGAAATCACCGCGCAAGGCAGTATGGGAAAACCCAGGCTAACACTGCCGTGCAACTGTAATTGTTTGTCGTGCGGCTCTTTTTCAACTATCCTGAGGCAGAGGAGCTGTGATGCGCCTTGCTCGCTCCATGCCTGATTTATGCTTTCTTTTCCGACATCTCAGCAATAAAAATTAAAACAACAAAAGTTCCAGTTGGTTGTGGCGTCCGTCCATTAACACACAACGCAGAGTGATCGAGGGAGGGGAGAGACGACCTCTGTTACACCTACAGCTATGAGAGATTGTGTCACATAGCTTATAAGGTTATTAAGTCATTAATAACTACGGTCAAGATAACACATTCAATTAGACTCAAATGAAGACATATTACAGTTTTTCTCAAATGCTAAAACACATTTCACAAAGGTTTCCTCCATGTTCCCCAATGTCTAAACACAATACCCTTTTCTAAAGCTACATAAGCACAACCACACCTTCTCACTTCAAAACTCAAAGTTTCACACCAAAATAGCAGCTCGAAGCTTTCAAAAATCTAAACACTATACACATCATTACACACTACAGCAAAACAATTGAAAACACAATGCTCAATTTGTGAGAAGGTTCTTTGTTTCATAACTGCCAATGCATTTTTTTAAAAAAACACTTTAGAGTAATGGATCTTCTTAGATCTCTGCAGATGATTAGGCATTTGAAGAGTTCTTTTCCAAAACGCTATATCCACCATTTTACTAATGAATTTTCATAAATATATACATTTTCATAAATATATAAATTTTGTTTTTCAAGTAATCTCAGTGAAACTGTATTGGGTTATGTTTAGTTACAGTAATTTATCTTTACTCAATAAAAAAAACAATTGCATTTTTTATTACCTGAAACACACAATTACTGTAAATACAGTAACACGATTTGTTACAGTACAGTAATGTCTATAAAATGGTTGTATAGCGTTTTGGAAAAGAGCTCTTCATTTAGAGTTGTGAGTTTCATATGAAGAGTACAGGAAATTCTCCAAGTACACAGTACTCTTGAAAACGTGATCAGGGTGTGAAGTTCTTTTATTTTCTTCATTCACACACATACACACACACACACACACACACACACACACACACCACAGTCACTGTGCGCATTAGCAAAACGTGTCTTCATTTTTGAGTCGTTATGTGTAATGAATGACGCCAGGTGTGTTCATTGTGTTCAGTTATTGCTGACTGTGGCAAGCATTTTGCATCACATGAGCTTTGATTTGATAATATGTTTTGCAACATGTGTTTTAGCAAGGAAAAATGTGCTTAGATTTATGAGAACGGAGGATTGTATTTTGTGAATTGTGTCTTCATGTGAAATGTGTTTATGGTATTGAAAAATTGTGGCTAGATTTAGTAAATGTGTTTAGACAACTGGTCATTTGGTTTAGAGGATTGGCATTTGTGTTTTAGCATTTGAGAAAAACGGTATTATCAGACTACCTTTCTAGGACGCGCACTCCTGTCCACCAGCACTCCCCATTAAGGCACGTTTAGACTTGCTGTAGACAACGCGTTTGTGTACGCATCATGGCTGCCTCGCGTATTTTGCGGTCGTTTGGTGCGTCGGTCGTGCACGTCGTCGCAAGCGAACACGACGCGTCCGCGAGATGCAATACTGACAAGAAAGTAGGGGGCGATCATTGCCAAAACAAAGTGACTGCAAGATGCATTATCGACATCAAAGCTGGGGGCAATCATGAGAGTAAACAATGGCACATGGCCACATCCACATCTGATATTAGGCTAGTCTCCCCCTGGTGAAGACCTCCAGTAAGGTGCGTAATGCTGCAGCGAGTCTGTACACAGGGCACAGCAGGTCGCACACGGGCGCATACGCTTACGCTTGGTCTAACGGCAAGTATAATCCCAGCCTTACACTGGGTGCGACCAATGATCCCAGCCACCATTGCAGCTGGAGCTAGGACACCCCCTGAATAAAATGTATTCATAATTATATATTCACCCACAGTCCATATTGAACTTCTTATCCGGAAACGTTGATATAATTCAATTTAGTTTATTAGGCTTCTTCTCTACTATATATCACGTATTAAATGTAATGAATAGAGACATGTGCTGATAGGGAGGTGAAAGTGCCAAATGAAACTGAATTGACGTAAGGCAGCGAAATACACGCTGATTGGCTCTCAGCATTCTTTTCTCAGCCACTGAGGCACTTAGTTACCCCGAGCTGGCATTACATATAGCGACAGGACAACCAGTTACGAAGTACTGTAGACGAACTCTCAGGGTTAACTGTAATCATGAGCGGAAGAGGTAAAACCGGTGGATGCTGGAAATGTGGCCAGTGCGGACATAAAGCTAGTGTGTGCGTCCGTGAAAGTGTCTGCACGTTGTGTGGTGAGAACAATCACACGTACTTCAAATGCCCGAAATCATATGCTAATCGTTTTAAAAAGCCTAATCCCATTGTGGCGCCTGTAACTACCCACTGGCTATAGCTTAAAATCAGTGACTCCACGTCTCGTACTGATGTCCAATATCCATTTATTTTGTCGTTGGAACACCGTGAAAACTAGGACAAACAAACGGACAAACATACAAAACAATTTTACACATAACATCACAAAAAGCAACACATACTTAATCCTTAAAATTATACATATACATAAAACAGTTCATTACCGTGTGCGCCTGATAACCAGCAGTAGAATTCGACACTTGAAATTCGCATTCATGCGGTCTCATACTTAGTCCATTGTTTAGTCCATGGCGAACGCTAATGCGTCCGGGTCAAATAAGCAAAGGTCACATGAAACACACCTTCCCAATTAAGAACATTACACATTATGAATTCATTCTTCCTTATCAAAATACATACATGATACATACATAATACAACGACCCAACTCTTACATACAATATATAATGAATTTGTTTAAAATATTTTATTGCTTCCCCACTCTCCAATTGACCATTCAGCGTCAGCTACACTCCCACCAAATTACCTATTAATTGCATATCAATGGTAATTTCCAGGCAAGGGCTCATAGCACGGGACATTGGGACTACAAGATTCACTAAACCAATAATGCATGTTCCCTATGCTCCTTGGTTAAAACTGACATGACATTACTATGCAACTACAAACGTCAGTGATTTAATAGTTTTATTGATAAGGCATGTATGTAGAATAAGACACTCGCTCAGTCTATGAAAAGGGATCTTAACTTTTAACCTAACTTTTAACTTAACTTAAGAACCACCAGCTTTGAATAAGGCGTTCAATGCTTGAGGCATTAGCTCTTAATTCATTAAGGGTCTGCCCTCTACCTTGGATGCATCTCTAGGAAGGATTGCAGGGTCTCTCACTTCAAGTGGAGCAGATGCTCTTCTCTGTTGTCCTCCCACCCTCAATATCCCATCTTGCAGGAAAGGGTCAAGCTGGTGCAAGCTGGATAAGTGTGTATGAAGCCTTCCTTCTCTCCCACCACTAGCTCTGATGTTCCTTGGTTTCTTCGGGTGGTAGACCCCTTGGTGTGGAATATACCACACACGTCCTGCTTCTGGTTGCAACTCTGCTCTTTCTGCATCATTATCCTTGAAAACACCTTCCATGAATTTCACATAGTCATGTTTGAACTTAACGTCTCTATCCGGTTTCCTCTTAAGGTGCTTTAGACGAACTTGTGCAAGTTTTTTATTGTCTGGTAGGAAGGATCTTGCTGCAAAGGGAAGGGGCATCTCTAGGTGGCCGCAATCATTTTGATGGATACCTCCCTTTAGAATCTCCCGGAACTGGATGTCCTCCTGAGATATGCTCCTTTCACCTGGTCTGGTATCTGCAAAGTCCATCTCTAGCACTTTAATGGCAGCAGATGGCGCTATCGAAGGGAGTTCTCTGACTGACACTCTGTGGCACAGGCCGGTTACATCCTTAGAGTTCACAACTTGCGATGTACTCCCTACAACACTCCAGCCCAGATCAGTTCTAATTGCGTAAGGCTCGTAGTCGCCACCAGTGATGACTTGCCGAGGCGCCAGTGCTCTGGAGCAATCATAACCAATTAAGAGCCCAACACCACAATCCATCAACATGGGCATTTCATCAGCTATGGCTGCAAGATGTGTCCAGTTTCTAGCGGTTTCACAGGTGGGGATATGTGCACGTTCAAGAGGAATAAAGTCATTTGAATAAGCAGGGGGCAAATTAATAGAGTCTTTTGAGGAGAATCCTCTAACTTTGAGTCCTTCAACTCTTTGGCTCGACACAATCGCTTCCTTTTCCATCATGGTGGAAAGTTTTAATTTGACAGGCTCCCTTACTGCATGCAACACTTCACAGATTTCCTGATTAACAAATGTATGGCTGCTTTGTGTATCTAATAAGGCATACACCAAGATTTCAGACTCTGTATGATGTGATGAGAGCCAGACTGGAACAATCATAGAGGTACTACCCCCTCCTCCCCCATTCACACAGCATGATGTGGAAGCGCCTTCATCTTGCGAGACTCTTAAAGCTAGATTGTCTGCTACGGGACGTTCTTCATGCAAAAGGGTTGGGTGACGTCTCTTGCATAATGCACAAGTGGCTCGGTTTCTGCAGTCCTTGGAAATATGTCCCCTCCTCAAGCATGCAAAGCACAGTTTATTGTCAAAGACAAACCTTTTCCTTTCATCTGTAGATCTTTCTATCAATTTTTGACATTTATGTATGGAGTGGCTTTCTCCACAACACACACATTTGATGAAACTAGGATCATTTGTCTGAGAGGTCTTACATTCCCTCAAATCTCCAAAGTCATTGGCATCATTTGAGTCAACAGTAGCACACGCTGCATCTGAAGCCTTAACATTGGTGACGAATGTATTTGCACATGACTGTTTGGTTTCTCTTGACAGCCTTTCATCAGACATCTTTAAAGCGTACAGTGATGATACCGGGTTGCATGCTATGCGTGCCTCCCTGGAGATGAATGATGCAAACTCGCTGAAGTCAGGATATTCCTTGGCTTGGTCCAAGTGCTCGGTCACACGGCGGTTCCATCTACTCGTCACCCAGTCAGGGAGTTTGGCCAGCATCCTTTGGTTTTCTTCACAATCATTTAGCACTTGAAGACCTTTAACATGAGGCATAGCATCCCTGCATGACTGCAAGAAGTCACTAAATTCTCTTAACTTAATATACTCCTTTGCACCAATTTTTGTCCATCTATTAAGCCTTTCTCTGAAGGCGCGCTGCGTCACAAAGGAGTGACCATATCTTTCATTTAACTTATCCCACGCTTGTTGATAGGCCTGATCATCTTTCCGGTAAAAACTGCCTTCCAGAGCCGATTTTGCATCGCCAGTAATATATTTCTGTAAATAGAACAGTCTATCCGCTGGGTCCGAGCACCGTCTTTCTATAAGAGCCTTGAAGCTTGTACTCCATTCAATAAACTTAAGAGGGTCCCCAGAAAATACGGAGGGTTCTGGAACAGGAAGACGTGTTAAAGACATTGACTCTTTGAGTGCTTGTAATAAAGAGGTTTCATTTTTTGTGACTTGCTCTTGCAGACTTGACTTCGTACTGGCAAGCGGACTAGGTTCAGCTGTATCGTGTGTTTGACGACCTTGCACACTTTTAACCTTTGGCTCTTGCTGACGAGATTTATTATTGACAGGCAGACTGGAATCAATTATATCACTACATGCTTGACTACATTGCACACTTTTGGCCTTTGACTCTTCTTCTGTATATACTTTTAGCTTGGCTTCCATAATCTCGATGTCTCTACGATTTTCAAGCTTTTTCAGTTGTTGCCGCTGTATCTCAATTTCTTCATCCATTTCAGCTTTCGCTTTCCTTGCCGCCAATTCTGCGGCAATCTCTGCCCTTCTGATGGAAATGCTTTCTGGCTCTGATAAAGGGTTGGAGTGATGACTAACAACTGTGGCTCTAGAAACTGTAGATCCAAATATGGACCTAGCATATTTGTTATCAAGCAGCATGCGTAATCTTGCCTTCTCTGCCTCAGGTTCAAAATCAATGTCATCTTCTGCTAAACGAACATTCATTAATTTAAATAGGTCTGCAGTCACCGCAACACATGCATCAATTCTCCTCCTGATATCTTGGTTTGGTGGTGCCTGGTCTCGCACATCATTATATAAATCCTTCAATGCAGATTCTTGCTTCTCAACAATATCCATCATATCACACAGATCCCTCTCTGAGCATTGTTGTTTTAAGTTGGAACGAACATTTCGGACTTCAATTTTCCATTTTTCATAAGCAGACGTAAATCTTCTCTCCCTTTGACAATGTTCCTGCTCTTTCAATTCTTGCATCTTTGGGGTCAGACGTTTCTCACGGACTGATTTCCTGGTTTCATCATTTGTTTTAGCTAAAGCTAAATTGAGCTCCTTTTGCCTTGCTTCAGATTTTGCTGTGCATGATGTGCAAGATACATGGCGATCCCTCACAACACCATCTACATTCTCACTTTCTGGTACAATCTCAGGGTTAATTATTATGTCTTCAACTAATGGGGAATCATTTTGTCCTACTAGTTCACCATCCTGAGACGTTGATTCACCTTGTACTGACATTTTACAACTTTAAAATTTGAAATGACTAGACTTCTCATAAAATTGTAACAGACACTTAAATGTAAACTAAACGTGCAATAAAACAGTAAATGTCAGCAAAGTACTCTTAGATTGAATAATATTGAACCAATACCTCCACATTCAACCATAGCAGGCTACTGGAATGACAACATAATTTGTACCAACATTAAACAAAGAAAACGTATTCATTCACAATGTAAATCTTCACAGCAATCAAGAAGCAGTTGTAATAAGAGCATTGACATTTAAGTTCTTATTTTCAGTTCGTATCACTTTTTTAAGACACCATAAATCTTTTTTTATCAAAGTTGCATTTTTGTAAGACACAGACCTGGAAATCCACGGCAACGCCTGTTGTTAGTAGAGGAGACTCCCACCGCAGCTGTAGGACAGCGGCGCGCTGAACTTGAGAGTCCGATGAGTAAACGCAGACGATGAAGCTTGTAGTGTACCACGAGTGAACACAGTCCGTAATCCACGAGAGCAGGGTGTAACGAGTGCGATAGTCTGTAGTTCACCACGAGGAGCAGCCAAGTCTTTTACGAAGGTCCAGGAGCAGCGCAGCAAGGGGGCACGTTGAGCTTGGTGGGCTTCGTCACAGAAGCGGAGCAGGGCAGGCCTCGCGGTAGGACGGAGGTAGCCTAGGACGTTTCCGACGGCCTAGCTTTCCACATTCAGGCACGTTTTCACTGTAACTACCCACTGGCTATAGCTTAAAATCAGTGACTCCACGTCTCGTACTGATGTCCAATATCCATTTATTTTGTCGTTGGAACACCGTGAAAACTAGGACAAACAAACGGACAAACATACAAAACAATTTTACACATAACATCACAAAAAGCAACACATACTTAATCCTTAAAATTATACATATACATAAAACAGTTCATTACCGTGTGCGCCTGATAACCAGCAGTAGAATTCGACACTTGAAATTCGCATTCATGCGGTCTCATACTTAGTCCATTGTTTAGTCCATGGCGAACGCTAATGCGTCCGGGTCAAATAAGCAAAGGTCACATGAAACACACCTTCCCAATTAAGAACATCACACATTATGAATTCATTCTTCCTTATCAAAATACATACATGATACATACATAATACAACGACCCAACTCTTACATACAATATATAATGAATTTGTTTAAAATATTTTATTGCTTCCCCACTCTCCAATTGACCATTCAGCGTCAGCTACAGCGCCTATAGCACACTCGGCGCCTTTACCACCACAACAAACTGAAATGGATGGCCCTAGTGAACATCAACCTAAAGAAAACGAAGCAAATGAGAATCAGGGAGAAAAGGCACAGGAAGAGCATTTTGAAAGTGCCAGTGAGTCTAGCTTCGGATCTGGTACTGTTGCCGAGGAGTCCGAATCCGAGAGCGAATCAACAGAAGATTCTAAGGAGGACGAATCTGAAGAAAGATCGGAGAGTAATGATCCCCCTGTACTGGATACTTCTGTGGTGATGGATACCCAGGTGAGCGCAGACCAACAGAGACCGGTGAAGGAAGGGAGCGGGCCTCCTAAAAGTCCACAAGAACAAATGTACGATGCCGAATTCCCTCCCTTACAAATAAGCCCAGCGAGCGATTCGACGACATCTGATCCAAAAAAGAAAAGACAAATGTCTCTTACACCACCTCAAAGTAAAAAGAAAAAAGACCAAACCAGTTCAGTTGATGAACCAGAATCAACTTGAACCATTTTATCTATCAATGTTTTTATCTATATTATCCTGCAACGTACGTGGAGTTAAGACTGCAGCAAATATGAAAAAGAAAATACAATCCCTGAAGCAGCAAAACATTGACATTTCGTGTGTGCAGGAACTGCGAATAACAAACGATAATGACATTCAAAATATTCAAGCAGAATGGTCACATGGTCACTGCATTGTCTCCTATGGCGATGATAGAGCAGATGGTGTAGGCATTCTATTAAAATCAAAGAATATCGATATTGTTAAAATAAGACAGGTAATCCCAGGTAGACTTCTTTTAGTTGATTTTTTCTTCAAAGGAAAAAAAATCCGAGTGATTAATATCTACACTTCACCTGAGAAACACAAGAAAATATCGATATTTAAACAGCTACAAACCCTTTGTATGGTGGGCTATAATGTTATCATATGTGGAGATTTTAATGCAGTGACCGAAGAGAATGATAGAATATCAAGTAAACCCTTTAAATTAACCAAAGAAGGAAAGGTTCTCCGTGATGTGTGTAAAAACATGGACTTAAGAGACTGTTTCCGAGTAATTTATCCCACTCAGGTAGGTTATACAAGGATAGATCCAAACACAAAAACTCGGATCGACAGAATCTATGTATCTAACCAATTTTCTATTAAGTCCTATGAGACCAAATACATAGTGGACTCTGATCATTTAGCTGTGATTGCGAAATGTCAACTTGAGAAACGGAATTACCAGAAATTATGGAAATTGAACACTCGATGCTTAAAAGAAGATTCGATCATAGATGCTCTTCAGAAGGAATTTGAAAATTTGGAACACTTACGTCCTCTCTGGAAACAAGAATGCAGTTTCTGGGAAGCAGTAAAAATTCGTCTACGAAGTTTCTTTCAAGTCAGATGTAAAGTTTTAAATCAAGAAAAAGACAATCAATATCGAGATTTAACAAGGAGATATATTGAACTGAAATCAAACAAGGACAATGAATATGAATTAGAACAGATAAAAGAAAAATTGGATACATTCAATGAAGAATCCAAAACTAATTTGAAAATGTATACTGGTCATATTTATGAATCTACACCTACCATACACTCGTTATTGGATAATTTTAAAAAGAGAAAGGAACAAAACTGGATTGAAAAAATAAAAACTCCGAATGGATATGCACATTTAATTGATGAAATCAAGTTCGAAACAAAAGCCCAACTAGAAGACATGTATGGCTCAATTACTATCAACAGAGATGAAGTGTCTACGTTCTTAGGAAGAAAAGCCATCGTGAGAAATCCTCTGCAGGAGCAACTTGTAAATCCGATTTCCTCTGTGGAAGTAGAGAGTGCCATCAACTGCCTTAATAAAGGTAAGACTTCTGGTCCTGATGGATTCCCAGTTGAATTTTATCAATCGTCTTTCAACACACTGACAGGAATCCTGAAGAAAGTCTTCAATGAAGGCATTACATCCGGACAATTACATCAGTCGTTCTATCATGGCACTATGTCCCTTTTATATAAGAAAGGAGACAAGTCAGACATTAACAACTATAGGCATCTGACTATAATGAATGTGGATTATAAGATCTTTGCCAAAATAATAATGAAAAGGCTTGAACCATTATTGCAAAATATCGAAGAGGAACAAACATGTGCAATTAGAGGCCGCAATATATGGGATAATCTAAGCACACTAAGAGAGATCTGTGATGGGAGATCAAGTGGGGGCTTTTATATTGTAGGCTTAGATCAAAAAAAGGCTTTTGATTTTATATCTAGAGAGTATGTATGGAAAGTGTTGGGATGGTTTGGTTTGCCAGAGAGTTTTATTAATCTAATAAAACTTCTGTACCATACAACAGTAGTACAAGTAAAGATTAATGGCGAATTAACAGACCCCTTCTTGATTAATAGAGGAGTAAAACAAGGCTGCCCACTTAGTGCAGCTTTGTATATAATTGCAATCAGCCCTCTAATAAGAAATATTAAGCAAGATACCCAGCTGAATGGGGTGGATTTAAACCCTAAAACCAAAATTAAGATACTAGCATATGCTGATGATCTGACGGTCCTAGTTACATCTCAAAAGGAAATGGATATAATAAATAAGCATTTTAAAAAGTATGAAGATGTATCTGGAGCTAAATTAAATGATGCAAAAACAGAAGCTGTATGGATTGGTCGACCTGAAACGAAATTTCCAATAAATGTTCATGTAAAGGAAGAAATTAAGATTTTAGGAATATTTTTTAGTAATCAAAACAGCGCAGAAAATAATTGGAAGAAGAAAGAGGATGAAGTTAAGGAAGAAATTGAAAAATGGACCAACAAAAGTACAACTTACAAGACAAGGATTGATCTAATTAAGATATACATTGTATCCAAATTATCCTTTTTAAGCATAATTTTTCCACCTTCGGATAAGAATATTCAAAAGATAGAGCGTGAATGCACTAAACTAATATGGTCTTCAACACGAGAAGTAACAAAGAGAGAATTAATGTACAAACCACGAAAATACGGAGGACTTGGAGCAATATGTATAGGTCTTTATTTAAAAGTCAAATTATGTGCATATGTTTGTCGAGCATTGATGAAGAAAGCACCATGGGCCAACCCTGCAGAGTGGAGTAAAAAGAAGGGAAAACAAAGGATTAATGTACCATATTATAAGATTATATTTGGAGATTTTATGAACAAATTTAGTCATTTAAATTGGCATAATCTACCAGTAAAAGATATATACAATAGTGTCATTGAATCCTTGTATGGAGGTTTAATTAACTACAGAGATATGAATTTAAAAGAATGTGAGAAATTTGCCAAATTTGTATGGTCAAAAAATTTACCAGAGAGAATTAGAGATACAGCCTGGTTGATTTCTGTAAGGAGGTTACCTGTTAGAGCAGTGGTGAGGTGGAGCTGCTATGTAACCACCACAGAGTGCCCAATGACAAATTGTGGTGAAGAGGAAACTCTCGAACATTTATTACTAGACTGTAAAAGATCAAAAGAAATTTGGGGGGAAATTGTCTCAATTGGTGTACAGATTGTATTAGACAGCAAAACAATATTTTTTGGTGAAATTCAAGGAAATATATCAAACAAACAAAAGAAATTGTACAAACAAATCATTTTTTTAGTAAACGCACAAATCTGGAAAACTAGATGTCGAATGACAATTGATCACATATATGTCTCCAGCCAGATGGTTTGTAAACAATTAATCAAAGAATTAAAACGTAGGAAAACTCTTGATATCAAGAGAGGTTTAGATATACCTTGGGATACCTTAACTTTGTAAATTCTCTGTGTGTACTTGTATGAGTGTAACAGTGTTTTAAATGTTTTTGTGGTGATATTGGTGATAGTAGTATGGTGAGTGTTATTTCTATATTCATGTGTCTTCATGTTTTTTACTACAAAAAAAAAAGAAAAAAAAAGAAAAAAAAGGAATTGCCATTGGTTTAAATGAAAAAAAAAATCAAAATGATGAATGGTTGATTTGAGATAGTGATTTTATTCTCTTTATGATCCCGTTCTGATTGAATGAAAAAAAAAAAAAAAAAAAAAAGTAAAACCGGTGGCAAGGCCAGAGCAAAGGCCAAGACTAGGTCATCCAGGGCTGGACTGCAGTTCCCCGTGGGCCGCGTGCACAGGCTGCTGCGTAAAGGCAATTATGCCCAGCGTGTGGGTGCTGGTGCACCGGTCTACTTGGCTGCCGTGCTCGAGTACTTGACTGCTGAGATCCTGGAGTTGGCCGGCAACGCAGCCCGTGACAACAAGAAGACTCGTATCATCCCCCGCCATCTGCAGCTGGCTGTGCGTAACGACGAGGAGTTGAACAAGTTGCTCGGCGGAGTGACCATCGCTCAGGGTGGTGTGCTGCCCAACATCCAGGCTGTGCTGCTGCCCAAGAAGACTGAGAAATCCAAGTAAACTATCTCCCTTTGAATCTGGAAAAAAAGGCTCTTATAAGAGCCACCCAAATATCTTGAAAAGTAAATTCCAATTCACTTTTGGCATGATCTCTACTGTTACAAAAAATATTTGAGTAGCAATGTTGAAATACAATCCCTTATACTCGAAAAACAGTACCAGCCACTAAGTCCCTAGTTCAGATGACTAAAGAAAGGAAAGACAATCAATGGAAGTTAACCACTCAAGACTATTATCTGAATGATTTTGGCATTGCGGAGAGTAAAACGAAATTGATTAGTGGGTGAATACAATAAATAGCATTAAATACATTTAAAAACAATGATATATCCAAGCCACACATTCTCATCTACAGTTGCACACACACAAGCATAAAAGTAGTGAGCGATGATAAAAACAAGTTAATAGGCATATTACTATGGATAGTCTGGCTTTTCCTAAACACCGGTATTTGAATGTCTAAATTGAGCAAATACAGGCTTGAGTCATGAAAGTCACGATTTGTGCTTGTAGGCTACATGCTGTAAGGTAAGGTAATGTTTTTATATAGCGCAATTCACATGCAACCCAAAGCGCTTTACACACAACATTGATACAAACAGTGCTGAACGGAGTGGCGTAGTCGCCAGCGTACCCGTGCTTGAAATCTGTGAATGTGTAAATGAAAGTGATTTTTTTTTCATTTCGAATTTCACATTTTTATTGAAAAGGCTTTGTGAATAGTGAATAAAGCAATGATACAGGCATGTGGGGTGCGCTTTGTATTTTGAATTTTAGGCGCCATACGGAGGGAACTTGAAAGACCAATCAGCGGAGACCAAAAGCCTGACGTAAACAGTGGGCGTGGGCTGCGGTCTCATACCTTATAGACCCACGCTCCGCATATCTGTTCATACTCTTCTAACCATGGCAAGAACCAAGCAGACAGCCCGCAAATCTACCGGAGGTAAGGCTCCGAGGAAACAGCTCGCCACCAAGGCTGCGCGTAAAAGCGCACCGGCAACTGGTGGAGTGAAGAAGCCTCACCGTTACAGGCCAGGTACCGTCGCTCTGAGAGAAATCCGTCGTTACCAGAAGTCCACTGAGCTGCTGATCCGCAAGCTGCCCTTCCAGCGTCTGGTCAGAGAAATCGCTCAGGACTTCAAGACTGATCTGCGCTTCCAGAGCTCTGCAGTCATGGCTCTTCAGGAGGCCAGCGAGGCTTACCTCGTCGGTCTGTTTGAGGACACCAACCTGTGCGCCATCCACGCCAAGAGGGTCACCATCATGCCCAAGGATATCCAGCTGGCTCGCCGTATCCGTGGGGAGCGTGCTTAAATTTTTTGAAGTCCGTATCCGAAAATGCAAAGGCTCTTTTAAGAGCCACCAACATATGAAAAAGCTATTTTCCAACCTACTTGATTGAATTTCCCTCTCTAAGCTACACCTGGTTATTGGACAGGACCTGGTGTTCATTGAAAAATGTATTGCAAACAGCCTCAATAACTGGTGCTATAGTGAGACATGACACACTGACAATTGGTCACAAAGACGAATGATAACAGTGTAGAAGGGACATGAGTGACCAGGCATAATGGTTGGACAGCAGCACATCCCTGCTACAGTTTTTGTAATAGACTGGGTTTCTAATGTGTAGAGATAGCAGTAATGTGATTGGTTCCCTTAGTCACATGACGTGTGTTTTGAGTAAGTAGGAAGTGAGCTCCGAGATACTATACGAGCTGTGAGCCTATGGCTGTGAGATACAATTCAGCATAACACACGTATTGTACTAGCAACTTCCAGTAAATGTTCGGTTTATAAATCACCGTCTTCAGCGTCTTATTAACACCCACAAGATATCACAGTTTTCTTTTTCTCATTACACTTCTAGGTTTCACCGCAGTTTATTCGACCAACATCCCTCATGCGGTTTTAGTTGTGCACTAGTGGTACTCATTCGCTAGAGGAGATTCTTCCACGAGCCACTGATTTGTGCCCCATCTCTATAAAAGAAAACGTCGCTGCGTGTTTTATTCAGTCGCCTAACAACCATTCGGATCATAACGCAGCCATAACTGAATCAGCAGTTCATAAATAATGGTCTCTCCCAAATATTCTGTATTTAAAAGTACTTCTGTAGTCATACCTCAAGCGGTTAACGTACAACTACTGATGTCCATATTGAAAAGGCTTTTTAAAGAAAATGTGGGTGGCTCTTAAAAGAGCCGTTGGGGTTTAAAGCATGATTCGGCTTTACTTGGAGCTGGTGTATTTGGTAACAGCCTTGGTTCCCTCAGACACAGCGTGCTTGGCCAGCTCACCGGGCAGAAGCAGACGCACTGCGGTCTGGATCTCCCTGGAAGAGATGGTGGAACGCTTGTTGTAGTGAGCCAGACGGGAAGACTCACCAGCGATGCGCTCGAAGATGTCGTTCACGAAGGAGTTCATGATGCCCATGGCCTTCGAAGAGATACCAGTATCAGGGTGGACCTGCTTCAGGACCTTGTATACGTAGATAGCGTAACTCTCCTTCCTGGACTTTCTGCGTTTCTTGCCACCCTTCCCGGCGGTCTTTGTCACTGCTTTCTTGGAGCCCTTCTTTGGGGCAGGCTTGGCTGGATCAGGCATGATGATTTCTCGACTGAGACAGATCGAAAGTAAATATTGGTAATCGTCACCTTGTATATATTCACAGCTCTATGTAAATTGAGGACCGTGTCACCTCACACACACACACACACACGCACACACGCCCAGATTGCCCAGGCATTCCCCTCCAAAACGTAATACCACAACACGGTTGGTCATTTTGAATCGATGGGCGCAGTCAATGAGAGGTTAGTACCACCCCCAGATCATCAGTTTATACTACATGTCGATTCCTTTCCCGCACTTTTTCTTTTGAATGAAATAAATCCTTCAAAGTCTATGCAAAATTGTTTTACATTTGGCGTTACAATTCATGATTAATAATGTTTTTCAAGATTTAAGAAAATGCCCTTTTAATTACACATTTGTTGAGGAGATACTGACATATAAACAAAGTTTATGCATTTGCAGTTTTTTTTTAAGTTTTGTTTAAGATATTTGGCGGACGCTTTTATTTTGTAATTGGTGAAACCTGATAGTCATCATGCGCTCATGTTGTCGCACCTTAGCATTGGGAAAGTGAAGTAGGTCAAGTATTTTATTTGTATGGCGCTTTGTGACAGTCAGGTTTTAATGGCAATTGTTCAACCTGTTTTTATAGAAAGCTACACATGCAGGCGAATGCAAAAATGATAAGATTGGGCTACATTTGGAGGGTAGGCTACACTATAAACTTGCTCATAAAGGGCTAAGGATATTGGCCATGTATGTATTTAGTCCAGTTACTCATTAATATTTTCGCCACTCTATGCAAACTAGAACACCGCTTTTTGAAAGGAATTGGGTGGCTCTTAAAAGGGCCTTTGGGTTTAGGTCTAGGAACAGATCTGTTATTTAACCGCCGAAACCGTACAGAGTACGACCCTGGCGTTTGAGAGCATAGACGACATCCATGGCGGTCACGGTCTTTCTCTTGGCGTGCTCAGTGTAGGTGACAGCATCACGAATCACGTTCTCCAGGAAAACCTTCAACACACCTCGGGTCTCTTCGTAGATCAGACCAGAGATACGCTTCACACCACCACGGCGAGCTAGACGCCTAATTGCAGGCTTGGTGATACCCTGGATGTTATCACGAAGAACTTTGCGGTGACGCTTGGCGCCTCCTTTTCCAAGACCTTTGCCTCCTTTGCCTCTTCCAGACATGTTGAGTATTTCTTCGGACTGGGCGTCTGACGAATGTAGTGCCACAAAGGTTCGCAACCCGTTCTAATTTCCACACAGAGGACGTTGTAGAAGACTACTAGGCACTGCCTCTTCAAGTTCCCTCCCTTCACTGAATGGAGAGGAATACACGTCACCAAAAAACAACGCCCACATCCGAGCTACACCCCACCTCTCAACGAAACCGGTGCCGAGGACCGTCGGACCGACACGTCAATGCACACAGTTATTAGGCATACGTTATTAAAGGAACTTTGCCCTGCACAATTGAAAGGAAGTATATTAAGAAGATAAATTGGTATAAAAGTTGAGGAGGTAAAGGCAAAAATAAAACATTATATTGCATTCGCTCTCCCTTGAATATTTAGCTTTTTTTCTCTTTTGAAAAACTGCACTCAGATTAACACAACATCAAAGTTGTAGAATCCCCAGATCACTTAAGTCAAAACTATACAATTATCTCTCAAAGCTATACTTTGCAAGCACATCACATTCACATCCATCATACTGAGTTACTCACAAACGTAGTCTACTAAATAATCACATGTTTAATTTTGGAATAACCTCCCCTATTTGTGGACTTTGTTTTTCTCTAGACCTACATATTGTAGCATAATTTACACTGAAAGAAAAGGGGGGGAAATCAATATGATGATGATGTCACACATGTAACATAGCCACTATCAGCTAGTTTAAAGTGCAAATGGGTTGATGGACAGTGCAGATTCATATCAGCAATGGACAGAAACTATCAGTGAGGCATTTGAGTGCATTGTAGGCTGTTGTGTAGGCCTCATTTAAAGATATCGCCTGTCTTTTAAAGTAGTCTATACAGTTGTTCACTGATGCTTAAACATGTTTTTTTTTTAACTCTTCCACCTTTTCTCATATTCCCATATTTTTACTATTATGTGAGATATGTGTGTTTGTGCGGTTGTTGTGTTATTGTTGTGTTATGCATAAGTATTTTCTTTACAAAAAATCAAATTATGTAAAATCATGTTTTACATTATTATATTTAATTAGGCTACTTAGAGGTCTCAAGAAAGTGAAATACTGTACAACCTATTAAAGTAGGCTAGTCATTTGATTTCAAACACACAGATATGAGCAAAGCACGTCACAATATGCATATTCTATATTTGTACAGTTTTTTACGATTGTTTACACACTAAAATATTTTTGTTCACACAATTAGCAAAATTTTACTCCAAGGAGCAAAACACCTCCACAGATTTG
Source organism: Sardina pilchardus (assembly GCF_963854185.1). NCBI lineage: Eukaryota > Metazoa > Chordata > Actinopteri > Clupeiformes > Clupeidae > Sardina > Sardina pilchardus. The sequence continues at coordinate 40,183,757 of NC_084994.1, forward strand.
CACAACATTGCACACAATGTCTGCTTCACCCTTTTTGCAAAACATTGCACACATTGATTTGTAAAACTCTACACATATTTCCACACCTTAGACACAGATAAGGATTGTGAGGTTACCTCCTTGTCATTGCAAAGCCCCGGATTGCCAATGACTACACTAATGAACGAATTGGATAATCACATGCACCAGGTGTGTAAGCACACATGTGCAAAATTTAAAACGCAGCACTCAAGTGTGCTATACAGTCTTGTTGCTTCTGCAGTAGTTGCTCTTCAGAGTCAAATGTACTTTATGCAGTAGTTTTTGTTTGTCTACAGATTTTATTTGTTCAATTGATTTCATTGTTGGTTGATTACTGTAACTGATTAAGGTTAGAAATACTGTAAGTAAAGAAATACTTGAAATATTCAGTCTATAGCAGTCTTCTGTGTTGTACAGTGCAATTGCAAGTTTATAGACCTATTTATGTACACTTTCCCTATGTCGAACTAATCATGAAGAATGTTGTGGGTTTGTCACTATTTTTTGGACATTTAAATGATCACTTACATAACAATGTCTTGGCAAAAATCTAGCACATGCTATTTCCTAATTTTTCTTTTTACAAATGTGTTTTGCATTTATCACTGCAGTGTGAAACTGGCTGCAATAGTGTCTGATCATTGAGGACTGTGTTTGTTAAATGACAACTAATAGCATTTTTACAAATATGTGTATATGTTTTGACTGAAGTGTGTATGTTTTGACTGAAGTGTTTCATTTTGCAATAATCTACGAATTATGCAAACTGGGTGTGGCGTTTGGACAGCTGTGCTTAAATTTGGTTAAAAAGAACTCGGTTTTAAAAATTGTGTGTAAGCAATTGAAAAAAAATAAAGTAAAATATATGATTGGCAAACATACATATCGTTCTGGAAATCCAGAACCACATCTAGAAAGATTTGGGTCTGGCTATGAGTAATGAAAACGGCCCAACACAGGGGGAATATGATTACCCCTTGTCATGCCAATAAAGCACTTTGAATCTGAATCTGAATCTGAGAGAGAGAGAGAGAGGGTGTGTATGTGTGTGAATGTACAGAAGGAGATTTTAGCATGCACCCATGCATGCATTTTTAATGGCCAGGCATTTTAGGATTACACATGGTTGTTCTGGACTTAATTAAAACACCCAAATTGTTGTTGTCATAATGTGTTTTGTGTGTTCAGATGCCCTGTGTTAACTAAGTCATAGAGCCTCATGATAAATTAAGATGTTTGAGAGACCGCTAACACATGCAGCAAGAGGGTTAATCATTGATCTCCATCCATTCTTGAAGCAGTTATTCCCTGCGAACATCATATATTTCAATATATGAAATGTGTAAAGAACAACAGTTCAGGGACAAACAAAACTTTGAAAACTCAACAGTGGTATTAGCAAAAAGACTTAAGTTGTATGGCATGCCATAACTTGGTCCTACAATAGACTTATGTGGTATGAATCTGTGTGTTCCGTGGTTGGCAACTGTGTTTTGCAGTGTCCCAAAAGCACCTGATTGTAAAGTACACATTTGCAAAAAACACATTGTCACTGCTTGTACGTGTTACAGAGACTCGTGTCTTGGTGTTTGGCACTTTTTTGACAACGTATAGCACGGTTTTATAACCATTATGTGCATGTTTTCCTGACAAAACTCTGACTTCAACCTCTCCACCCAGAGGTCCAAAGTTCTCAGTTCGTTGCTAAAGTGATAAAGGGAAACCATGAGCCCCTATATGTTCCTTTTAACGTGTAGGCTGTGCTCTTCACTACAGACATCTTCTTGTTGGCAAATGTCGTGTCGCTACTCATATTTCTAACAAAGAAGTGTATGAAGAAAACACAAGTGATGTCTTTGCCGAGAGCTGTCCCGGCCGTATGTGGCGGAGTGAGTCTAAATGGTTCTCATGTTAATGTTAAGTCCAGCCCACCAGCTCTGTGGTGGTTATCCATTCTCTCCGGTCTCCCGAGAAGTGTGTGCGTAAAACCGAAACGATACAATGGCAGAAACAGCTCCAGCTGCGGCCCCAATAAAGGCGCCCAAGAAGAAGGCACCCCGACCCAAGAAAACTGGCCCAAGTGTGGGCGAGCTCGTCGTCAAGGCAATCTCTGCCTCCAAAGAGAAGAAAGGAGTCTCTCTGGCTGCGCTGAAGAAAGCACTGGCGGCTGGTGGATACGACGTAGAGAAGAACAACGCTCGTGTGAAGATAGCCATCAAGAGTTTGGTCACTAAGGGAACTCTGGTCCAGACGAAAGGGACCGGCGCCTCTGGCTCCTTCAAGCTAAACAAGGCAGCGGAAAAGAAGCCCGCGAAGAAGGCGGCTCCTAAAGCCAAGAAGCCAGCAGCGAAGAAACCTGCCGCGGCAAAGAAGCCGAAGAAGGCAGCAGCCAAAAAGCCGGCGGCCGCTAAGAAGTCTCCGAAGAAAGCAGCCAAGAAGCCCGCCACGCCGAAAAAGGCAACGAAGAGCCCGAAGAAAGCAAAGAAGCCCGCTGCACCCAAAAAGGCAGCAAAGAGCCCCAAGAAAGCAAAGGCAGCGAAACCCAAGGTGGCCAAACCCAAAGCTACCAAGCCTAAAGCTGCCAAGCCCAAAAAGGCTGCACCTAAGAAGAAGTAAATGTCGTGCACATTCTTCTGATCTATTTTACCATGTGTTCAAAAAGGCTCTTTTAAGAGCCACCCACAAGCTCTCTGAAAGTTTCTATTCCGTCAGTGTTTCCTGATAGGCAAAGCAAATTATGTTTGCAGTTACACATTCACACTCAGTTCCTCACTATAACCCACAAAACCCTTCCTCTGTCATAGATCGAATGAAGTAGCCTAAGCTACCCGAGATGGGAATTCCAATAAAAGCGAGTGCTATTATGCAGTTTGTAGGCAATTCCCCAATGGGTCGGTGATTTTGAAAATGCATTGTGATGGGTAATTTAATATACAACATGCTTTCCTCCCAATGCAACAGTTGCATTCAAACATGAAACAAAGTACCCAAAACCTTGCAGCATAACAGCTTCTAAAAGTATAATAACTTTATGTACCAGTGCCAAAGTATCCCAGGAAGTCTTGTTGGTTGACTGAGTTGAACCGTCGAAAACTTCGCTGAATAACTGGTATATTACATTTCTACTATGCCTTGATTTTTTTCGATTAAGATGATGCGCTGAAAGGGAGGCAGAAGTGCTATACGCGCCAAATGGATTTCAAGATGATGTCACGCATCTAACTGCACGTTGATTGGCTCTCAACATTCCTTTGTCAGCCACTGAGACACTGAGTAGTCCAGCGCTGTTGTGGGATAATAGTACATATATTAGTAGAACTATCATCCCTAAGTATTCAGGCGAACACACAACAACGATCATCAACATGAGCGGAAGAGGCAAAACCGGTGGTAAGGCCAGAGCAAAGGCTAAGACTCGTTCATCCAGGGCTGGGCTTCAGTTCCCCGTGGGCCGTGTGCACAGACTGCTGCGTAAAGGCAACTATGCCCAGCGTGTCGGCGCTGGTGCACCGGTGTACTTGGCTGCCGTGCTCGAGTACCTGACTGCTGAGATCCTGGAGTTGGCCGGTAACGCTGCCCGTGACAACAAGAAGACCCGTATCATCCCCCGCCATCTGCAGCTGGCTGTGCGCAATGACGAGGAGTTGAACAAACTGCTTGGTGGAGTGACCATCGCTCAGGGTGGTGTGCTGCCTAACATCCAGGCAGTGCTGCTGCCCAAGAAGACCGAGAAGTCCAAGTAAACCAGCTCCCCCCAAGTCTCCTAAACAAAGGCTCTTTTAAGAGCCACCCAAATGTCTATGAAAACAAATTCCAAATTGACTTGACGTGGTGTGTGTGGTGTCATGTATACGTACGCACTCTTAAAAAAAACAGTTAGAATTCAACTGCTTTCCTGAAAATCTGTTGGGATGAATGCAGAGACCACTTTTATTCTACGGATCAAAGGAGTATACTTCTGGAATCCAACTGCTTTCCTGTGTAAACAGACGTTAATCCAAAATGTCAACCACAAAGTCACTTCTAATGTAACATATTTAGTAATTCCCTTGTTCAAAGCTTCATTTATTTTCACATAAAAAAAATAGTTTTCACTTAGTTTATCGTGCAATGCAGTGGTGATTTTGTGGTGCCTCGCAATCCAAGGTGAAGACGCAGACTTAGAAGTGTCATTTATATGTATTTGTAGGTTTATATTGAGCAAATACAAGATCTTTCATATGCTATTTTGTGTACATTACATCATATTAGTTGTTGTGATGGCTTCTATACACTAATCCAGCGCGAACTTTATGGGCGCTGCCATCTTGAATATCGCCATTACTGCGTGCCTGCGAGTGTGACGAGTGACACTTGTCTGTGCTTTTCAATGAAAACATCCTGTCAGAGAATGTCTAACAAGAGGACTGCTAATGAATGAAAATGTCAGGTGAAAGGGAACATTGGATCAATGATGTCAGACTGTACCAAAACTTACCAATGAAGGTAATTTATTAACACCATAAGGTATTAAGACGTGTATTAATGACAGCTAACTTCTGCAACAGCCGCCTATGGAACCAACGGGCTAATTTCTTAGCAGCCAGGCACGCAGTAATGGCGGTTTTGTGTTACTTCCGTGTTTCGCTGGATTAGTGTATATCATGTTATATGACTAGTATACATTGGCTGGTCGAATGCGTCAAATAATCTTTACTCATACTGAACAGATTTAGTAAAGAGTGAACCAACACTTAGGCCTATATATAAACAGATATATATATATATATAGAGAGAGAGAGAGAGCCTATATCACCTATAAAGGGTGGGCTTTCTATTTTGAATTTCAAGCGCCAAGTAGATGGGATGGTAAAGACCAATCAGCGGAGACTAACTGACGTACACAGGGGGGCAGGCTTAGACAGTAGGCCTTATAAGACCACGTTCCTCACTTGTGCGCACACTCTTCAGATCCGAAGAATCCGTAGCAATGGCCAGAACCAAGCAAACTGCCCGTAAATCTACCGGAGGCAAGGCTCCGAGGAAGCAGCTCGCCACCAAGGCTGCGCGTAAAAGCGCACCAGCAACCGGTGGAGTGAAGAAGCCTCACCGTTACAGGCCTGGCACCGTGGCTCTGAGAGAGATCCGTCGGTACCAGAAGTCCACTGAGTTGCTGATCCGCAAGCTGCCCTTCCAGCGTCTGGTCAGAGAAATCGCTCAGGACTTCAAGACTGATCTGCGCTTCCAGAGCTCTGCAGTCATGGCTCTTCAGGAGGCCAGCGAGGCTTACCTCGTCGGTCTGTTTGAGGACACCAACCTGTGCGCCATCCACGCCAAGAGGGTCACCATCATGCCCAAAGACATCCAGCTTGCTCGTCGTATCCGTGGGGAGCGTGCTTAAATGATTTGAAATCCGGAATTACAAAGGCTCTTTTAAGAGCCACCCAAATATGTATAAAAAAGTCATTTTCCAAACACCTTCTGCTACAAATCGATGTAAACCTGGTGTCTGATGGATTGGTATAGTTTGTGATCTGCTAGTACACGTAGTACACGTTGTTTTAATCAAGCCAAACATTACACAAATAATACTATTTTTTGAATATCGAGAGATGGGCCGCTTCTGGTACAATGGTAAATGACAACAGCACGGCTAACGCATCATTCATGAACACAGTCCTGACGCAGTTTTCTTCAGTGACCACACCTTGGCGTACTCTGGGTTTTCTTGTCTTAGCCTACTTCACTTTTTGTAGTCGTTCCAAATGTGGATATATAACGGTCGGAGTGATGTGTAACCACACTACAGTGGAGGAGGTGATAATAGTGTTGGTCCCCAAAATCATTTAATCGAGACTGGCGGTCTACATCGATAATAGCCTACTTTCAGTAAAAGGTGGGTGATATAAACACGCATCACACTCACTGGCACGTTTCAGAAATTCAGGGAGGAGCAGTGGTTGATTGCTCAGTTAGGCTAAGTTAAGTATAGTAGGCAAATACATCTGGTGCAATCCGTTTTGATTATAGTGGAATGATTTTTCATTGAAAACGTGAGTGGCTCTTAAAAGAGCCTTTGAAATTGAGCGTTGAAATTCCGGATTTACTTGGAGCTGGTGTATTTGGTCACGGCCTTGGTTCCCTCGGACACAGCGTGTTTGGCCAACTCACCGGGCAGAAGCAGACGCACTGCAGTCTGGATCTCCCTGGAAGAGATGGTGGAGCGCTTGTTGTAGTGAGCCAAGCGAGAGGCTTCCCCAGCGATACGTTCGAAAATGTCGTTCACGAAGGAGTTCATGATACCCATGGCCTTGGAGGAAATACCGGTATCAGGATGAACCTGCTTCAAGACCTTGTACACGTAGATGGCGTAGCTCTCCTTCCTGGACTTTCTGCGCTTCTTGCCACCCTTGGCGGCGGACTTCGTCACCGCTTTTTTGGAGCCCTTCTTAGGGGCAGGCTTGGCTGGATCAGGCATGTTGAAATGTCGACTGTTGATTCAATAGTTTACCTTTGAACAAGTAATCTGCTCTATATACTAACGTTTATGTAAATGAAGGACTGCGTCACTTTACACACCCACGACCACAACGGAGGTAATTTCCCTCCGAAACCGAATAGCCTACATGACTGGTCATTTTGTATTGAGGGGGGCAGTCAGTGAGCGGTTAGCACCGCCCTCATATCATCAGTTTACACCACCTTTTGTTCTTCATTTTCCCGCATTTTTCTTCTGAATGAAGGAAATCCTTAGAAGTAAATGGCAAATGCTTGTATTTGTCGCTACATTTTATGAAAACATTTTCTCTGATACTTTGGGGGAATTTCTCGAGCCATCACTAATGTTTGCACAACAAAACTCTACTACGAAACTCTACAAAAAATGGTTATGACAACAAGTCAAAGACTTCTGCATGTAATGACAAGCGATAAAATGCCTGTTTGTTCCTATTCAGCATGTAACTAGTATATGCTTTGTGTTGTTTATGATATTCTGAACTCCAATTCTAGGCCAATAACTGTGGTGCGCGCTCATGGCGTCTCACCGTACAATGAAGGTTATGAACGTTTGTAGCCTTTTATGCCTTTGGCTGCCTGCAACCATAAAGGACTATGCATGTTTAATCTCATGATAGTAACGACTAGGGTATAATCGGTACAATCTCGAATACAGCCTTTTGTAAGGAATTGGGTGGCTCTTAAAAGAGCCTTTGGATTTAGGATGAGAAGCAGATCAGATCTTTAACCGCCGAAACCGTACAGAGTACGGCCCTGGCGTTTCAGAGCGTAAACGACGTCCATGGCAGTCACGGTCTTTCTCTTGGCGTGCTCGGTGTAGGTGACGGCATCACGAATCACGTTCTCCAGGAAAACCTTCAACACACCACGGGTCTCCTCGTAGATGAGACCAGAGATACGCTTTACACCACCACGGCGAGCCAGACGCCTGATTGCAGGCTTCGTGATTCCCTGGATGTTATCACGAAGCACTTTACGGTGACGCTTTGCGCCTCCCTTTCCAAGACCCTTTCCACCTTTGCCTCTGCCGGACATGTTTGCAAATACTTACAACTGAAACTTATACGAATAAACGGTAGCTGCTCGCAACTCGTAGTTGTACAAACAGAGAGGACGTTAGTGAAAACTACTAAGCACTGCCCCTTCACGGCCCCTCCTCTTTCCGAACAGAGATTGCGCGGGCATTAAAGGAACACTTCACCGTTTATTCATGTTAAAGGGATAGTTCGGGTTTTAAGACACGAAGTTATATGGGTTCCCTGTCAGCAACGTTGTGCATCAGCACTGACTTACCCCCCGACAGCGTCCTGTGAGCCGAGATCCAGCCGGTTTTTGATCGTTTTTGATGCCGGACTATTTTCTTCAGCAGGTTTCTGGGGTCACGAAAGTAAAGTGTTTTTCTTCTCAAAACCATATGCGTTCAACAGAGTGATATATTTGCACCACACAAACGTTGTCCAGCTGTCAGTAGCGCGCAGTGATAGGAATCGCGAAAAATAAGTAAGTGATAACGAGGTTTGAATTTTTCCTGGACAACGTTTTTGTGGTGCAAATATATCACTCTTTTGAACGCATATGGTTTTGAGAAGAAAAACACTTTAATTTCGTGACCCCAGAAACTTGCCGGACTACTTTCTTCACCATCAAAAACCGGCTGGATCTCGGCTCACAGGACGCTGTTGCAGGGTAAGTCAGTGCTGATGCACAACGTTGCTGACGGGGAACCCATATAACTTCGTGTCTTAAAACCCGAACTATCCCTTTAAACTACGTTATTCCCTTAACTAAGACGAGTTGATACATACCTCTCACGTTTCAATGCGTGCACTCACTGGCTCTGGCGCGCGGCGCAACTTTGATAGCACAATGCATTCATTAGGATCCAAACAGAGATTAAGTTAGAACTAAGTGACCAAACACCTCCATGTTTTCCCTATTAAAATACAGTTACACGAGTAGTCACACGATCAAGTATGGTGAGACAAAATAAAACGTGGTGCATTTCTAAGCAGGTAGGGATAACTATTTTGTGTGGCGCAGTAATATCCTCACTCTTGCACTTTCAGTTTCACTTTGGAGTGACAATATTACTCCGCAGAGTCTAAGTGCTCCCAATGTTATTCCGCCACACAATACAGTTATCCCTTTTACCTGCTTAGATGATCTAGGTACCATCAGTGAGGATACCTTAGTGCTAAATTCACAGAAACCTCAGTAGGCCTACATTCACAATATTTGTTTGCTAAATACTACTAACTTTACTTTAACTTGGACGTTTATTTACATGACGGCTCTCACAAGCCCTGCGACGCAAATTGTATTATAATACAAGTTTTGTAAGACTGCAATGCATGCTTCACATGCACACCAGTGCCAAATATTACTAGTTGAAGCAGTTGAGTTGAGACGGACAAATGCACCAATTTCATCCCCTTTATTATTAATTTGCTTCAGATATAGTTGGAACGCTGTAGTTGGTTTGGGGGCGTAGAGCTGCTTGAGAGTGGAATGGTTTGACTGGAATGAGAGCAGAAGGAGTTCAGTCTTGCTGGCAGTCTGCTGGAATGGCACCACTGGGCTGGATGATCCTTTATTGCTGCCAGAACTCCTTCTTCATTTCATTCTTGTGGCTTGGATGTTCTGTCAGGATCTGGCCTGGACCGAATGTGGCCATTCTGTATATTATTCTGTGTCATGTGCTCTGTGTACCTATCATGTGTGTTTGTCTCCGCCCATCCCCTTCCTGCACTTCCTGTCTCATTAGTTTCCCCATTGTTGGTTTCATCCAGTCCTCTGTCTTTCTGTGAATTAGTCTGTGCATTTACACCCCCTGTTCATCTGTCCTTGGTCAGTTCGTCGCTTTGTCTGTGCGTAAGTCCATAAGAAAGAGTCTTGCGCGTGGGTCCTAGCCTTAGAATCCCGACATGTTCACCTCAATCAATGTTTCTGCAGGGAAAAATGACACATTATCCATTACCCTCTGTATTCTCTGAAATTAAATAATAACACATAGAGCTTTTTCACACTGATAGATAAAATATGAATAATTAATCAAAAGTGTCTTATATAAAACTAATATTTTGTACTCACCTTTTTTTGGCATTTGTTGATTACGTCCTTGATGGTGGCTCGGTCTCTCTGAGGGACAAACTTGTCCACCATCTTGAGAAGGTCAGTATGGGAAGCCAGGAATGCAAAGGTGTTACGGGCATGGGTCCTGTTTCAGACACAAAATACATCAACACCCATATGTTTACAATGAGGACACAATGATCACTACTGGCAGACCAACATTCAAAATAAGTGTGATGCCATAATGACTTTTAATAGGGAGAATAGTACCGTTGTTTCATTACGTTTGACCCTCATTCATCAACAGTCTATGTACAAAACGTAGTTTCCTGAACATAAACATTTTTCACTAACTACTTCATTCTAACTGTGGTAAACATACGATTTGAAGTCCACTGCACTGACCATTTATCATTGCTTTGGAGAGTCAATTTAGAATTTGATTGTTTTGATTTGGCAGCTGAGTGGTTAATTTAGAAACAAGAAGTAGCACTCCCACCTGACTTCCTGTGCACTGTCGAGGGCCAGGCAGCTGATGGAGCGGACGAAGCGGTCAGTCAGGTCCTTTTTGCCCGACAGGACGCGGGACGCCCCCATGACCTCTGCCAGTCTCTCCAGGTGCTGTGCAGCGGTCTTCCTCACGGCCGCATTACGATGCCTAAGAAACAGAAACAAACCAAGAGAAACACAGAGACAGATAATGAGTAATCCAGACAACCAGGGGACACAGAGAACCACAGAGCCAAGAGAACATGTTGAGAAAGAGAACCAGGTAACGGAGAACCTGTTGAGGACCAGTAAAACCGTAGAGTCTGCAGAACCACAGAGAACCAGTAAACAAGGAAGGAGTCTGAGGTGAGGGGTCACCAGGGTTCTCTTTCCTCCTCACCTGAGTCCTGTGTTGATGAGGGCGTTCATGGTGCGAGAGGGGGTGACGTTGTGCACCATGTACCCCAGTGCCAGCTCCATGTCCTCCCTGATGAAGCCGCTGGCCTCTCCAGCTTTAGGGAGCAGCGTCTGGGCTGTGCCCTCGGCCTCCGCGTCCATGCCTCGCCCCAGCTGAGCGTACAGGTGGGCCAGCGTGATCATGGCAGCACGGGACACCATGGAGCGCAGGTTCTTCACCTGGGTGGGAGGGGTAGAATGATAGCTTGTACAACTCTGACTTAAAATATCTAAAACAGAGTTTCAACTGTGTTCTGTTCACAAAAGTGAATGCCCAATATGGTTATAGAATGTAGCAGAGAGCCTCTGACCTCGCGGTAGACGGCCAGACACACATCATGCAGCCTGGGCAGCAGCACCTCAGCATGGTGCTGAGAGAGAGACCTGATGGAGGTCAGACCCTCAATCTTCTGCTCCCTAAAGAGAAAAAACACTCAACTCAGACGAACATGAGGACACATAGCGTTGACTTTAGCGTATAGCCCTAGCATAGGGCAGGCTATCTTCAATAAACACATTCTTCTAACACAATCATCATGGTCTAGAGACTATATCCTATCTTAGCTGAAAGCCTGTCATCTGTCTGAAGTCAATATGCTAAGGTAACCTAGAATATTACCGCTAATGGCTTATGCATAGAGTTAATGTGTTAGCCTAGCCTATTTGATCTATACTCCCACCAGTCCTCGTCTTTGAGCAGCCTGAAGGCCTGCAGGATGGCCTGCTCGGGGCAGGACACAGGGGCCAGTTTGGCCAGCTCTGGGAGCTCGCTGGTCTGCTGGGTGTTGCTCATTTGCTTCACCGTTATCACTCTCTTCTTCACCTCCTTTTGGTCCCTCACTTCCTCCTTCCCTGCCAGAGACTCCACGGACTTTTGCTCTGGGAGGTTAAAGGTCAAATGTATCTGTCTGACATCCTGTCTGCACTGGCAAACTATACTATAACCAAAGAGTATAGTATAGAGTATAGAAGTAACTATTATCAATAAACTACACTTAAATGTGAAAGTAAGTTGTGTTAAGACTGTATTAAGTGTTGTGTTATGTGCTACGCAGTAATCTCATGTATCACCTCTGCTGATGTTTAGATCATTTTCATGTGTTTACAACAAAAGCTATGATCAGTGTGAGTGTGTGTGTGACAATATGGTCAGTGTGTGTGTGTGTGTGTGTGTGTGTGCACCTAACTTCCCTAACTTCACCACTCACCTGCCACAGCAGTGGCCACACTGAGCGGTGTTCTCTTGAAGCGGGGCAGTCTGCTGATGAACTGTCTCTGACAGGCTGCCTGGGGTTTAGCTGTTTCTGGGGGGGCAGGGACAGCGGAGGCAATAGGTGGAGTGGGGGTGTTGAGGAAGGGCAAATTGCGCAGTGCTGACGGGGTCCTGAGGTCCACAGGGCTGAAGCTGCTCGCAGCGCTACCTCTTCCATGTTTGAGGACCCTGTTGCCATGGAGATCAGTGAGGCTGACCTCCTCAGTGACACTCAGGGGCTCCTGCACGCATCCCATGTCCTGGGCTGCAGCTTGGCCATCGCCGTCACTGTTTTGGTCAGGGACAGCTTGGACAGCTCTGACACAGCGCCTGGCCTTCATCCTCTTTGGCTTGCTCTGGCTCTTGCCTGATTGCTCAGGTGGAGCAGGTGCCATGCTGCCGGTATCAACGCCGCTCGGGGCTCTGATGTCGTGATGGAGTGGCTGCAGCGGATGAGCGCGGTCAAGGCCCGTCAGCTTCTTCCTGCCGAGGGATCGCAGGGCACCTCGTTTGGGAACTGCAGTGGGGAGCTTGTCACCTGCCAGCAGCTGCATCAGGACCGGGAACTGGCCCTGGGCGACCGCGGGCAAGGGGGGGGATGAGCCGCAGGACTGCTGCTGCTGCTGCTGCTGATGCTGGGGGGGTGCAGGGCTGATGGGGGGCAACAGTGCACACTGACCAGACGCTACAGCGGCTCTGAGCGGCTGGAGGGAACCGCAGAGCATTGTGGGATTGTGTTCTGGCGGTGGCACAGGCACAACACGAGGATGATGATGAGGGTGAAACAGCTGATGCTGAATCTGTGAACAGGGAGGAGGCAACATGTCATCAAACACACACACACACACACACACACACACACACACACACACACACACACACAGACACTGCATCATCAATGCAAGTGCAGTAATATTATGTATTTGTATGAACCATAGACATGCATAGCAAATTTGCATATGGTTTCTATATCAATGGTAGACTATAGTTCATATTGTTACCACAAACATAATTGTGGTTGAGCCAAATATTCTTTAATATTTGTTTCCAGTTTAGGTCATCACACTAAATTTGACCTTTAACCTTTTAACTAACCCTTTAACATTTCCATAACATTTCGTCATAAAATAATATCTTCAGCTACGATTAGATAGGAACTCACACATGCGGAAGTGCTGGTGTAGGGCGTCTGCTCCAACTGATTCTTCAGGAGCTGCCGCATTATGCCCAACATCTCCAGATTTCGAACGCGGAGTTTATTCACCTCCCCTTCAAGACTGTGGGAATCCATTGGAAGGAAAGTGAAACGCTTTGAACTTAAAATACAAAGCAAAGCTCAAAATCGAAAATGATCTACTGAAAAGCGTGTTATCTCTGATAAGTTGCAACAACTACTGATGTGAAATAGAGTGTTCGCTGAGGTTGACAGGAACACTATTATGACCTCACCATTGTGACGCATGTTGAGATTCTTTGACGCCTGTTGCTGGACTGTTCGGATGCACATAACATTAGTTGTGTAGGCCTATCAGGTTTTAAACTGGTCATCATTTGCTATTAAAGATTAAATAACCGTAACGATCGAAAGCTAGTCTATTAGTAAATCCAGCAAAATGCACTCTCTCTGCCCAACAACTAATACGCATTTGTATCTTGCATTTAAATTCAGTGATGTGCTTGACCGTAGGCTAGTCCGTCCAGGCCTACAATTGGCAAAATTATAACGCTTCCGAAATCTGATTCTGCATTATCTGATCATGTTAATATTACAAAAATTGTAGTTGGCCTAGGCTACATCGGGATAGTCGCGTTCAAGTGCTATGACGCACACAGATACAGGCTGCCTAGTAGGTCTATATTCTCTCATCCTAGTGGGAGATACGAGATATACGCTTCCACATTATTATCGTTTATAAGAAGGGTGATTGACGTGACATGTTTTTCGTTGTCCTCAAACACCAACAAATAATTGTATGAACACAATAACGCGTTATTGTATCGTTCCGAGTTCACTCACTTCTTCCCAATTCTCATACAAGCATGAAACAATTCATATGGTGTGAGTTTTCAGCCTTACATGCCAATCATCCACAAATCACACATCAACTACATCACAACCAAGTTCTTCTTATTACATCTGTATATTAATCCTTTCATGCACACATTTGGAACATTTTTAAAAATTTAAAATGTTTTAAATATTGATTTTATTACTCTAAATGAGCCTAAAACAGAAACGCATTTTGCATATTTTAAGTCTACTTTAGCATGGGTGTATTTCAAATTAAATAATACCTTTAGCATTCATAAAAGTACATTTTATTGAAAAATTGTGAACCAAAATTCTCAAACTATGAGAGTTTTATGAAGTACTGAATATACATATATATGAAATGACCACCATTTTAACTTTCTCCTACTTTAGAATACATTGTTTGCAGATAGGCCTACATTAAATTCCGTTTTCAATGGCAAACTTGAAACAGCACCAAAACAACTATAGTGGACGAAAAAGTATTACATGTGTATTGTTGAGACTTGCCATAGAAAATGAATAGGGGAAGTTATGGAGGTAATAGTTTGACTGTGTCATATTTCTGTGTGTACCCAGTACTATATACCACGGACATGTTTTGGGTTGCCATCCAAAATGAGGAGGCCGGACATAGTTTTGGACCATTGCACTATAAAGTAATTTGCTGCACATAATGCAGTATTTTGGAGACGAAAATAGTACTGTGCTTCATTGTACATCAGAAAAATAAACGGTGTAACTGACTGTCCCATAACAGCAGATTTTCTAGGACAAGGCAGAGAGTTGTAGTGACTGACAACATCTAAATATGCCATTTAAAACAGCACAACTTCCACAGCTACAGAACAGAAGCATGAGGCTGCTACTACAGTTTCAGTCATCCATTTCAGAACATGGACAATCATGGTTGGTGTCAATTCATCCTGAGATCCTCTAACTCCATCTCTGTAGGGGGCGTCTCTCTTCTCTGCAGAGTCTCATACACTCCTGAGTCCTGAGCTCTTCTCTGGAGAGGCATGTATGTGTGACTCAGACTCCTCACATTCTGCAAACACACACACACACACACACACACACACACACACACAGTTTTGTATTCCAATGCTATTACTGAGCAGTTACAGTAAACAGGCTGATCAAACAGGCTACAGAGATCATTCATATGATGTCTTACCTGCAGTGTGTCATACTCAGAGGATATGGTGCAGGGGTTGAGAGCCGTGTATGTGTCATCATGGACATTAGAATGGTCACTCTGTAAAAGATTAAGAGAGAGAGATTCTGTATGAAATGTATTATATGCTTGTAAATTGATTCTCCGTTATTTTAACACTTCTTTCCTTCACAAATATACTGTGATAGATTCTCAATACCTGTCTTGTGGTGGTGTTTATCCTTGCCATTGTATACCACCTAAATATAACACAAGGAACCATCTAGAATTTTCATTTCACAATCATGCATAATGCTT
Source organism: Sardina pilchardus (assembly GCF_963854185.1). NCBI lineage: Eukaryota > Metazoa > Chordata > Actinopteri > Clupeiformes > Clupeidae > Sardina > Sardina pilchardus. Next base: position 40,199,051 of record NC_084994.1, read on the forward strand.
TCACCACTAACGGTACAAAACTGTAAGCCCCAGATGTGAACAATTTCAGCCTTTTACCTGACAAACACCAACAGTATGAGAGCAAGAATTACAGCTATGGTGATTCCTGATGTGATAGCCAGGGAAATCACAAGTCCCCCTGGCACACAAACATAAAATATTTTCAATGATCATAATCACAATAATATTCATGTAACTAGCAACAATAGCTTTCCAATGTGACTTATGTGAAAGAGTGTGGATGTAACCTGAGATGTCCATATCACACTGACCTTGGGAAGGAACCGCAACATCAGCAGAGTTGGCACATAAACATACTATTTGTCATCATCATAATCATAATAGCATTCATCATATTTAACAACAGACTGACATGAGTCACATTAAGACACATTAAGTCAATCAAGCAACAACGGCTTTTCAATGTGTCTGAGAACTAACCTTTAGAATTAGGAACAACAACTTCACTGGAGTTCTGAGAGCCAAGTTCATTCTGTGCCTCACAGTAGTAAAGTCCACTGGTATCAGAGGTCACATTGAAGCTGATGCTCTCCCCTGTGCCCCTATCAAGAGATTCAGCTCCACTCTTCATATACCAGGTGTAGGTGTGCACTGATGGTTTGGCATCACTGCTGCAGGTCAGAGTCACTGAAGTTCCCTCCTTTATTCCATCAGATGGACTGATGGAAACTGAGACATGTGTTGGCTTGTCTGTTAAAACATGAACAATTTATTGTTTAACAAAAGAACGCATGGGAAACAATAATGTTTAGAAGGTCTGTTAGGTCTCTAATGTCTAAAAGGTCTTTTAGGTGACTTTTTGTGCCACAACCATTTAAAATATTCACATCCGTCGTTCATTCTGTAGATAATTTTCTTCAGCGCATATAGGAAGTTAAACAGAGTTATTCTTACAACTCTTATAATGTACAGTTTCTGCACTACAATGGTACTGTTACCACATAGCTGTACATACTGTACATATCGGTCTATATGGTTTATTCTAAATATCTATATATTTATTATTCATATCTTATAATACATTCTGTTATACACTACTGTATATCTAGTCTTACTACTCTGATAAGGTTAGTGCTAATACACTGCACATCTTTATATTTAATTCATGTAAATCACCTCTTGTAAACCAGCTGTTTGCTACTGTCTACACGGCACTATACATCCTGCCCTGTCTCTGCACCCCCTGCACTTCTCTGCTTTTTTGCACTGGTTAGACGCACGCTGCATTGCGTTGTATGACTTGTACTCTGCACATTCACAGTGAAGTTGAATCTAATCTGTTCTAACTAATTGGCTAAATATGTTCTGCACTTACACATGGCAGGGGAGTGTTCATAGCGTCTCACAGCACAAGAGTAAGTGGCCACTTCTCGCACTAGTATGGAGGCTGTGGTTTTGCCTTGTAGGCGCTGTCCATTCTTGTACCAGACATACTCAGAGTCAGAGCCCAAACTGCAGGAAGTGCTGCAGGTCACTTTAATCTGATTATCATGCCCTGCATCAATTTCCAAATCCAAATCTGATTATAGTAAGACAAAAGTTGAGATATTGACTCACCAACATACTCACCAATCATAATTATTCCTATCTATATATCTATATCTATATATCTATCTATATCTATATCTATATCTATATCTATCTATATCTATATATATATATATATATATATATATATATATATATATATATACTGTACTGTATATACTGTATATATATATATAATGATTATATATAATGATGTTTTAAATTCTTGTTCTGAGCAGTACCAGTAACAGTGACTGTAATCCCAGGTGTGCCAGAGATCCAGCTCTGGCGTAGTTTTGTGTGAAACCGAAAGTAATAAACACCAGAGTGTTTGTGTGTAAGTTTGTCTATTTTCAGGCTGCAGTCAGGATATTTGGAGCTGCTGTGTTCCCAGACTCTTCCGCTCCACCTCTGGTCTTTGTACCACTCTCCTCTGAGATATCCACCAATCCAGGAATATTCATATTTGCAGGGCAGGACCACTGATGACCCTTTAAGACCACAGATGCTATTGGTAGAGTACGTCACACTCCCTCCACCCTGCACGGCTGAAATAGTCGATGGCACAGTATTAGTGACCTAGCAATATGATTTTGGAAGTTAGGAAACGTACGATCTCAAATGTATGTGAGAAATAGAAATGTTACTGAGAAGCCACTATAATAGTTTTTTCCATTTTACCTGGCAGGTTTAGGTGAAAAAATGCCACCAACATGCAAATGACTTCAAAACACATTCTGTGTTGTCCCTGAATAAATGAGCGGAACACACATTTAGTTCTCAGATGACATTAAACGGCAAAGCTTGTGGCAATAGTCTAAATTATATAACAAGAGCTCTTTTCCAAAACGCTATAAATCTATAAATTGTTTTGTTTTGATTGAGTAAAGATAAATCAACTAAACATAACCCAATTACAGTTCCACTGAAATTACTTGGAAAACAAAATAATAAAAAATTTTTTATGAAAATTAAAAATCATTAAAATGGTGAATTTAGCGTTTTGGGAAACTCTTGAGATAGTCTTAATTAGTCTAAATAAAGTACAATGTAAGATCTGAAGCAACACTTGACTTGCAGTTTATTTGCAGGAAAGAGGAATGCCTTCAGAAAGAAATGCATTATTTTGGAAATGAAACTGAAACTGCATTGTTGCTTCAGACAACTGTCCAATAACTGCTATTATTTTAAGTTCTAAGTGTAAACATACTGTATACATTGATTTAGCTAAACCTCTGGCTGAGTGAAATTGCTTCCTGTTAATCTTCTCATTGTTCACTGATAGAGGGTGAATATGTTTGGAAAATGCATGTTTCATAGCAATATAAAAAAAAACTATATTGAATCAATTCTAAATAATTATTTAACATTCCCCTACCTTCTCTTGAAGAGATGTCTACCAATGTCTGAATGACAGCACTTTTGATGAGTGACTGGACGTGTGAATGTGGAAACAATAAGCTGACGAAATGCTTCTCTTTTTGTATTGTGGGTTCTTGCATAACGGTGATTGGTCTTGCTGACACAAGACCATTACACCACCATGAACAACTTCCTCAGACCAGTGTCATGTCAGATCTGGTGAGGCTAGGTACTATGGACCCAAAAGCAGACTCAGAGGCAGACGGTTGATTGTGAAGTTTTAATGTAGACAAACATTATGCCTGCTGCCAATTAAAATAGCAATAAGGACTGAAGTGTGCAGACAATTTATGTGGAAGAATGACACAAACACAACATAGGCAGTCAGGCAGAATCAGACAAAAAAGCATGGCAGACATCCAAACAGGCGAAAACAAGCAGAGAGATCAGTATTCAGTTCAGGCCCCCAAAGAGGCAGGGGCCTTTGGGGGTTGATAATGCAAACGGGGAGAGACCAGTGGAGGAAGTGGGCAAGAGGTTGTGTGTATGCTGTACTCCCCCAGCTTCTGGTTCGCCTGCTCGGTCTGTCCATTTGTCTGGGGGCGGAAACTTGAAGATAAGCGGGGAGAGGCACCGATTAATTTGCAAAACTCTTTCCAGATTTGAGAAGAGAACGGTGGCCCACAAACACTACAGGAAGGGCACACAGCCTTGCCTTGCCTTGCCTTGCCTTGCCTTGCCTTGCCTTGCCTTGCCTTGCCTCGCCTCGCCTTGCCTCTGCCTCTGCCTTGAAAAGTTTATTCTGCTGCAGAAACTATTTTTAAAGGAGTCCTAGAATTCAAAACCACATTCACCTTGTTACTGTTGAATTTAGGCTGCCAGCAGTGTCCAAAGGACAACACCAAAGACTTTACCGCGTCCCCCGCCTGCTTTCGTATGCAAATTGGGAAATAGAAACAGCCGTGTTAAAATGCTCCAATCTGAACAGAGCTCAGATAACACGTAATAGGCGCCCATCCCCCTTTAGATACACCCCTCGGCCCCTCTCATTTGCATACCTTCGATTAATAATTCTTGTTAAACTGCTCTTACGATGCTAGCATCTAGATATGTGGTCTATGGCAGAGACGTTGTAATGCTAGCGTTATTACAGCTAACCTTGGAGAGTTACTATACTAAGAAATGTACTGATAAAACTTACCAATCTAACACATCCATTCTGTTGGGGAATCTGCTGCACTTCATCTTCGTCAGAACCTTCTTCTGCCTCGGTTTATACATGTATGGCTGTATTCCTTATTTAAATCCATTGTTGATAGCTTTATCAAAGACTTTGGCTTTATTTACCAGCAGTAAACGTAGTTTCACTTGGCTCTAGCTTCAGACCGGTGGATTGAGCCAATCAACTTTCAGGACATATCGGCCAATAGACCAATCAGCGCGCATCTCATTTGAATATTCATGAACTTGCTGAGTGGGCGGGAAAAACAAACTGTTTCATTGCAAGGCTTATTTATGACCTTGTATTAGGCGATCTAGCAGTGCTCCTGGGGCGTTTTCAGCCCCACACAATTTACATATGACATTATTTAGGCTCAAAGATCAATTTGTAATGGTCAAAAAATGCGTTCTATGACTCCTTTAAAAACAACAACAAAGGCTATGGCAGAGATTCTACATGCAGTTGCAGCATCGTCTCAGTGTTTAAGCTACTTTAGTACTGTGAAGTGTGACTGACTAATGTGAAAGAGGAGAAATACAGAAAAAAAAATCCTCTTGGTTAAATAGAGACAAGACAACATTTCATCTTTCAGAATTCAACTGGTCGATCACAGCCTCAGTATGCATATTAAAACTGCATTCCTTTGTTTATGCTCAGGAAATACTGTATGTTTTGTACATAGACTGTTATAAATGAGCGTCAAACGTAATGCAACAGTACTATTCTCCATATTAAAAGTCATTATGGCATCACACTTATTTTGAATGTTATTTTAAGGTAGGGTACAACACCTACATAATGCTCCTTTAATTCTGCCAGTATCAATGATCATTACGTCCTCATTGTAAATATATGGGTGTTGATGTATTTTGTGTCTGAAACAGGCTAATTAACAGAAAAACTGAGGACTGGGCATAATAATAATAATAAATAAAAAATAAACCTTGGCACTGGTGTGCACATGAAGCATGCATTGCAGTCATACAAAGCCTTTATTATGATACTCTTTGTGTTGCAGGGCCTGTGAGAGCCGCATGTAAATAAAGTAAAGGAAAGTATTTAGCAGACATACATTGTGAATGTACTGAGTTTTCTGTGAATTTAGCACTGAAGTATCCGCATTGGATGGTATCATCAGACTGATGAAAAAGGTCTCACGTGGTGCAATACCAAGCACTCTCGACAAACACTGGCAATGCCAGGAATGCCATTATCCATATTTTAAGTCAGTGTAACACCAACACGAGTTTGAAACTGGTTTGAGTTTGAGTTATATCGACTCAAGGGAATAGCATAAAGTTATGTAGAGTATTCAGTTGTAAAAATATTGAAGAAAATGCGTAACTTACACACTTGCTTTTAAAAGACTAGCCTACATAAATGCTAGCCTAATATACATATTTATGGGGGAGACCTACATGCAAATAACCTATATGGACCTCTTGAATGTCCCATTAGGGATCAATAAAGTATCTATCTATCCATCCATCCATCAGCTGTAGATAGTACGTGGCGTGTGACACAAAGCTGCCATTGCCATACGTGTGGTTATGGACCTGCTAATTACAGCCCATCAGGTCCATATACCGTAGATAATTAGCATTTCGCTGAATAGCAGCCTAATGGATAATCAGACATTCATGGTGCATTTTGAGTGCGCCTGTAAACTAGTCAAATATGTGTTGCAGGTTCATAGTATTCACTCTTACGACCACTTCTATTACGCGCAACAAGCCAACGTGACCTTTTATGTGTGAATTATGTGTGCGGATCCAAGGTTGTTTGCAATTGCTCGTGTACATAGCAAAACACATTATTTAGGCCTACAACGATGGTCATGATAGACTGCGCCGTCATAACCCACCCCTCACTCCGCCACGCGGAGATTCTGTTTATGTGCGTGGGTGTTGTTCACACATAATATCCGCATGTAAGCATCATATCTGAATCACCCGAAGCGTCATTATGAATTCCTTCGTGAATGACATCTTTGAGCGCATTGCTGGAGAGGCTTCCCGTTTGGCTCACTACAACAAGCGCTCCACCATCTCTTCCAGGGAGATCCAGACCGCAGTGCGTCTGCTTCTGCCCGGTGAGCTGGCCAAGCATGCTGTTTCCGAGGGAACCAAGGCTGTGACCAAGTATACCAGCTCCAAGTAGATCCGAGTTCGAAAAGTTCTTATCTCAAAGGCTCTTTTAAGAGCCACCCACATTTTCTTTTGAAAAGTAATACCAATGTGATCACGCCTTAGGCTACTATGTAAACGTTTGTACAACTTTGTCAAAGTTCCATTTGAGGACCTAATGCAGGGCTATTCAACTTCAGTACCAAGAGGGCCGAATGGAAAAATCACTGGGTTTTCAGGGGCCACATAAAATAAGACGCCACAAAATAATTGTATCCAACAATATTTGATAAAATCAGAGTAAATTGAATTTTATACACTGGCATAGAAACTAAGATCATAGCCTATTATCCATATCCATAAAAAAATGTTCTCAGACAGGTGATAGGCTGCCACACAAACTATACAACTATTTGAAAACACCCAGGCTAACCATAGTATTTCATACCTGGGGCCTATACTACGAAGGGAGCTCAACCTACCCATATGTAACCCAGGGTTACTTTGCTAAACCGGGGTTGACAAAACCTGGTTATCTTCATTGGTGTTAATCGGTACTACGACGCTGAGTAAGAAGTTGATTTGTTGAACTGGGGTTAACCTCATCGGAGTTGGTGCGCGTTCACATAAAATGGGCGGGTTGCAGCCTGGTTGCAGCGCAAATCGCCACTTTTAATGATGACGCGATCACGCTATTTTACGCATAAGGAATGAGCAATGATTATAAAAAAGTTGAGAGGAATTAAAACCCACTTTACGATACATCAAGACAAGGCTGTTGGCAACGTAGGCTATTGCAGATCGGATATATGAAAGTAAAGTTTTATTTCATGTTCCTTAAATAGCCTGTGTTACGGAGGATTAATAGCTTGCGGAATGTCTGAAATGTGTTGAAATAAATACATTTTGAGTTCATAAGAGTCCTACAGATGCAACACAATTCATGCCATGTATATTAATAAATATTAATAAAGGATAATTGAATGTTTAGCCCCATTGACTGATTTAGTATGCCTATCCTGTGAACATTTTAGATGCAACGGCAGTGCCGCTGGCAGCAGGTGAAAATGAAACTCAAGAACATTCAGAAGGTTTATAGGCCTAGTTATAGCTTGCATTAATATTTCTTAATTATGAAAATATGTTATATTGCCAATGCTTATAGCCTCCACTTTGCCTCGATCAGCTGACAAATGCAACGAATTCCCTCGGCTGAGAATGTATAGGCTATCTTTCATAGAGAATATTATATGGAGAAAGATTCTGGCGGTCTTTAAAAACTCTCGCCTTGCGAAGAGAGGCGCTTACAATTTGCGCTCCAATAATGTATCTTCCAAGTAGCCTACGTCGACATTGTGGGGTGTGGTTAACTGCAAACCTCGGGTTAACCAAGATCATAACCTGCTCGGAGCAGGTTTGAGATGCAGCGTAAATTGCTATGGCAGCAGACCTAGGTTAAAACCTATCCACCTTTCGTAGTACGGGTTAACCGGGAAGTTACGCCACACGTGATCAACTTACTCTCGAAGTTACCCAGCTAAGCCAGTAACCCCGCTTCGTAGTACAGGCCCCTGATGTCTGATAGCTGCCATATCATGCATCAGTGGGAAAAATTGCAGTGTTGATTTAACTAGCCTACTTCAAGATAATTAGGCTCATAAGTGTTTCAAACACACACAGTAGCCTACAGCGCCAATCTCTCAAATACACTAAGCATTGAATTTAAAGAAAAAGTAATGCCAGCTCTGCCTCTGTTTATCTATTTCACGATTTCTTACCGCCAAAGATTCTAAACTTCGAGCCTGCGCAAATCACAAACAATAACATTCCCACGAGTGGAGTGAAGATGGCTCTGTCTAAAGAAACGTCTAATTGACAACGAGAATCGTTCATTTTACCCGCTGTAAAGAAGTAATATGAAGTCAAGAGGCAATTCTCTACAAACCACAGCTCCTTCACTAACTTTCCCGAGGGCTCGGAGGAACGGAGACCGGGTATGATTGTAACATTTTCGATTTGCGCACGCTCGAGGTTTAGAATCTTTGGCGGTAAGAAATCGTAATTTAATCAACATTTAATTTAAAACTAGTTACACATTTGGAAATGTCAGTATGTGTAGTGATGTGCTGTGTTCTCTGAGTGAAGATATCTGGAAGAATTAGCCTGGCCAATAGGGGCGGGCCGACAGTGCGCTACTCGCCAATCATATGAAGATCTATGCACACCCGTCAAAGCGAGTTCATTCTCATGACGAGACACGCGGGCCACAGGAAATTTGAAGCGGGCCACTAGTTGAATAGGCCTGACCTAATGTCTCTGCTGAGTAGTAGCCTATGTGGGACCATTTTGAGTATTAAATCTACTACACGGTCACGACTTAATCATCTGTTTATCCAGGATACAAAGTGAGAAACCTTAACAAAAAACTGACTGGAAAACCTGACGTTGAAAAAGGCGGGCAAAAGCGATGAAGCAGGAAGCTGTTCTGGCGACTTGTATTTGATCTATAAATTAGGTCGTTGCTTGAATTGCTGGTTTATATCGCTATTCCTCATACTGTATAGTCTGACCAACTGAATTCAAAATACCATAATTGATTTAACAATGATTTATGATGTCGATTTGGGCAAAGGTAACCTTACTCAAACCGGTAAAAAGTGTAAGTTCAAAGGACTACTCATCTGTAAATGTGTGGCGGTTCTGCAAGCAGTTTGGAAAGTATAGCTTTTTTGAATGTGTGGTTGGCTCTTAAAAGAGCCTTTGAGTTATAGGGTACAAACTTAAATCAATTTAAGCGCGCTCCCCGCGGATACGACGAGCCAACTGGATGTCCTTGGGCATAATGGTGACTCTCTTGGCGTGGATGGCGCAAAGGTTGGTGTCCTCAAACAGACCGACGAGGTAAGCCTCGCTGGCCTCCTGAAGAGCCATGACTGCAGAGCTCTGGAAGCGCAGATCAGTCTTGAAATCCTGAGCGATTTCTCTGACCAAACGCTGGAAGGGCAGCTTGCGGATCAGCAGCTCGGTGGACTTCTGATAACGACGGATCTCTCTCAGAGCGACGGTACCTGGCCTGTAACGGTGAGGCTTCTTCACTCCACCGGTAGCCGGTGCGCTTTTGCGCGCAGCCTTGGTGGCGAGCTGTTTCCTCGGAGCCTTACCTCCGGTAGATTTGCGGGCTGTCTGCTTGGTTCTTGCCATGACTAGTTCTTCGGGTTAGAAGAGTATGAACTGATAGGCGGAACGCGGGTATATAAAGTCTATGACCGCAGCCCCCGCCCCCTGTTTACGTCAGGTTTTTGGTCTTCCAGTTCCCTCCTCATGGCGCCTAAAATTCAAAATACAAAGCGCAGCCCACACGCCTCTATTATTGCTTTATTCACTATTCACAAAACCGACATTAAAAGAAATGTACTTTCTTTCACAGATTTCAAGCTACAGCATGTAGCCTACAAGCACAAGTCATGATAAAGTAGCCTGTATTTTCTCAATTTAGACATTCAAATACCAGTGTTTAGGAAAAGCCAGACTATCCGTAATATGCATAATGGGCCTATTGACTTGTGTTTATCATCGCTCACTACCTCCTTTTATGATTGTGTATGTGTGTGCGACTGTGGGTGATAAATGTCTGTGTGTGTGGTTTGATATTGTTTTTAAATGAATTTGATGATAATTCAGATTATGGTCGTTTATTGTCCTTCCTTTATCAGTCAACTGGACTAGGAATTTAGTGGCTAGGAAGGCCAATTACTTTTGGAGTACTGTTGATTGTGTTACATTACTACACAAAAGTACTTTATAACGGTAGAGATCGTGCCAAAAGCAACTTGGAATGTACTTTAAGTTATTTGGGTGGCTCTTAAAAGAGCCTTTTTTCATAGATTCAGAGGGAACTAATTTACTTGGACTTTTCGGTCTTCTTGGGCAGGAGCACAGCCTGGATGTTGGGCAACACTCCACCCTGAGCGATGGTCACTCCGCCGAGCAGTTTGTTCAACTCTTCGTCGTTACGCACAGCCAGTTGCAGATGGCGGGGGATGATACGGGTCTTCTTGTTGTCACGGGCAGCGTTGCCGGCCAACTCCAGGATTTCAGCAGTCAGGTACTCGAGCACGGCAGCCAAGTAGACCGGCGCACCAGCACCCACACGCTGGGCATAGTTGCCTTTACGCAGCAGCCTGTGCACGCGGCCCACGGGGAACTGAAGTCCAGCCCTGGATGACCTAGTCTTAGCCTTTGCTCTGGCCTTGCCACCGGTTTTGCCTCTTCCGCTCATTATTACAGCTAACGTCGAAGGTTCGTCTTCAAATGTTTCGATTCAAGGTGTCAAGTCCTACTATATAAGGCCAGCTCGGGGCTCCTCAGTGCCTCAGTGGCTGAGAAATGAATGCTGAGAGCCAATCAACGTGTAGTTCGCTGCTTACGTCAATTCAGTTCTATTTGGCGCTTGTAGCACAATGTGCTCACACCTCCCTCTAATCTTTAAATTTAACATGCGGTAGGCCTATATATTAGGAAAGTAGCCCAATAAACAAAATTATATTGTATCAACATTTCCAGATAGTGGCTTTCTGAACACTGTTACAACAGTTAACTGAAATGGTTGCGTGTTGCACTATATTGGATAGCCTACTTTGTGTCATGCTTGGAAGCAAATAGATGGAATAGAATAAGGCACATTGTCTGTTAGATATTTTGAAATAATTAATGTTAAAGGGAGTATTTTGAATGGTGACGCAATACTTTTCTCAGTGGAATTATATTATATTTCTTGGAATTTCATTACCAGGTCATTGCCCACAAAATCTAATGCGGTTAAACATTCACTCCAGAACAATGAGTTTGGAGAATATGCGAAATCAGGCACAGCAGACACTAGAGGAATAAACGCTTTCAGAGATTTGGGTGGCTCTTAAAAGAGCCTTTTTGTTAGTCGGGGAGAAAAGTACAACATTTACTTCTTCTTGGGTGCCGCCTTTTTGGGCTTGGCGGCTTTGGGCTTAGCAGCTTTAGGCTTAGCCGCCTTTGGTTTCGTTGCCTTGACTTTCTTGGGGCTCTTCGCTGCCTTCTTGAGTGCAGCGGGCTTCTTTGCCTTCTTTGGGCTCTTCGTTGCCTTCTTCGGCGTGGCGGGCTTCTTCGCTGCTTTCTTGGGAGACTTTTTAGCGGCCGCTGGTTTCTTGGCTACTACCTTCTTGGGTTTCTTGGCCGCAGCAGGCTTCTTTGCTGCTGGTTTCTTAGCTTTAGGAGCTGCCTTCTTTGCGGGTTTCTTTTCCGCCGCCTTGTTCAGCTTGAAGGATCCGGAAGCGCCAGTTCCCTTAGTCTGGATCAGAGTTCCCTTTGTGACCAAGCTCTTGATGGCCACCTTGACACGAGCGTTGTTCTTTTCCACGTCGTATCCACCAGCCGCCAAAGCCTTCTTCAGCGCAGCCAGAGAAACTCCCTTCCTCTCCTTAGAGGCAGAGATAGCCTTGACGACGAGCTCGCCCACACTTGGGCCAGTTTTCTTGGGTCGGGGTGTCTTCTTCTTGGGGGCCTTTGTTGGGGCCGCAGCGGGGGCTGGAGCAGCTTCTGCCATTGTTTCGATTATGTTCACGTACAGCCTTCAGAGATCTGAGAGAATGAATAGCCGAATGTGCTGGTGGGCTGTATTTAAAATGAGCATGAGAACCATTTAGACTCAGCAGACAGGGCTCGCCCGGCTTGTCTGTGGCGAAGAGATCACTTGTGTTTTCTCCAAGCACGTTTTGTTACAAATATGAATACTGATTCGACGTTTACCAACAATACGATGTCTGTTGTTAAGAGCACAGCCTAGACTTTGAAGTGAATATATGGGTTCTTATGGTTGCCCCTTATCCCGTTTGCAACGAACTGGGAACTTTTGACGTCTATGTGGAGAGGTTGCAGTCAATCTTGTCTTTGTGAGGAAACCATGCACAAAATTATAGCAGAACCGTGAAATGCATCAACAAAAACGTGGCACAGACCAAGAGATGAGTCTCAATAACAGGTAAACCCAGTGACAACGTGTTTTTTGCAAATGTATACTTTACTCAGAGGAGCTTTTTGATGACAGCGAAACACAGTTTCGAAACACAGACAAATATGCGCCACACAGGATACATCTTGTAGGTCAAACTATTACACGACCAAATGATGGGGGAACGAAAGTTGTGTGGCCATTTCTGAAGGCTGCTTAATTAAGAATTCACAACGGTGAATAGAAGAAGATGTTTGTTTTTTCAACAAAGCGGCTGAGGCTGTTCTTTTAGTCTATGGCTTCAATACTCAAAACAAACACTAGGCAACAGGAACCTAATTCAGACATCAAATAAGAAACACAAATAAAACTAACTTAAATATCTAAAATATCTGCACAGTACCCTGTTTTCAATAAGCCTGTATCACTGGTCTCAGGATCTGTAAATAGAGGATGCAGAAGTCAAGGTGTCCAGTTCATAGAAGCGAGAAACAGCAGAGATTGAGCCAGTGGGACATGTCATTTTCAAACAGCACAACTTTTACAACAGAAGCAAAGTGAGGTTGCCGTACATGTTTCAGCGAGTCTACTATGGTTAAGCAAAGAAAAACGGCGACTGTATACATTGCTAAATGATACCATGTTAAACATTCACTAACAGTGAAAGTTAAAGATATGGAGGATGGGAAGAAAGGACATTGACATCCAGTGATCCAGTCAGGTTGCCACACCAACACGTCTTTGTCATTGTGTTGTTATTTCATGAGATCAGTGAGCTCCCTCTCTGACGCCTGCAGAGGGTGTCTCTCTTCTCGGCAGATTAGCATACACTGAATGCTGAGACAAACACACAGAGAAAGTTTTGGTATGTATTCCATATACCAGTGTGCTATTACAGAGCAGTCAAGCAGGCTGCTCAAACAAGCTAAATAAGAGATCATTTACCTGAAGTGTGTCATACACAGAGGATTGGGTCCTGGGGTTGAGAGTTGTGTACCTGTCATCATGGACATCATCATGGTCACTCTAAAAGATTAAGAGAGAGAGAGAGAGAGAGAGATTCTGTATAATTATTGAAAATTGGTGGTGATGTAAGTAAATCATTTTCGCATTAGTCTACTTCAAACATTCCTCAAACAATAACTTTTTTTTCAAGAATGTAATCGATTATCAATACCTGATTTGTGGTGGTGTTTTCCCTTGCCATTGTATACTTCCTACATATAACACAACGAACCATCTACAGTTTTAATTTCACAAGTATAAACAACCTCCAATGTACTACCCACATTAAGTGCTTTTTATATGAAATATAAACAAAAATGTTTTATACGGTATGAAGAAGCAAATTAGAAACACATGATGATTGTTTATTTTGCCCTTCCACCACTACAAAATTGTATGCCCCAGATTTAAACAAATTTCCACTTTTTACCTGATAGACACCAGCATGAGGGCAATAATCAAGGCTACGATGATTCCTAATGTGACAGCCACGGCAAGTCCAAGTCGGTCTGGAACTACAGTATAAATGTCACCGGTCAACCAGTAACTATATATTTCAGACCCCGGGCCACAACAACACAAAACACTGAAACCAATATCTATATAAAAGTATCTGATTTATTAATATTACACAGTAGAAAAGAAAACAAATTATAAAAATACTATTCAATAAAAGTAGAATCAGAGCTTGACGAATAACAGTCTCTCTGGGGTAATATCACCAAGCAGCACAGTCTCTCAGGAACGTTATCACAAGGCCAAGGGGTTGGGGTTAAATCGAGGGGAAAACCACTCCGATGCCACTAGGGGTCACTCAGTCCTAAATCCAGCTCACGATCCCGAGTTGCATCCAGCTCCAATCCAGTCCGGAACTTCCGGGTTGCTAGACAGTCAGTCTTCTCGGGAGCTGACGAGTTAACAGAAACAGCAAATCACAAACTAGACACCGCGGGAGTATTCAAACTTCGAACACGTTTAACAGGTGAAAGTCTTACGGCCCTTCGGTCAGGGATCGTTGCACTCATCAAAGACTCAGTGTCGGGGACGTAGCTCGAGAACGGTGGAAGGCAGGCGGCAGCGGGATCGAAGCAGGCGATGACAGCGGCGGCGTTTCATCGGAGGTACCGTGGTCAGGAGAGCGACGTTCTGGATCTGATGCAGGCGGGGAGCGGTGACGGGCCAGTCATTCGATTGCCGTGGAGATCGCCGTAAGTTTGGAGTCCATGGCTTTTTATGGGGGAAGGAGTTAGCATTCTAGCCAATGGCTGGCTAATAGAATCATTGGTAGGGAAAGGTCTCAGGTGTGTATGTTTACATGCAGTCTCATCACACGTGCAGCACAGCAACCAATAATAAGCATTCTAGGGATCTACGTAGTGATCATAGCAGTGTCCACAACAATGTAAACAATCACAGGACTTCAAACCGTCACATCAAAATAGGTGCACAAACACACAACAAAATGCACATCAATCCACAGCCTTTGACATTCCCCCCCACTGTTCTGGTGGTCGTCCCGAGCACCTCAATGGCCCAAATACCACTCCCTATACCCCTTTGCTATGGTGGCCTTCAACTCCCTACCCTACCATAGTGCCCTTTAACCCCCCCTCTCTGTTTTAGTGGTCAGTCCCCTTGACTACTATTGTCTGTACCTTCTTGGCAAGATGCCTTGAGACTCCCGTTGGGAGCGCCGGAAGGGGTTCTGTACTTCCTCACCCTGGGGAGTAGCCAATTGAGTGGACGGCCCGGGCTGATTGGCACCTAGAGGCTCTGGCACTTGGGCTGGATTCAGACCATCTGCTGGACGTTCCGATGGTGGCTCTGTAGCTGGAACCTGGACAGGCAAGAACATAGGTTGACTCAACTGGTACAAAGGATTGGATTCACGGGACCGAACAATGGGTGTCCCTACGCTGGTGGCTGTTTCCGGTTCCCAGGTGCAGGGGCGCAAGTTGTTACGGTGTATGGTCTTTTCTGGTTCTGACCTTCCTTCTGGGCGTATCTTATAGACCGGTTGGCCTGAGTGGACCTGGGCAATGACCACAAAGGGTGTTGGTTGCCAATGAGGGGCCAGTTTCCCATGGGAGCGTCTCCGGAAGTTTCTCACCAGCACTCTTTCACCAGGTAGCAAAGGTACTGCTCGGCTCCTACGGTCATAACGCTGTTTATCTCGTTCCTGCCGTCTCTGGCTATGGTACTGGGCCTGTTGAAAAGCATTGGTCAGTATTCTGTGGTGGGCACGAACCCAGTCATTCAAATCGTATTTAAGCTGCTGTGGTGCTGTACCGGTGGCTATGTCTACCGGCACCCTTGCATGCCTACCATACATGACAAAGTATGGGGTCATACTTGTGCTGGAGTGTACTGTGGTGTTGTATGCCAGGAGGAGCGCCGGTAGATGATCTGGCCAATGAGCCTTGTTTTGTTCCTCCAAGGAACCCAGCAGCGATAGCAACGTCTGATTGAAACGTTCGCACGCCCCGTTCCCCTGAGGGTGGTAAGGGGTCGTGCGTAACTTCATACACCCATACAGCTGACACAAGTGATCCAACAGTGAAGATTCGAAAGCTGCCCCTTGGTCTGACAGGATCTTCTCTGGGCAGCCCCAGGTCTGGATCAGACCCCGCCAGAGCACCCGGGCTGTGGTCTCGGCTGTCTGGTCCTTAGTTGGGAAGGCCCAGCCATACCTAGAAAACAGGTCGGTTACAACTAACAGGTAAGGGTAGGTATCCGCTGGTCTCCCCAAGGACAAGTAATCGATGGCCACAGTCTCTAAAGGGTAAGAAGTGGAAATGGAGTGCATGGGGGCTCTCACCTCTGGTCCAGCCTTATTGCAGGTGCATGTAGGGCATTCCGCCGTCCAGTCCCTCAGGTCTCTACCCATTCGGGGCCAAAAATAGCCTTGACGTATGGCTGCTTCGATCCTCTCCACACCCAGATGACCGAGTGCTACATGGTAACGTTCCCACAGCCGCCTTGCTAGTGCCTGGGGGACTACCAGCTGTTTACGGGTCTGTCCAGTCACAGGGTCCTTCACCTCTCGTTGAAGTCCTTCCGTACCCAGACGTAGACGATCCCAATCCAACAGGAGGCGACGTGCCCTCTCGGGAGCAGCTTGGCGGATGATTCGATCTGGCTGCTCACCTTGTCGTAGCCACGAGCAGATTTCCTGGAGTGCTGGGTCTGCTCTTTGCTGTGTCAGCCAGCCCTCAGAGTCCTCTGGTACTCTGGGGTCCTCTCCGCCGATGTACAGGATGTTGGCCTGTGGCTGAGGGATTGGTCCCAACCTGGATAATGCATCTGCGTTGCGGTTTGCAACACCTGGACGGAACTTGAGGGTGAATTGGAAGTTGGCAAGTTGGGCCACCCATCTCTGCTCCGTTGCTCCCAAGCGTGCTGAATCTAGGTGGACCAAAGGACTATTATCAGTGAAGATTGTAAAAGTGGCGCCCCATAAGTAATCCTTGAACTTTTCCGTCACCGCCCACTTGAGACCCAAGAGTTCTAGTTTAAAAGAGCTGTAGTTCTTGTCATTTCTCTCTGAGGGGTGAAGGCTCCTACTAGCATAGGCTATCACTCGCTCACGACCCTCTTGCACCTGAGCCAGTACAGCTCCTAACCCCTCAAAACTGGCATCGGTATAGAGGTTAAAGGGCTTCGAAAAGTCTGCAAATGCTAGGATGGGGGCGCTCAATAAGGAGTCCTTCAACCTCCTAAAAACTGCATCACACTCAGGAGTCCATTGCACTGGCTGATCTTTCTTCCCTAGGGCAGCCGTGCCAACCAATAAGCTATGGAGGGGGGCAGCTATCTTAGAAAAGGAGGGAATAAATCTTCTATAATAACCAACAAACCCCAAAAATGACCTAACCTCCTTCACTGTGGCAGGGGGTGGCCATTGTTGGACTGCTGCGTTTTTTTCAGGGTCTGTCGCTACTCCCTCCTTGCTCACCACATGGCCCAGGAAATTGACCTTCCTTTGAAAGAACTTGCATTTATGCGGTTGGAGTTTTAGGCCATATTTCCACAATTTCTCAAAAGCAGCTTCAAGGTGTTTTAGATGGTTGTCAAAATCTGAGGAAAAGAGAAGGACATCATCAAGATAAATTAGTAAGGAGTCATTGATCATCCCCCCCAGGCACCTTTGCATTAAGCGCTGAAAAGTCGCTGGCGCGTTACAGAGTCCAAAAGGCATCCTATTGAACTCGTATAGGCCCAGTGGGGTCGTGAATGCCGTTTTTTCTCTGTCACGGGAGTCCACCTCCACCTGCCAGTAGCCACTGGCCAGGTCCAAGGTGGAGTACCAGCTAGATTGTCGGAGGCAGGTTAGGGATTCCTCTATTCTTGGCAAAGGGAAAGAGTCCTTGTGGGTTAGAGCATTGAGCCGCCGATAGTCTACACAAAATCTCCAGGCTCCATCTTTCTTTTTCACAAGGACTATCGGAGCTGCCCAAGGGCTAGCACTTTCCCTGATCACTCCATTATCTAGCATACTTTGCAACAAGACTCTTAACTCTGAATATAAAGTTGGAGGGACGGGCCTATACCTTTCGCGGCTGGGGGCAGCTTCTCCGGTGGGAATTGTATGGAGGACTGCATCCGTCCGACCAAAATCTTCATCATGGGCTGCGAAGATGGCACTCCAACGATGGAGCAGTTGGTCTGCTTTGGCCTGCTGTTCCTCAGAGAGACCGTCACCAGGCTGTATAGGTGAGGGGGACTGATTGGCTGTTGGAGGGCTCTTGATGTTGTATACGTTGACCTCAACTGTTCCAGGGTCTGTGAGCCTTACGGCCAATTCTCGCTCCCCATGCACCTGTTGGGGGCATACTTGAAAAACATAGGCCAATGGGTAGCGCTGTGGGACTATGATAGGGTAAGGGTTTACATTTTTTATCCTTAAAGGCACCTTACCTCCTCTGGTGTAACTCAAGGTCCTTGCAACTTGCCACTCAGACTCCTCCCCCGTCCCTTCTACCAGCACGCACTTTGCAGTTGGATGTTGTCCGTCTCGGATCTGAGCCCACAAAACCATCTCACTGGCTGGGGGAATCTCCACAGGGCACTGGCGATTGAGGCGGGCCACCCCGACTCGGCCATCACCCATCTCTTCCTGTGATATGTGACTACACACGACAAAAGCCCGCTCCCATTCTTTTTTCGCCGCAGGAGAGACGGTCACTTTAAAAGAGGCCGGTCCTGGGTGTCCCTCCTTGAACAGACCTTTCCAACAATCTGTGATGACGTTCATTCCCAGGACACCCTTGTCTACCCCCAAACACTCGTCTTTCACAATGACAACTCCCTTCCCAGGTACCTTAACCCCTGCTACAGCAAAGTCCAGGATAGCGTAGCCAGTGTATGGTATGGAAAGGCCATTAGCAGCCTTAAGTGTGAGCCAATTCAAGTCTTCTGTCCCTCTTGGTTTAATGTGCCCCAGCCATTTCTGAATAAAAGATTCGCTAAAAAGTGTCACTTGAGAGCCGGTATCTAATATGCATGGGACCTTAACCCCAGCTACTTCCACTTCTACCCCAGGACAACTTCCAACAATGTCAGGCTTCTGTATCTCCCCTTCTGTTCTGTCCAGACCCCTCCCAGCCACCTGCCTGGCGGTAGCTGGGTGTTCTAGTTTAAATTTTCCTGGCAATTCCTCTTTACATGACCTACTTTATTACAGAGGTTGCAGATGGGCCTACCTTGACTGTCCCATTGGAAAGCTGGCTGGGCTCTTGAAGAGGGACTATATCTGGCCCCGGCTGATGGCGGCCTAGTAGGTGTTCTCCTCCCCACTGCCGGACTCAAAGGGGCTGGGGACAGTTGACGTCGAACCTCTTCAGCTATGCTCCTGCCCAGGGACGATATTTGATCTTGAATTTCTTGCCGTACCTCCGCCTTGAAAGTTTCTTTCCACTTCTCCAGGTCGCTTCCCAGTGCCTCTCGTGGATGGTGAGCCCTCACCCTGGAGGTTACTGCATCTTCACCCAAATGGTCTGCTTCAAGTGCCCGAGCTTCAGCAGAGGCATCTGAAAAGGTAAAGCGTTCTTCCCGCCTCACCAGACGCTGTAACTCCCTCTGGATGGTGACGGATCTGAGGCCCAAGATGAATTGGTCACGGGCTGTAGAGTCATCCTGTGCAGAGCCCCTAGGTTCCTTCTCACGCCACCTAAGGAACAATTCACGAAGGCGAAGAACAAAAGCCCCGATACTTTCCCCTTCACTTTGTACACATTTAAAAAACTGCACTCTAATCTGGGCTAGTGTTGCGGTTTTGTTATAAAAAGTGTCTAGTTCTTTTAAAATTTCAGTAGCAGAGTTTCTTTTTTCATCCTCCAAAAGTAGCACTTCTCGCCTGGCGGCCCCGTCTAAAGCACCAATAATGAAGTCAGTTTTTTGTGTTTCAGTCAGTCCTTGGGCCCTAAGCATAGCTTCAATTTGAAGTTTCCAGTCCCTAAACTTTACCTGGCCTCCCTCCCCTGAGAACTTGGGCACCCAAGGCATCCCCATAAACCAGGGCATGACCATAGTGTTAATCACAGGAGGATTAGCAGTACTGTCTGAGCTATCACTATCAGTCATTTTTGTATTGTCGTGGGAAGGGGTCGTGCCAGACTACGCCAAAATTATGTCACCGGTCAACCAGTAATTATATATTTCAGACCCCGGGCCACAACAACACAAAACACTGAAACCAATATCTATATAAAAGTATCTGATTTATTAATATTACACAGTAGAAAAGAAAACAAATTATAAAAATACTATTCAATAAAAGTAGAATCAGAGCTTGACGAATAACAGTCTCTCTGGGGTAATATCACCAAGCAGCACAGTCTCTCAGGAACGTTATCACAAGGCCAAGGGGTTGGGGTTAAATCGAGGGGAAAACCACTCCGATGCCACTAGGGGTCACTCAGTCCTAAATCCAGCTCACGATCCCGAGTTGCATCCAGCTCCAATCCAGTCCGGAACTTCCGGGTTGCTAGACAGTCAGTCTTCTCGGGAGCTGACGAGTTAACAGAAACAGCAAATCACAAACTAGACACCGCGGGAGTATTCAAACTTCGAACACGTTTAACAGGTGAAAATCTTACGGCCCTTCGGTCAGGGATCGTTGCACTCATCAAAGACTCAGTGTTGGGGACGTAGCTCGAGAACGGTGGAAGGCAGGCGGCAGCGGGATCGAAGCAGGCGATGACAGCGGCGGCGTTTCATCGGAGGTACCGTGGTCAGGAGAGCGACGTTCTGGATCTGATGCAGGCGGGGAGCGGTGACGGGCCAGTCATTCGATTGCCGTGGAGATCGCCGTAAGTTTGGAGTCCATGGCTTTTTATGGGGGAAGGAGTTAGCATTCTAGCCAATGGCTGGCTAATAGAATCATTGGTAGGGAAAGGTCTCAGGTGTGTATGTTTACATGCAGTCTCATCACACGTGCAGCACAGCAACCAATAATAAGCATTCTAGGGATCTACGTAGTGATCATAGCAGTGTCCACAACAATGTAAACAATCACAGGACTTCAAACCGTCACATCAAAATAGGTGCACAAACACACAACAAAATGCACATCAATCCACAGCCTTTGACATAAACATTATTTTTCATCATCGTAAACATAATAGCATTCAACATACAAAACACTGGCATGATGATTCTTGAAGTAACTCCGCCAAAAATGGACCCCTGGCTGTTTTTCTGCATGAAAACATATCAAACTAGAAAAGCACTCGGGGAGCGCAGACGTCCGCCAAGCAAAAACATAACCGCCTCCTGGATCCAGAAGGTGATATGGATCACTCCCAAAATGTAATCGTTTCTTCCTTGGGTCATTTCAGATTTTTTTTTTTTTTTTTTTTTTTTTTTTTTTTTAAAGATCAAAATCTATCCATAACTTTTTGAGTTATCTTGCGAACGGACAAACAGACAGACAGAGAAACAAACAAACAAACAAGCCCTGATGAAAACATAACCTCCTTGGCAGAGGTAATAAGCTTTGGAGACAGTATTTTATGTTGATCAACCACTCAGCCTACAGAGCTTGCACTGGTGTACCCTATAGCCCAAAACCGCAAACAGTGGATTAGCTAAGGCCAAATGCTTTCCAAATAGCATTTTTTAATATTGTATGTTCAAAACAGCACCAAACCTCGTCAGAAGCTTGTTCAGGGTCCCTACACATTTAAATACAACACAGATATCCTAACAAATCTAATAATCCACAACAGCTCCATCTTTAGTTGGTCAGCATCTACTGTTCTCACCACAATATCAAACTCAAATGTTGACAGCTCTGCAGGATCTGTAAGGGATGGTAATTAAAAATGCAACGGTGACTTTTTTTGACCTTACGCCTACTGCCAAGCCACAGCTGTACTGTAGGTATATTCCTTGAGCCATATTGGATAAACATCAATAAGAATATAGGTGAAATTGTGCAAAGTGGGAAACACACCTATGCATGGGTTGCTGCTAATAGGCAGAGATGGGACTGTTGGAATGTATCCTCCTGAACAAGAACAGTTGTAGCTGCCAATGGTGTTGGAGCAGGTGGAGTCTGGACCACATGGATCAAACTTACATTCATTAATATCTATAATAATATAATATCTAAATAATCTCTCATTTATTTGGACAAAATGCTGAATTTATTTAGTAAATAATCCTTTTACAATGTATTCGAGAACTCTTTGAAGAAGGATGCCAGTTATTTCATGGATCCAGGACACTATGCACCCTGATAAAGTCCCCTTGGCCCCTTGGAATTAAAATAGCCCCACATCATCACATACAGTACCCTTCACCATACCTAGAGATTGCCATGGTTTTATTTCAGTTAGCCTATTAGCTGGTTTCATTCTCATTGAGCTCAATGCAATTCAAACCAGCAAATAATGTCATTTTAGAGACACATATCCCCTTACCTATCTTCTCATGAAGAAATGTCTGTCAGCATCTGAATGAGGGCACCGTTAATGAGTGACAGGATGTCTGAATGTGGAAATACAGTAAGCTGACGAAACGTACAGTGTGCAGACACGTCGCCTTTCCTTGCTGACATCAGACCATTTCTCCAAACAGCTTCCTCGGACCAGTGTCATCTGTACTTGTCATTGCTGGTGAGGCCAAATTAAAATCGTCCCTGGCATATTTGGCCAAAGCTGCCCTCAAATCATTCAGGCACACCTAATTAAATACAAAATCCTTGCATTATCCTTTGTTCAGCTAAGTATCGTGGAGCACTGAAAGTGGACAAATGTAGGCCTCACTGGCTATCACTCTGACTGATCAGAGGTAGCTATGGAGCACAGGGGTGGAAACTGACGAGCTGTAATTGAATCAGTCCACTGTCAGTATGGAAAATTAACTAGTGGCCTACTGACTGTCCTTGGCCAATCATCGGTCCAAAGGAGTTAAACAACATAAACAACAACATGCAACATATTCAACTTACTAAAACAGTTTAGAATCATTGCGATGGTTAAATTACCTGTTGTGGTGCGAATTGCAGCTTTCCCTCCTTCCGCTACCATATCCTAGTAGCCTTGCCAGATCTACATTATAGCATCACAACAGTGTCTGAATCAGGAAGTCCCGTGAGAAGCAAGAGCGAATGAGGACAAGCAAGAAACAAGAAATGCAGAGCCAGAAGAAAGACCAAAGGGATGGTTGTGAAATATGCACCCCAAAGCTGTAGGGGGAGCTATACGCAGAGAAAATACAACAACAGAAGTTGGACAGCCCTTTGACTTATAGGCCTATAGCCTATTCTATCGCTTCAAAAGGTGTGACGACCTACTGTAGTTTGTATCTTGGTCAAGCCTCCATTCACACTATTCTGTTTTTGTTGTAGAATGCTACGTTTTAAATGTGATCTCCATCCACATTAACTTGTTTGTACAGTGAACAGTGATCATGAAACCACTGGTAGACAAATATACGCCAGAGTAGTGTAGATGAGCCACTAATGTAACAGAAGTGTTTCGGACTGAAACAGAAAACTTAGTGTGGATGTACGACGTAGCAGTAAACTGTTCCCTCTCCCCTAGTGTGGATGTGAACTGTTCTCTCTCCTCCAGTGTGGATGTGAACTGTTCCCTCTCCCCTAGTGTGGATGTAGCAGTGAACTGTTCCCTCTCCCCTAGTGTGGATGTAGCAGTAAACTGTTCTCTCTTCTAGTATGGATGTAGCAGTGAACTGTTCTCTCTCCTCTAGTGTGGATGTAGCAATGAACTGTTCCCTCTCCCCTAGTGTGGATGTGAACTGTTTTCTCTCCCCTAGTGTGGATGTGAACTGTTCCCTCTCCCCTAGTGTGGATGTAGCAATGAACTGTTCCCTCTCCTCTAGTGTGGATGTAGCACTAGGTAAGTCTCTTTGTATTGAAAACAATACCAACTTTTTTTTTCATCTTGATATAAGATTTAAAAAATGGGGTTAGATTTTATTCGACGTCATCTATGTACAGCACACAAAGTATTTTCTCTCTGACAGGCATCCTGGGTGAAATCAGACAGTTTACACAAAGGGCCCAAACCCTTTACAGCCATTAGGGAAGAATAAGTCAATGCAGGTTTCACACAGCATCCATTTTAATCAAGGCAAGGCAAGTCAATTCATATAGTGCAATTCATACACAAGGGTAATTCAGAATGCTTTACACACACAAAGGAAAGAGTAATAGTACATAAATGCATAAAAAGGCAAATGTTTCAAAAATATTTAAAAAGTAATAATTAATGTATGTTTTTTGAGCTGTTGATTGATTGAAATTACTCATAAGTGGTGACCTACACTATTACCAGGGTTAATATTGACAAAAATCATGTTTTCCAAGAAAAGTAACATTTCATATAATTTTGTATTGGAGATATAGCTCTCCGCGCCCTCTACAGGTTGAAACATGCCATGGCATTTTGGTCCAAAATGCTATTGAAATGCTGACATAGTCCTGCACTTTTCTCCCGAAACTACGTCACCGGGTCATTACAAATTAGGAATGAAACGCCCCAACACCTGCTGCCCTGATTAGCCTACCTGTGATAAGCTATGTCTGCAGCAATCATTCCCAGATTGACACGAAATCACCATGGTTGATGCAAGCAGGGCTGCACAACCTTCCAAATTTCAGAACGTCCTGCCCGTTTTGAAAGCCTTTTCCAGAAATGTGAAGTGGGTGGAGTTATGGGGTGAAGTTACACTTTAAAAGTCATAGAAACAACACAGAACAATTAAAAGACTGCACCATTAAAATGATGCACACACATTATCAAACAAATAAAACAAATATCACCATGGAGACTGTCACTTTAACATTTATATGCACAACCCCAAACAGAAAACACCATTATTACACCATAACACTGCACATATCACAGATTAACAAATTGTTAAAAAAAAAAAAAAAGATGTGACACATCATCTAGATATAAAACATCACATGTAACACTAAACCTTCCCTGTGGTCAGTGGCATGACCTGTGCAGAGGAGGTGGATGGCCCATAGTCTAGGCCTGTACCAGAGAGTGCTACATGTGTATGAGGCCATCTATGGTCAACAAAGGTACTACACCAACCATTACATATTCACTCATTCATTGACAAATATCCCCAAGTTAAATACAATATTATAGACATCACAACACAATAGAAAAGGGAAATGTTTGGAAATATTTTACTGTTTCGCACATACTGATTAAGTATTTCTTGCTTGGACTAGCCAACGGAAATGTAAATATTTGTGTATTATTTCTTGCTTGGACTGGACTTGGACTAAATATTTGCCCTCATGTTTCCTGTGGACAAATGAAATGACGTGAGGGTATTTCAGGTTTGCTGGTCGGTCACTGTTTGTGGACTGTACTGTAGATCACAATGTCATCATTCTCTCTGCAAACACACAACAGCATAAACCACTTTCAGAAGAAATGGGATTGGACTAAAAGCAACAACACATCTTCAACATGACATGTGAGCAGTGACTGAGTTTCTGCCAAGCTGTTCCCTCAGCATTTAAAGACCATTAAGAACACTTAATTGCGTCAACACCATGCATCAGTGCTGCACAACTGGTTCAAAGTATCAGTAAATATGCTCAGATGCTGAACACAGGTTGTTAGGAAAGGCTGTGAATGCTGGATACAGTTTGGTGTTATGAATGCCTGAGAATGTTGGATACAGGTTTGTGTCAGAAATGGTTACAGTAATAATGCTGGATACAGGTTGGTGTTAGGAATGGTTACAGTAATAATGCTGGATACAGGTTGGTGTTGGGAATGGCTAAGAATGGCTGTGAATGTCTCTAGATTGTGGATGCTGGTTAGAACACGTTAAATGCTTCTGATAAACAATAAAATTGTGTTCAAAGACTGTGTAGTTCTCCTAACCTTGAGTACTTAATCAGTTGATGTAGAGGTTACAAGATGTGTTGTAATGAGAAGAAATACCCACCTGGTGGCAGCACTCCCTCTGTGGAACTGGACTGAAGCATAGGTAATGTCATCCTGTGCAGAGGTTTGAGGCATCTGGACCGTGGAGTATAGAGGCACTTCCTGACTTTTGAACTGAACGCTGGCATACTGAACGTCGTCCTGATCATGTGTGGTCACTCTCTGTGTGGGGTTAGAGGTCGTGGCTCTTACTGTAACGGTGCTGTACAGGAGACCTGAGTCACTCTGGTCAGGAAAGAGAAAACATCATGTTATTATGAGTGATGCTGAAGTGAAGGTACAGTAGTAAGACTCAATGGTGACATGTACGCCTCATCATAGATATGGATGCTGATTGGATGGATGAGCTGCTGGAGACATCTAAGACTTGGATGCTGATTGGACGTTGATGTTTCATTTAAGCTTCATATGCACAGCAGACTAAACAACTTTGAGTGCCAAGTTCCTTACCTGCAAGTTAGCATCTGTGGACCTTCCATCTGCTGTGATTTTAGCATTCTTCTTCCTGTTTTATTGATACGACAATATCTGCATTTAAAACTGATGGTACAGAGTTGTTAAATTATATAGAAGCATAATGTATTCACTTGAGATTAGATTAGATGACATTAGAGATCCCATTTTTCTTCATTAACAAGGTGATTATTTACTGTATATATACTGTGTATTATTTGCTATATGTCTGTAGTTTTAGATGTTGGGTCTTATTACAATACTTGGGGTGGTGGTAGTGTAATGGTGTTATGGGCTAGTGTGCTGTGCATTAGCCTGAAGGTTTTGGGTTCAATTCCTGTCTTCCACTGTTCCAATTGATCAGGGGACAATGTAATGTAGTTGATATTTGTCACTTTGGACAACAGCTGAATAAATAATCAATATAATATATATTACACATTTAATGAAGTCAATCATTCAGAATACGGAGTGCAGACTTTTTGTCCTATACATGCTGCTTTACTCCATTTTTTGTGTGTTTCCTTGAAATAATATGCACTACTCATTAGATGGCATGTCTGCTTTGCACAACATGTCACATATTCACCTCAAGTGCACAATTCCAAGTATCAGCAGCAGAGCAAGAGTGATGGGTATGGTGACAGCTGGCAGCACCATGGCAACAGCTCCTGGGCCTTTTGATAGGAAACATGAAATACTTACAATAGGCTAATAACATGCAAAATAATAAACTGACTGAACATGAGCTGCCAAATTATGTTACTTAGTCTGTATGTCCATTAAATCTCACTGACCTTTAGAAGGAATTGCAACATCAGTAGAGTTCTGAGAGCCAAGTTCATTCCGTGCCACACAGTAGTAAAGCCCGCTGGTATCAGAGGTCACATTGAAGCTGATGCTCTCCCCTGTGCCCCTAACAACAGATTCAGCTCCACTCTTCATGTACCAGGTGTAGGTGTGCACTGGTGGGTTGGCATCACTGCTGCAGGTCAGAGTCACTGAACTGCCCTCTTCTGCTTCACCAGGGCTGATCAACAGCAACACTTTAATTGGTGAGTCTGTTAAAACAGAAGTGCAAAGTTTATTTACTAGAGCAAATATGACACATCATGACATTTCAGTCACGATGAGTAGATGTTGTTCTGTTCACATTTATAGTCCACAGTAGCAACTTACATCTAACATTGAGAAAGACAGCAGTTGAGGAGAGACTCTCATGTCCACTAACAGCACAGGAGTAATTGCCTGCATCCACACTGCTGACTGGGTTCAGATGCAGCTTGTTGTCTCTGGTTGTGTGTTCATGGGGCTGTCCATTCTTGTACCATGTGAAAGTGGGATCATTACTCAGTCTACAGGTAGTATTACAGGTGAGGGTCACTCTCTGTCCCTCTGTCACTGCTTCAGGAGGTATGAACACCTGCAGAGCTGGAGGACATATTACAGTATTATACAGACCGTTCTGAGTGGAGATTTCACCAAAATAATAAAATCACAAGTTACCTGTAACAGTGATGTTGACTCCAGGTAACCCAAAGTAACTCTCTCCCTGTTCTGTTAAACACCTGAAGCCGTATTCTCCAGAGTGACGATTTCTAATGTCTTTCAGTCTCAGAGTGCAACTATTCTTTTCAATCCCGAGAAACTCTGTGTGGTTTTGATAGTCTTTATCCATGCGTATGTCTTCAAGGTGATGGCTAGTGTTTTTATTGTTAAACCAGAATGTTGTGTTGATGGTTTGATCTCTAGGATGTTTGTAAGTGCAGGAAATATCCACAGATGAGCCCTCCAATACACAGATGCTGTTAGATGCGTAGGTCACACTCCAACACTGTTCAGCTGGAGCACCTGCAGTCAGGTTTGAAATCTCAGTATCAAATGACATATTTATCAGTATATATGATGGCTGTGACAAGTGAAAGCCTAATAGATTATTTTTTTTTTTTTTTAAAGTAGTGTAAGCAATAAAAGTGCTGTGTTGATTCCTAAATGGCTTCTTCAGATTGGATAGATAAACACCATGAATTGCCTTGGAGTGTTCTTAAAGTACATTAGTATTAACACATTACAGCGAATTTATATGCTAAAATAAGGAACTGGAATTTCTGAACCGGAATCTGCACTTACACACTGCATGGGAGCGGTGACCCTCATGACCTTTCACAGCACAGGAGTAACTTCCCTCCTCAGAGGGTCTGGTTGAGTCCAGTAGTATGGAGACTGTGGTTTTGCCTTCTAACGTCTGTCCACTCTTGTACCAGACATACTGAGAGCCCAAGCTGCAGGAGGTGCTGCAGGTCACTTTAATCAGATTCTGATTCCCCACAACAGCCTCCTCCTTCACCTGCAGGTCTGAGAGGTTAGACATTGTTAGTGAGTCAACTCTGAATATCATTCTTTAATGACATAAAAAAATAATTTGTTAATCACTACCTGTGACTGAGAGAATAGCAGTAGAATTGCCAGTTATCCAGCTGCTGTGTAGGTTGGTATGAAAGCGAAACTGGTAAACACCAGTGAGATTATCTGAGAGGTTGTCTATGTTCAGGCTGCAGTCAGGATATTTAGAGTTGCTGTGTTCTTTGACTCTCCCTCTCTGCTCTTCATACCACTCTCCTCTCTGATATGCATCTTTCCATGGATACTCATATCTGCAGGGCAGGACCACTGATGCCCCTTTAACACCACAGACTTGTGTAGAGGAGTAGCTCACACTCCAACACTGTTTTCTTGGAGCACCTAAAAATGTTGGAAAATGTGCTTCAAGTTCTATAGAGTTCACCATCAATGCACTCTTGTAGTGCAGTGCATAAGTGCATTAAAACATCTCTTGATTTAAGTTTAACATTAAACGTAACAATTTGGTGTAAAGTCATGTAGCCTAAAAGGTGGTTTTGAACAGAAATACAGATGTAAACATGTTCACTCTTCTAATGATTTCAGGAATTAATTGATCTGCTGATTTAAGAAATGTGTTCATACTCACATACTGCAGGGGAGCTGTGAGCCTCATGACCTCTCACAGCACAGGAGTAGTTTCCCTTTTCAGAGGGTCTGGTAGAGTCCAGCACTATGGAGACTGTGGATTTGTCTTGTAGAGTCTGTCCATTCTTGTACCAGACATAGAGAGAGCCCAAGCTGCAGGAGGTGCTGCAGGTCACTTTAATCTGATTCTGATTCCCTACAACAGCCTCCTCCTTCACCTGCAGGTCTGAGAGGTTAGACATGTTTAGTGAGTCAACTCTGAATATCATTATTTTATGACATAAAAAAAATTATTTGTTAATCACTACCTGTGACTGAGAGAATAGCAGCAGAATTGCCAGTTATCCAGCTGCTGTGTAGGGTTGTGTTGAAGTGAAACTGGTAAACACCAGTGTGATTATCTGAGAGGTTGTCTATGTTCAGGCTGCAGTCAGGATATTTAGAGTTGCTGTGTTCTCTGACTCTCCCTCTCTGCTCTTCATACCACTCTCCTCTCTGATATGCATCTTTCCATGGATACTCATATCTGCAGGGCAGGACCATTGATGCCCCTTTAACACCACAGACTTGTGTAGAGGAGTAGCTCACACTCCAACACTGTTTTCTTGGAGCACCTAAACATGTTGGAAAATGTGCTTCAAGTTCTCTGGAGTTCACCATCAATGCACAGTAGCTCTTGTAGTGCAGTGCATAAATGGATTAAAACAATTTGTTGTAAAGTCATGTAGCCTAAAAAGTGATTTTGAACAGAAATACAGATGGAAATATGTTCACTCTTCTAATGATTTCAGGAATTAATTGATCTGCTGATTTAAGAAATGTGTTCATACTCACATACTGCAGGGGAGATATGAGCCTCATGACCTCTCACAGCACAGGAGTAGTTTCCCTTTTCAAAGGGTCTGGTAGAGTCCAGTACTATGGAGACTGTGGATTTGTCTTTTAGAGTCTGTCCACTCTTGTACCAGACATACTGAGAGCCCAAGCTGCAGGAGGTGCTGCAGGTCACTTTAATCTGATTCTGATTCCCTACAACATTCTCCTCCTTCACCTGCAGGCCTGAGAGGTTAGACATTGTTGGTGACTCAACTCTGAATAGCATTATTTTATGACAGAAACAAATAATTTGTTGATCACTACCTGTGACTGAGAGTGTAACAGCAGAATTGCCAGTTATCCAGCTGCTGTGTAGGGTTGTGTTGAAGTGAAACTGGTAAACACCAGTGAGATTATCTGACAGGTTGTCTATGTTCAGGCTGCAGTCAGGATATTTAGAGTTGCTGTGTTCTTCGACTCTCCCTCTCTGCTCTTCATACCACTCTCCTCTCTGATATGCATCTTTCCATGGATACTCATATCTGCAGGGCAGGACCACTGATGCCCCTTTAAGACCACAGACTCGTGTAGAGGAGTAGCTCACACTCCAACACCGTTTTCTTGGAGCACCTAAAAATGTTGGAAAATGTGTTCTCTGGAGTTCCATCAATGCACTGTAGCTCTTGTAGTGCAGTGCATAAATGCATTCAAAGTTAAAACATCTCTTGATTTAAGTTAGATTAACATTAAAAGTAACAATTTGTTGTAAAATCATGTGGCTTAAAAAGTGTTTTTGACCTGAAATACAGATCTAATGAAGTTTACTCTTCTAATGTGTTGAGAAATTAATTTACAGTATCTGAGCTGATTTAAGAAATGTGTTCATACTCACATACTATAGGGGAGCGGTGTCATGACCTCTCACAGCACAGGAGTAGTTTCCCTTTTCAGAGGGTCTGGTTGAGTCCAGTAGTATGGAGACTGTGTTTTTGTCTAGAAGAGTCTGTCCATTCTTGTACCAGACATACTGAGAGCCCAAACTGCAGGAGGTGCAGGTCACGTTAATCTGATTCTGATTCCCTACAACAGTATCCTCCTTCACCTGCAGGTCTGAGAGGACAGGACGGAGACAGGTCATTGAGATTTATTCTCTTACAAAATAAACAAATGAGTCAAAACTGCCTCATGATTTTTACTCGGTTGTAGCCTACATTACCTGTGACTGAGAGAGTAACTCCATGTTTGCCTGTCATCCAGCTATGGTGTAGGGTTGTGTAAAACTGATACTGATAAACACCAGAGTGATCATTTGACAGTTTGTCTATTGTCAGACTGCAGTCATAACCAGGAGGATTATGTGCTCTGACTGTTCCCTTATTCTTATTGTACCACTCTCCTTTGATATAGTGGCCAACCCCGGAATATTCATATTTGCAGGGCAAGATAACTGATGTCCCTTTAAGACCACAGACTCTTGAGGAAGTGTAGGTCACAGAATGCCAACATCGCACACCTGAAAAAAACATAAAAATCTCAGTTTTTGTCAAATCAAAATATATGCAAACTGTAACACTGGAGTAGCCTACATCGCACCCCTTCCACCCTTGACAGCTGAAACAGTCAAAACCAACAAAAAACATCATTATTCAGTCCAAAACATTACTAATGTTGACATAAAACTAAATGAAGATTTGTCTTAAAGTGGGAAATGCTGCTTTCATTAAATGAAGTTGCTCTTGCTGTTGAGTTCCAATGCTATATTTCTGTTATACAGTTACTATGGAAGATCTAAAATGTCTTAATATACTGTACAGCTATCCAGAATCCTTATGGTAACCTTGTAATAAGTAGCATAATGTGTTGTCCACCAGTCATTAGCGAAAAATACAAACTAAATCTTTGTCTTGTTGGGACCTGTTCTCCAATAATGATCGGTGAACAATACATCATCCCTTGTATGAGTGGAGTTGTTTTTCACTTTACCTGGCAGACTGAGGAGAAATAATACCACCAACATGCACGTGCACATTATCACCTTCCCTGCAATAATAAGACACTCGGGTGAATGTGACACGCAAAGTTCAGGGCAAGTAGACAACTTGAAGAATTCTTGTTGATGTTTTTAAGTATGTTACGGGTAGACGTGGTCGGAGCGGTGTGAGGTAGTTGGAAATAGCACTCAGAAAAAAGGATGAAATATGATGGGTGATTTATTTTCCCCAATTAAGGCCAAAGGCAAAAATGATCGAGAAATTTGAACAAAAGTAAAAATAACAAAAATACTTTAAACAAAATAAATAGACTTAATAGTCAAAAGCAAACAATAATTCAATAGATGCAAGAATAACAGTGAAAGACAGACCAATTGCGCTAGTCTAAGGTTCACCAACCTAAAGTCAAGACTTACGTCTTATCATGCGCTACTCTCCCTTGGTACTGAACAGCACCTGTTTAAATAGCCTAACCTGCACAAACCCCTCAAATTGGATCAATCCAATATAATTAGCAGGGGTGTTCACAGGTGACAAAATATAAGCTTTCATCAGCTCCAAAATATAATTCTAAATACTAGAAAAGAAATCAAATACACACACAGTAACTTGCTATGGTTCGGCATAACCAAACACGAAAAAGCAGCAAAAACAGGCATAATTACAAAATAACCAATGTATTGAACTCTGGTGACCCAGGAAGTCCTAACATTTTCTAAACAGACTAAAGACAAATACGCCGCATTCACTCTTGTACAAACATTGAAGACGCGACAATGGACACCGGACCAACACGTAACAACTTGAAAATGACAATTCTTTGAAGTGAAATAAACGGAACATTTGACAAGACGTGTGTTCATTTTAACAGCCGTAACGTGAGTGAAATGGTGAATGTTTAACTGTCGGGAGTTGTGATGGTTGATGTAGCTTTGCGTACGCCTCGCCGTAGTGTTTGATTGTAGGCCTATGTAACAACTACGGGAGAAACGGAGAAGGGTCTGATGAATGACATGTATGACTGATGATTGTAAACGGTACATAGATAGACGGGAAACATACACATTCAACAAACATACATGCAACCCGACAAAGGTAAAACCAAAAGATGGCAGTGACTCACTGCCGTGACGGTGGCTATACTCGCCCCGTCACAAAGTAAATATATCACTTTTAAAGATGAAAAAAGATACCCGGATAAATGTACTGTACATTGGAGAGAGCAGTAGAGACGTGATTAGGATTATAAAAGAGCACACAGTATTTGATCCTATAAGATGAACCCTGCACATACACATAATCAAAGCAAGTCATGGCCAAAAGCACACTTGGATGCTAACCCTGATCAAGTTCAGTTACATTTTATTACAAGTTTATTATAATACCATTTATACAATTGTATTGGTGTGCTCAAAACACAATTGACATCCATGCACAAACATAGAGAACACATATTGCACATTTCATAACAGTATGCAAACAGAAACAGAGAGCAAAACAGAGTTGCCATAGTGCTGCGCCATCTTGCCTTAAAGGCTAGACAGTGATACCAAGGGAGACAAATAAGTAAAAAAGGGAAAAGGTTTATCAATTAGGAAATATTTATACATAGACATTAAATGCCATATTAGTTAGTACAATATCCATACCAACATAAGAAACATTAGAACATTAGAAAGATACGTATGTTGTAACCACCAAAATACACAGCCCATAATCTTCTAAAAGCTGATTTCATACCATCAGGAAGCAAACTGAGGTGTGAGTGATAACCACCAATTGCATAATGGTAATGGGGAAAAACCATTGAGAGCTAGGCAAGAGTTCAGAGAAACATAACGAATACGGAACAGAATGTTGTTTGAATTATAAGCCCAGTTCATTTATTGAGCATAGGAGGTGTCTATAGGACTTGATCTAAGATACAGCACTCAGTTCTACAGTACATACTTTGTGACTACTCTTTACTAGAATAAAGAGAGATTGCTGTATCAGCCACAAGGAACATTCTGATTTTACGTCCACTCAAAACATATTCTGCAAGACTGCAACCATCTGACATCAGCGACTCCTTAAAAGTTGAATGTAGAGACAGGCCGAGCAGACACATCTCACAAAAGCAACAGGAGGCTGAAACTTTATAAAAGAATACCGAGACTACTAGCACAATAATTATTAAGAAATTGATGTTTAGGAAAAAAAAAACATTCAGTAAGTTAAAAAGGAAAGAACTAAAATGCATGACTTACTTACCGTCACACAAGAGACTCACTCAAGGGCAAGTTTGTCGAGTGACTGATCAGAGTGTGATTGTGGAAAAGGAAGTGCAGATTAAATGCTTCTCTTTTTTTCCACAGTCTTTTTGTAGTTTACTGGCGGACAAGTGAAGGTGGCCCTTGCTGACGACTGTTTTTCAGCCTCACTTTCTCCAATTCGTCATCATCAGCATCAGCATCTATCAGGTAGAGGCTGGTGCACTTGAGGTCACGGAGGATGACCTCTTGACCTATGAGGTGAGGCTGACTACTGGTGCAGGACACCTGACCATCAGAGGTGATTTTATACCAAACAGAGTAATTAAAGAGAAGGACAAACTCTTAGATTACTTCATGATTCTATCTACTGACATGAATTTTGGTCTCCTGGTTTAGTTTACTCAACTAACCTTGTTACCAGTAAAATAAAATAAAATAAAATAAAACCAAAGCAACTGTGAACAAGAACTTATGGTAAATAACTGCAGTCATGTTTCAGAAAATGAATTCAGAGAAACTGTCAGAATGTTTGAAGAGTTTGGTTCCAAAACGCTATATCCACCATTTTAAAGAATTTTCAAAAATATATTTTTTACATTTTGTTTTGCAAGTAATTACAGTGCAACTGTATTGGTTTATGTTTAGTTGATTTATCTTTACTTTATCAAAACAAAACAACTGCATTTTTATTGATAAATAACATGACTTTTTAATGTTTTTAAAAATGGATATATAGCGTTTTGGAATCAAACTCTTCGTTTGAAAATGCTTTAAGAGGAAAAATCAGTCTGACTACGCCAATGCAACACTGAGCAGACTGAATGGATATTCTGCAGAACATTAGCCAATCCGAGACTAGAGTTGTTGCGCCCCATCCTTTACCCCGACAAAGGGGACAAAGGTCCTCTTATTTCTTATAGGAAACAGTCCAATCAGGATTTGGGGTTCACCTCCTCAATAGATGACTGACGTCTTGGCGCACCAATCAGTGATGCCACATCAGTCAGCCTTACAAAGTGTTCTTCAGGTTTATAACGGAAAGATTTCTATTTATGCCTTTGCTTAGTCTTCTTGTTAACCTAATATACCAGTGAAGCTGTGGTCACAACTGCGGTTATCAATAGTCAGCAAAACTAGCAGAGTTGAAGTAAAGAGCTGACAGACAGACAAACATTTCTCTGACTGCTGTCGTGGAAAAAAACACTGACTTTAACTTAACTTTTAATCTAACTTAGCACTCTGAACAAAAAACCAGCGGAGAATGATCTGAGATGAGAAGTAGCCGCTTGTGGCCTTTATTCGCAGAGTCCTCCAAGACACAACTCTGAACAAGCAGAGCAGAGTGTTGCCAAGCAGGAGTCACGAATGATGGATGCCCTCTGCAGCGGGATGTCCACGACCCAGGCCTTGGGGAGAAGGTGCGCACGTTCTAAAGAAGCTCCCTTTGGGAGAGGGGTTTTAAGTGTCCCCACAACACCTCCTTTGTTTACTTCTGGCCAATCTTGCCCTGGTGTCTTCCCATTATGTAAATAGGAGACCCTTGTTTTCCAATCAATATAAAAATGATATCATACGTGGATGAGGCCACTTGGCCTGCCCCTTGAATGATTTAATTACTCTACAGTAGCCCTGGGGCTACAATGGGCCTGGTTCATGACCGGGGCATGACCGCACAGCTGTGTGTGTGTGTGTGTGTGTGTGTGTGTGTGTGTGTGTGTGTGTGTGTGTGTGACATCATCCTCTTGCTCCTGCCCGGCAACACATGAGGCCTACATGAAAATTTACCACACTGCAAACACTTGTGTTCAGACAAACCTTTTCTGCAGAGAATACAACTTTGTCCTACATTCAGTGTCTATTCCACAATGGCTTATACTGCTCAGTAGTCCATGGATATTTACTGCTGACATGTTGATGATGACATCCCTTCACAAGTTATTTCATCCTGAGATCCTTGAGCTCTATGTCTGTAGGGGGCGTCTCTCTTCTCTGCAGATTCTCATACTCTGAGTCCTGAGCTGTTCTCTGGAGAGGCACTTATATGCTCATACACTATATTGCCAAAAGTATTGGGTCAGGATAGGCACATGAATGTAATGCAGTCAGTGTGAATTGTGAACATAATTCAGCAAATCTGACACTGGAACTAGTTTTAGAATGACCAGTAGAAGAGGATGTAGAGGGCAAAGAGAATCACCGTAAGACAGGGAGTGACTGTCAAGTATGTATATTATCAATCGTCTTTCTACATAAACTTATATTTATTATGAAAGATGGCAGCTGCAGATTTCTTCCTTGACAATAAATGGGCAGACTTCCTCCCAGGGCAGAGTCCATATTCATATTGTGGGTAATATTGCAATAATATAAGTCTACTCTAAGTTTATACGTTCAACCTTTCACATGATAAAGTAACATGGCTGCAGCTCCTGTTTTAAAAGATAAAATCATGTCTTAGACTCTTAGCATGTAGCCAAAAGCACACACAAGTTGCTGGTCCACAAAGAGATGAGTTGCTGAGGCCAGATTATGAACCGCTGATCAGTGTCCATGTGTTGTTTTAACTCAGCAATGTTGTTGGAGCTATAAATGCCTCAAACATTAATCCTACTTTCTCAATTCCAGCTGTTCCAACTGTCATGTATGTCGTACCTTCCATCACCATAGATGGCAGTACTACTCAGGGAAATCATTATTACAGGAGGACTAGATACACTCACAGAAGAGGTTCAGCTCTTCACCCTCAATAAAAGACAAATTGCTAATACAAATTCTGCACACAGCTTTTATTTTATCAAGATATATAATTCTTCAATTTACAAACAAATTTTAACACAATGTAACTCACAACTCTGTTTAGAAAAAAAGATCAAATTAAAAACCGAATCAGCAATTCAGCAATTAAAGAGACCCCATGCAACTTTTTCATAGTCAAAAGAACGCTTAGAAATCGTGCTTATGGTGATACTGCACTTTAAATATCAATAAACTTGAAACTTGAAACTTCTGCTTGACTGCAGTTTGTTCAGGAGACGATCGTTCCCTGTTTACATCTGGAAGGCTGAGACGCATAAAGAACAAGAAGAACCACTAGCAATTTATATATTTATATATAGCCTATATATGTATAGATACACACTAAAGCTGTCGGGGAAGGTCTGCAGAGAAATATGCAAGCATAAAACGAGCGAAAATGAAAAACGAAACAGAAACTTAAACTGAAATCGCCAATCCTGCATAGCTTCTCTTTAAGTTGTAACTTAATGGTTTATGAATGTGTATGTGGACTGTTTTACAAAGACTTCAAACAGAATCCAGCCATTCTGACACTGGAACTGTTTGTTTTAGAATGACGAGTAAAGGAGGATGTGGAGGACAAAGAGAAACACCATAAGACAGGGAGCCGGCCGCATCACAACCCGTGTGTCATGGGACTGCATCTAAATGAGTTTGAAACCAACAGAGCAATTTCCACACCTACAGAGGAAGTGAGGCTGCAACTATAGCCATGGCCACTCTGAATAAAATATTCCCTGAAGTAAGATATTCACTGAAAACACCTCTACAGTTTCAATACAATTACAGAGATCCCAGAATACTACAGTAGGTTGAGCTCAGTTCTACCACATGGCCTTTTGAGGTTGATGCAGCTAGCATGCCTTCACAGTCCTGATCTCATTCACACTTATTCATCATAAGTCACAAACATACATTGCACAAGCTATAGCATTATCCGTAGTAATAGTGATACTGTAGTAAATCTACCATGTTACAGCATAGGAAAACAGAAACTGTGCAGATGATTAGAAAATTAGTACATTAGCTATGGTTGTTTTCATAGCGTATACTTACAAGTTACATTAGTGGAGGGTGGGGAAAAGGGACATATTAATGACATCTCTAGTCTTGACAAAGTCAGACAATACCAGCAAGTAAGAGATGGACAATCATGGTTGGTGTCATTTCTTACTGAGATCCTCTAACTCCATCTCTGTAGGGGGCGTCTCTCTTCTCTGCAGAGTCTCATACACTCCTGAGTCCTGAGCTGTTCCCTGGAGAGGCATGTATGTGTCACTCACAGTCCTCACATTCTGTTAACACAGAAGACATGAAGTATTAATTATTTTATAGGAAGAAACACAAACATGTGCGCACGCGCGTGCACACACACACACACACACACACACAAACACATACATACACACACACACACACACACACACACACACACACACACACAAACACACAAACACACACACACATACTGGTTGTGTTTGTCTAGACTTTTCATGTCTAATGTTTACCTGCAGTGTGTCATACTCAGAGGATATGGTCCTGGGGTTGAGAGCCATGTACGTGTCATCATGGGTATCAGAATGGACCGCCTGTAAAGTATTATGAGAAGGGGTTTTGGTACAGTACCTTCAACTAGCTTTGATAATTCTAACGGTAATGTAGTAATAAAGCAATATAATTTGTCGTTCATTTGTCTTTTACAAACATTGTATACATCCTGGAGATAAGAAAAACAACAAAACAACTATTTTAATTTTATAGCCACCATGAACAATCC
Source organism: Sardina pilchardus (assembly GCF_963854185.1). NCBI lineage: Eukaryota > Metazoa > Chordata > Actinopteri > Clupeiformes > Clupeidae > Sardina > Sardina pilchardus. Next base: position 40,237,819 of record NC_084994.1, read on the forward strand.
ACTCAGAATGCAGCACAAGGCACTAAGTAGCCCAGTTTTCAGTATACCAGTGTAGCGCTACAGAATCCAACTCCTCTAAAGCCGATGAAAAGGGTCATGCTGTAACCGAGAGCAACAACATACTGAAGTACACGTTTGATATTAAAATAACACGAGGAATTCCCCTTTTCACCACACTGGGTACCAATTTAGTGCTGCAGATTAATCCGATTTGTCTTCAGTCAACAAAAAGGGTCTTGCTTCTACCCCAGAACAACGCTACAGGTGCTCTGGACGCACCTCACTAACGCCAGACACTCGATTCTCCATTTTTGGTCAGTGCAGAGCCAAAATGAGTTATTTTAGTCGTTACTTTAAAGTTACTTTGTGTTGACTTAACTTCTAAAGATGTACAGTACAAAGAAGACTGTAGAAAACATACATTTATTCTATGTCCTGATACACATTCACCTCCACTACAAAACGGTACGCAAACAAATAGAACTCATTCACCTGAGACACACCAGCATGAGGACCATGGTTACGGCTACGATGATTCTTGATGACACAGCCATGGAAACGACCAGTTCTCCTGTCACATCAATAACATTGTTATTCATGGGAATCATAACTTTGACGGTTTTCACTTACAGTATATGAACTTATGCAACAATTTTTTGTAAAATTAGTTTTTTGACTAAAACAATAAATGTATTACAAATAATCAACTGTGAGTTGACTGTACGAGTTAAATCATAAGAAATTACTGTACTGCATTCACTTGAAAAACAATGCCTTAAGTTGAAGATTGATAAAGATAATAAACCGTTCAGTCAGACAAGAGCACACATGTTTTTTTGTCATGTTTTGTTTTGTTTTTGCACAAAACTAGAGGAAGGATATTAATCACCTCAAGCACATAATTCCAAGTATCAGCAACAGAGAGAGAATGATGAATATGGTGAGACTAGCCAGCAGCATCATAGTAACAGGTTCTGGGTCTGGGGAAGAGGGAAGACTTATAGGAAGGATAATGAACTGTGTCCGAACAGGAACAGCCAACATTCTGTATTATTGATTAATGATCAGCTGTAGTAACTTACATCTCACATTGAGAAAGACATCAGTTGAGGAGAGACTCTCATGTTCTCTAACAGCACAGGAGTAATTGCCTGCATCCTCACTGCTGACTGGGTTCAGATGCAGCTTGTTGTCTCTTTTTGTGTGTTTATGGGTCACAGGCTGTCCATTCTTGTACCAGATGAAGGTGGGGTTGTTATTCAAACTGCAGGTAGTATTACAGGTGAGGGTCACTGTCTCTCCTTCAGTCACAGCTTCAGGAGGTATGAACACCTGCAGAGCTGGAGGATGTACACTATCATACAGACAGTTCTGAGTGGAGACCCATTTCATACCGAAACAATAAAATCACAAGTTACCTGTAACAGTGATGTTGACTCCAGGTAACCCAGAGTAACTCTCTCCCTGTTCTGTTAAACAACTGTAGCCGTATTCTCCAGAGTGACTCTCTCTGATGCCTTTCAGTCTCAGAGTGCAACTATTCCTTTCATTCCTGAGATACTCTGTGTGGTTTTGATAGTCTTTATCCAAGCGTATGTCCTCAAGGTGATGGCTAGTGTTTCTATTGTTAAACCAAAATGTTGTGGTGATGTCTTGATCTCTCGGGTATTTGTAAGTGCAGGAAATATCCACAGATGAACCCTCCAATACACAGATGCTGTTAGATGAGTAGGTCACACCCCAACACTGTTGTGCTGGAGCACCTGCATGCAGACAAGTTGAAAAAGTGTAAGCAATAAAAGTGTTGTGTTGATTCCTAAATGACTTCTTCAGATCCGATAGATAAACACCATGAATTGCCTTGGAGTGTTCTTAAGACACATTAGTATTAAAACATTACAGCGATGTGAATGTGAAGGACATTTAGTCTGCTAAAATAAAGAACTGGAATTTCTGAATCGGAATCTGCACTCACACACTGCAGGGGAGCGGTGACCCTCATGACCTTTCACAGCACAGGAGTAACTTCCCTCCTCAGAGGGTCTGGTTGGGTCCAGTAGTATGGAGACTGTGGTTTTGTCTTGTAGAGTCTGTCCATCCTTGTACCAGACATACTGAAGATCAGAGCCCAAGCTGCAGGAGGTGCTGCAGGTCACTTTAGTCTGATTCTGATTCCATACAACAGCCTCCTCCTTCACCTGCAGGTCTGAGAGGTTAGACATTGTTAGTGAGTCAACTCTGAATATCATTCTTTTATGACATAAAAAAAGAATTTGTTAATCACTACCTGTGACTGAGAGAATAGCAGCAGAATTGCCAGTTATCCAGCTGCTGTGTAGGGTTGTGTTGAAGTGAAACTGGTAAACACCAGTGAGATTATCTGAGAGGTTGTCTATGTTCAGGCTGCAGTCAGGATATTTAGAGTTGCTGTGTTCTCTGACTCTCCCTCTCTGCTCTTCATACCACTCTCCTCTCTGATATGCATCTTTCCATGGATACTCATATCTGCAGGGCAGGACCACTGATGCCCCTTTAACACCACAGACTCGTGTAGAGGAGTAGCTCACACTCCAACACTGTTTTCTTGGAGCACCTAAAAATGTTGGAAAACGTGCTTCAAGTTCTCTGGAGTTCCATCAATGCACTGTAGCTCTTGTAGTGCAGTGCATAAATGGATTAAAACAATTTGTTGTAAAGTCATGTAGCCTAAAAAGTGATTTTGAACAGAAATACAGATGGAAATATGTTCACTCTTCTAATGATTTCAGGAATTAATTGATCTGCTGATTTAAGAAATGTGTTCATACTCACATACTGCTGGGGAGCTGTGAGCCTCATGACCTCTCACAGCACAGGAGTAGTTTCCCTTTTCAAAGGGTCTGGTAGAGTCCAGTAGTATGGAGGCTGTGGATTTGTCTTTTAGAGTCTGTCCACTCTTGTACCAGACATACTGAGAGCCCAAGCTGCAGGAGGTGCTGCAGGTCACTTTAATCTGATTCTGATTCCCTACAACATTCTCCTCCTTCACCTGCAGGCCTGAGAGGTTAGACATTGTTGGTGAGTCAACTCTGAATAGCATTATTTTATGACAGAAACAAATAATTTGTTGATCACTACCTGTGACTGAGAGTGTAACAGCAGAATTGCCAGTTATCCAGCTGCTGTGTAGGGTTGTGTTGAAGTGAAACTGGTAAACACCAGTGAGATTATCTGAGAGGTTGTCTATGTTCAGGCTGCAGTCAGGATATTTAGAGTTGTTGTGTTCTTCGACTCTCCCTCTCTGCTCTTCATACCACTCTCCTCTCTGATATGCATCTTTCCATGGATACTCATATGTGCAGGGCAGGACCACTGATGCCCCTTTAACACCACAGACTCGTGTAGAGGAGTAGCTCACACTCCAACACTGTTTTCTTGGAGCACCTAAACATGTTGGAAAATGTGTTCTCTGGAGTTCCATCAATGCACTGTAGCTCTTGTAGTGCAGTGCATAAATGCATTCAAAGTTAAAACATCTCTTGATTTAAGTTAGATTAACATTAAAAGTAACAATTTGTTGTAAAATCATGTGGCTTAAAAAGTGTTTTTGAACTGAAATACAGATCTAATGAAGTTTACTCTTCTAATGTGTTGAGAAATTAATTTACAGTATCTGAGCTGATTTAAGAAATGCGTTCATACTCACATACTGCAGGGGAGCGGTGAGCCTCATGACCTCTCACAGCACAGGAGTAGTTTCCCTTTTCAGAGGGTCTGGTAGAGTCCAGTAGTATGGAGACTGTGGTTTTGTCTAGAAGAGTCTGTCCATTCTTGTACCAGACATACTGAGAGTCCAAACTGCAGGAGGTGCAGGTCACTTTAATCTGATTCTGATTCCCTACAACAGTATCCTCCTTCACCTGCAGGCCTGAGAGGTTAGACATTGTTGGTGAGTCAACTCTGAATAGCATTATTTTATGACAGAAACAAATAATTTGTTGATCACTACCTGTGACTGAGAGTGTAACAGCAGAATTGCCAGTTATCCAGCTGCTGTGTAGGGTTGTGTTGAAGTGAAACTGGTAAACACCAGTGAGATTATCTGAGAGGTTATCTATGTTCAGGCTGCAGTCAGGATATTTAGAGTTGTTGTGTTCTTCGACTCTCCCTCTCTGCTCTTCATACCACTCTCCTCTCTGATATGCATCTTTCCATGGATACTCATATCTGCAGGGCAGGACCACTGATGCCCCTTTAACACCACAGACTCGTGTAGAGGAGTAGCTCACACTCCAACACTGTTTTCTTGGAGCACCTAAAAATGTTGGAAAAAGTGCTTCAAGTTCTCTGGAGTTCACCATCAATGCACTCTTGTAGTGCAGTGCATAAGCGCATTAAAACATCTCTTGATTTAAGTTTAACATTAAACGTAACAATTTGGTGTAAAGTCATGTAGCCTAAAAAGTGTTTTTGAACAGAAATACAGATGTAAACATGCTCACTCTTCTAATGATTTCAGTAATGAATTGATCTGCTGATTTAAGAAATGTGTTCATACTCACATACTGCAGGGGAGCTGTGAGCCTCATGACCTCTCACAGCACAGGAGTAGTTTCCCTTTTCAGAGGGTCTGGTAGAGTCCAGTACTATGGAGACTATGGATTTGCCTTTTAGAGTCTGTTCATTCTTGTACCAGATATACTTATATTTAGAGTCCAAACTGCAGGAGGTGCTGCAGGTCACTTTAATCTGATTCTGATTCCCCACAACAGCCTCCTCCTTCACCTGCAGGTCTGAGAGGACAGTATGGAGGTCATTAAGATTTATTCCCCTACAAAATAAATGTCAATGAGCTAAATCTGTCTCATGATTTTTACTCAGTGGTACATTACCTGTGATTGAAAGTACAACACCACGTCTGCCTGTTATCCAGCTGCGGTGCAAGGTTGTGTAAAACCGAAACTGATAAACACCAGAGTGATCATCTGACAGTTTATCTATTCTCAGACTGCAGTCATAATTAGGAGGGTTATGCACTATGACTCTCCCACTCCTCTCTTCATACCACTCTCCTCCAATATAGTGCCCAATCCCATAAAAGTCATATCTACAGGGCAGGGTCACAGATGCCCCTTTAAGACCACATACTCTATTGGTGGAGTACGTCACTCCACCCTGCACAGCTGAAACAGTCAAAAACATTGTATTGTACATAAATACATTACTCGGTGACAAGGTTGTGTTCTGTGCTGTATTTATGTTAATACAACAGTGTGAGGTTTAAAATGTCTTCTTATACAGCTCTTCAGAATCCTTTGTAATAAGCCATAATAAGTGCCATAATGTGTTTGTCCACCAGTCATTATCGAAAAAATGCAAACTAAATCTTTGTCCTGTTGTGACCTGTTCTCCAGTAATGATCAGCGGACAATACATCATCTCTTGCATAGTGAGTGGGGTTGTTTTCCACTTTACCTGGCAGACTGAGGAGAAATACCACCAACATGCACGTGCACATTATCACCTTCCCTGCAATAATAAGACACTCGGGTGAATGTGACATGCAAAGTTCATGGCAAGTAGACAACTTGAAGAATTCTTGTTGATGTTTTTAAGTAAATATATCACTTTTAAAGATGAGAAAAGATACCCGGATAAATGTACATTGGAGAGAGCAGTAGAGACTAGGACGTGATTAGGATTATAAAAGAGCACACAGTATTTGATCCTTAAATTACTAATATGATGAACCTGCACATACACATAATCAAAGCAAGTCATGGCCAAAAGCACACTTGGATGCTAACCTTGATCAAGTTCAAGTTACATTTTATTACAAGTTTATTATAATACCATTTATACAATTGTATTGGTGTGCTCAAAACACAATTGACATCCATGCACAAACATAGACAACACATATTGCACATTTCATAACAGTATGCAAACAGAAACAGAGAGCAACACAGAGTTGCCATAGTGCTGCGCCATCTTGCCTCAAAGGCTAGACAGTGATACCAAGGGAGACAAATACGGAAAAAAGGGAAAAGGTTTATCAATTAGGAAATATTTATACATAGACATTACAATGCCATATTAGTTAGTACAATATCCATACCAACATAAGAAACATTAGAACATTAGAAAGATACGTATGTTGTAACCACCAAAATACACATAATCTTCTAAAAGCTAATCTTATACCACAAGGAAGCAAACTGAGGTGTGAGTGATAACCACCAATTGCATTATGGGAATGGGGAAAAAACATTGAGAGCTAGGCAAGAGTTCAGAGAAACATAAAGAATACAGGACATATGTTGTTTGAATTATAAGCCCAGTTCATTTATTGAGCATAGGAGGTATCTATATACAGTATAGGACTTGATCTAAGATACAGCACTCAGTTCTACGTTGTGACTGCACTCAGTTCTACTTTGCGACTACTCTTTACTAGAATAAAAAAGAGGTTGTCTGTATCAGCCACAAGGAGCATTCTGATTTTACGTCCACTCAAAACATATGCTGCAACCATCTGACATCAGTGACAGACAGGCCGAGCAGACACATCTCACAAAAGCAACAGGTGGCTGAAACTTTACAAAAGAATACAGAGACAAACATACTAGCACAATGATTCTTAAGAAATTGATGTTTAGAAAAAAAACATACTGTAGGTTAAAAAGGAAAGAACTAAAATACATGACTTACTTACCGTCACACAAAAGACTCACTCAAGGGCAAGTTTGTCGAGTGACTGATCAGAGTGTGATTGTGGAAAAGGAAGTGCAGATTAAATGCTTCTCTTTTTTTTCAGTTTTTTTGTACTTTACTGGCGGACAAGTGAAGGTGGCCCTAGCTGACGACTGTTCTTCTGCCACAAAATGACTTCCTCAGGTCATGGTCTTCTATACTTGTAGCTGTACAGTACTGCATATACTTGAGGTGTATGTTCTTATGGCCTTGTCTCACTTTCTCCAATTCGTCATCATCAGCATCAGCATCTATCAGGTAGAGAATGGTGCACTTGAGGTCACGGAGGATTACCTCTTGACCTGTGAGGTGAGGCTGACTACCGGTACTGGGCATGGCACCTGACCATCAGAGGTGGCTTTATACCAAACAGAGTAATTAAAGAAAAGGACAAACTCTTAGATTATCCTACTTCATGATTTTATCTACTGACATGAATGTTGGTCTCCTGGTCTAATGTACTCAACTAACCTTGCTACCAGTAAAATAAAATAAAATAAAATAAAACCAAAGCAACTGTGAACAAGAACTTATGGTAAATTACTGCATTCATGTTTCAGAAAAGTAATTCAGAGAAACTGTCAGAATGTTTGAAGATGCTTTAAGAGGAAACGTCAATCTGACTAAGCCGATGCAACACTGAGCAGACTGAATGGATATTCTGCAGAACATATTAGCCAATCCGAGACAAAGGGGTCAAAGGTCTTCTTATTTCTTAGGAAACAGTCCAATCAGGATTTGGGGTTCACCTCCTCAATAGATGACTGACGTCTTGGCGCACCAATCAGTGATGCCACATCAGGCAGCCTTACAAAGTGTTCTTGGGGCTTATAACGGAAACTTTTCTATATATGCCTTTGCTTAGTCTTCTTGTTAACCAAATATACCCGTGAAGCTGTGGTCACAACTGCGGTTATTTCTAGTCAGCGAAACTAGCAAAGAGTTGAAGTAAAGAGCTGACAGACAGACAAACATTTCTCTGACTGCAAACACTTCTCTGCAGAGAATACAACTTTGTCCTACAGTACATTCAGTGTCTATTCCACAATGGCTTATACTGCTCAGTTGTCCATAGATATTTACTGCTGACATGTTGATGATGACATCCCTTCACGAGTCATTTCATCCTGAGATCCTTGAGCTCCATCTCTGTGGGGCGTCTCTCTTCTCTGCAGATTATCATATTCTGAGTCCTGAGCTGTTCTCTGGAGAGGCACCTATGCTCATATCCACTATATTGCCAAAAGTAGCCTATTAGGCCACCTGCCTTGACTCGTATATGAACTTAAGTGACATCCCATTCTTAGGTGCTGTGTCCACCAAACACGGTTTGCGCCGACGGCGACAATTTTCAATATAAAGTATATAGCTCAGCATTCACAGCGCTGAGCGCCCTCGGCGGAAAAAAGCTCATGGCACTGACCGTTTTTTACCGCAGCGCTCAGAGCGCTCAAGTTGAAATCTGTTCAACTTTTAGAACAGCGCCGGCTCGTCAATGTCACTTCTCCATTAGGACTCGCTGGAATGTTGTGAATAAGGTGCTGTGTCCACCAAACGCGTTTTTGCCGACGGCGACAACTTTCAACTAGAATGTATTTCCCGGTGGGAAAGTGCAAAGTGTGCTTGCTCCGACAGCGCTCCGGTAGGAGACGCGACCGCTCGCCCTCAGGTCAAAACGCTAAAGTTTGGCTAAGATGCGAAGCTGCTTCGAGTTTGGTGGCGTCGCCCTCGATTGCCAAATTCTTACAATGACGTGACGGGTTGCCTAGGTTCATCAGTGGTATGTCCCAGAGCACCTCCAAAGTAAAAATGTGGATGTCATCCCCAAAGACGTAAAGAGATATGAGACAAAATGCATTTTTGCTAATTGCGACGCCCCCTAGTGGCCAATTTACACCAAATTTACTGAGGCTACTTTGGATGGTGTCAAAAATCATCCCACCAAATATGGTCTTGACACCTCAAAGGGTTTCCGAGATTTGACCTCACTATCTGTTTGGAGATTTTGCCATCGAATTTGATTGGCTGCCATGGGCGAACGCTTTGATGTATGGAAATGAAATGTACACCTCTAAGGTCTGTAGACCTTGTGTTGAATTATGTATGAGTTGTTCACCTGTAGCCAGCATGAAACACGTAACCACTGAAAGAAGGAAGGAGCCTAAGGAACTAGGCATGTTTCTAGAACAAATACGAGTAATGTTAGGAGTATTGCGGGAACATCTGCTGTTTACTCACTGTTGAGTAAGTTGCAATGTGTTATAGCCTCAAATTGATGGTAGAATAAACAGGACGACTCACCTGTTCAAATGGTGTAATACGATCAAATTTGGTGTTGATATGTTAAAGCAACCAGGCTGTTGCTGGTTAACGTGTCTGAATATGAAATCGATTTTGGATTGGTTGCATGTGATAAAAGCTATGCCATTTCCTGTCCAGACAGCATTCATATTCAGAAATACTGTACACCGGCAACAAGGCACACACACACACACACAGACACACACAGACACACACATATACTCACACACACACACACACACACACACCTCTTCCAAACAGAAGTGTCAGTCCGTTACATCTGCCTCTTGTCCACAAACTGCTTGTTGCTGAGTTGACCCACAACGTCACCAGCAACGAAGACTTTCACACAAACACACACACACACACCACCCCCTCAAACCCAAATATCTGTCTATTACGTCTGCCTCTTGTCCACAAACTGCATGTTGCACAGTTCACCCACATCTACCCACAATTCTTTGATTTATAAATAATCCCAGCATTAAAAAACTGCAATGTGTCAAATCTTAATATATATATATGCATATACTGTATGGGCAATTCCATGCAAAACTGTCAAGTCCATAACCCCACACAGCGTCAAACTATGATGTGGATGATGATTTCTTAAAAGTTTACCATTTCGCTCTTCTTGTTTGTACAACATATTCAATGACATTGTTAACTTAATCATTTGCATTAAATAAATGTAACCTATTTTTCCACCCTTATGTCTCAACATATACTGGAGTCACATTCATAAACATAAACAGGATCCTAGGTTCTCAATTTGCTGGACTCACTGTCTACCCTAAAGTTAAAGAATAACAGAAGAAAAGGTAAGAAGATGTTGATGGCGTGATTAACTAGTGTGGTGCCTCCACTGAAGAATGTCTTTACCACTGCCCTGGTGGAAATATGTACAGTGTAAATCCTCAGAAATGTCAAGTGACTACAGTTACTTCTACCTGCTTTGATAGCTTATCCTAAATGAAATACTATGCAATGCAACCATCACAAAACGGTTCTCAATTTGCTGGACTCACTGTCTACCATAAAATTAAAGAATAGTAATAACAGAAGAAAAGGTAAGAAGATGTTGATAGCGTGATTAACTAGTGTGGTGCCTCCACTGAAGAAATGTCAAGTGACTACAGTTACTTCTACCTGCTTTGATATCACTTATCCTAAATGAAATACTATGCAATGCAACCATCACAAAACATTTATTGTATCCTTTGTTTTTAACTCTTAGAATTCAGTTCAGTAGGCTATGACATAATAAAATGAAAGTACAAAAACAGTTTTTAAACCCCTTTTTAAAAGTTCAACCTATCACTTTCAATGAAATCTCAATTAAGGATTACGTAGTTCTAAATAGTAACTGTGTGGTAATTCACCTATACCACCCATAGCCTAAATTAGTTAAATGTTTACCATGAACAATAGATAAATGAAACACACAGTAATACTTTCTATAACACTTTTTGTTGGATGTAATTAATTGAACCTCAACCTAGAATTGATAACTGCTATACAATAAGTGGGCCAAACTTCACAGTTTAAGTCTCCACACATATAAGCTTGCCTACTGAGTCTAAAAACATAGCTCCCACTTTCCTTAGCTGTAGGGGAATTCTGAGATTTCTCCCTAAGCAGAAACTATTATTTTTACCTCATTATTATTACTATTATTCTTGGGGAGGTTATAGGTTTGCACTGATTTGGGTAGGGTAGTGGCACTATACTGGATGGTATATCGGTTAGAATATAGGACAGAGAAGAGATGGGGTTTAACTTTGTATTGTTCCAGCAGAGACATTCAGGATTTCCATACATACAGAGAAATATAGGTAGATGGCTATTTATATAGATATATAATATATCTGCAGCATACAGAAATGCATTGAATACTAAGCTCATTAAACTGAATTGTAAGCCAGGACACACATACAGCAACGGCAACGCTAACCACTTCAAGAAAGAAAAGAAACCTTTTTGTTCGTGACTACAGTTATTATGTGGTCATTTCACCTTTGGCTAAGTGCCGCCTATCGAACGCGGATGAGCCAATGGCAGTGCAGTAGCTCCGCACATGAAGATAGGGTCCGACAGTTTCACGTTATGGCTTCATAGAAATGCATTGGGAGCCGTGATTTCTCCTCGGTTTTATAAGATTATATAGTGATGTAAATTGAAAAAGGACAACCAAACGAAATGTGTGGGATTAACGCAACACCTATACACATAATGATGGCTTTCAATCTTGATTATACTTTTTTTGTAATCTATCTATCTATTAATGCAAGGAACGTCTGTCTGTGTGTCACTCTGTCTGTCTGTCTGTGTGTTCCACGCATAACTCTCAAACCACTCATCCAACTGACCTAAAATTTGACACATGTATTGCTAATGACATGCGTGAGTGCAGTGCAAAGTTTGGTCATGTTCGGACAAAAAATGACAAAGATATCGTTAAATTAAACAAAATACAACTCTGCCGCAATCCCACAATTCTACCGCTCTCTGCACTAGCCACTCCCCCTCACTCTCACTTACTCCAGCATAGAAACAAAAAAGCCCATTTCGCTGACAAACTCCGTGTTCATGGAAATGACGATGTCTCACGTAAACAACGGACCGTTTCAAGACTGTTCATGTTGGATAAACATGCTGAGTCCGACACACATGCACCCATGTTGGTAAGCAGGCTGTTAAAGTCACGTAACGTTGCATAGGCTACTCATCAACAACCGCGGTTGCCTTGCGCTTCATAGCACTGGCATGGCCATGGCATAGACGGGCCATGCATGCGGTTAGCTTTAGGCTCATTTCCCAACAACAGCAAAAACGCACGGGTATGTAATGTGTCTAATAGCCATTAGCTGCAACTCAAACGCCTTTCCCCTTCACTTTTTTATTACCTTGCAAAGAGTAAAAAGCTCTAACAGCACGGGCCTGATTCTCATCACCAATCTAACATGATCTACCTGCATCAACGTCATTGGGCAACACGTTTCTTGGAAAACATTGTTTGCATGGGCACTGCACTAGTTATATTAAATTAGATTAAAGTCTCTCCTCCCAGCTATCCCCTATTTTAAGCAAAGGTTTACTCCGTATCAAACCGTAATGAAACAGCTCCACCACATCTGTGGATTAAGCCACACAGTCAACTTAATGTAAGTAAGATAAACAAGGATATAAGTAAGATAACAAGGATGTTCTCAGCACTGTCAGCATCGTGTATAATATGATTGTCATTTAGAGGAGATTCGTAGATAACTAACATTAGCATAGTTAGCTAACCGCTGCTAACATGCTCGCCTCAGAAAAGCTTGGTCTGTGCACACTGTACAGTAGTGTAACATGTATTCACCATAGCCTACATTAATAAAGTCATTTTGCAATGTAGACTATGTTTCCGTTAATTTGCAGTACCAGTTCCTTGACATAAGCCGGTGTCCTTGTAGCCTATATATGCACGCAAGTCTATCTGAGTCCCATTCGCCCCCTGTCTTAAGTTTGCCACACAACAAACCTAGATATTAATTTGTATTCATGTGTCTCTATGTCATACTGGTGTTGTTCAACAGATTCTAAATGAAATACAGTTCCGTGGCTCTGTAAAAAAGTCTTATAGATTGTAACTTTTACAGACGGGCATATGGCCTCCATTGAACTCCAGTCTGAGCTCCGGTTAGACTGTCGGACTTCGCAACAATAACTAAGGGGGGCGGGGCTTAGCCAAAGGTGAATTACGCCATCTAGCGGCGTAAACGGTACTGTGTAATAGCGTTAACTCGCACAGGTACAACCCAAGCAGCAAAACACGTTATTTGAACCAAAACAAACGTTTTATTTAGGTTGTATTTTGGTTTCAAATAAAACAAACGTGCATAGTACGTTCTTTAAATGTGTTTTCTGGCACCAGTACAAATAACCCTGTTGAAAACGTCCATTGCACGTTGTAACCTGGTGCCAAAAGACAAGTGCAATATCCAACGCACCTAGCACTGATTCCAACGTCAACAGAAGATGCAAATTTGGTTTTAATTTACACCGACTATTACCAACTAAAAAACAACGTAAATTACACGTTCAAAACGGGTGTAAATAACAACGTTTTATAACGAACGTATCTGACACTTACTTTCAACAATGAATGAAGGTGCTGGTTAACACCAAATACTAACGAGGGGGGAAACGTGTGGAAAACGTGTCAGATACGTCTGAAAATATAAGCTGATATCTGATAACTTCAATTACATTTCGTGTAAGGCTATTGAGATTTGCTTCCCAGCATGCATTGTAATTCAGTTGCAGTTTATTGGCTATTATTAGTTTGAAACAACGTGGTTGGGACATTTTAGCTTAGGCTAGCCTACTCAGTTGATGTTATCTAAGACCACTGATGTAATTGTTTATTAGGAAAAAAATACACCGTAGACATGAAAGTATTATACCTACACGGTTTAAATATCCAGCTGACAGTTATGATTAATATCCGAATGTGGTCCTTGAACTTCAAGACGTATGCAACGGTAAGTTAGCACATCGTAATAATTCAAATCTAATGTTGAATCTGCTATCATGAAGACGTGCGGTTGGTTGTTTCTCTCCCAGGGTTACCAAAGTAACAACATCGTGAAATAGAGAGTCAGCCAAGATTCTAGAGTGAACAGATGGCATTGTGGTGTCGAAAACTAACAGATATGCACGTTCATTGAATGTTTTTTTCACAACCATTGTGTTTAACACCCTTTTTCAACGTGCCCAAAACGTACATGGACACTTAATAGCCCCGTTTATACTATGGGCCATTGGCCCAGGAACTTAAGCCCAGGAACTGAACCAGGGCTAGAGTTCTCGGTGCGTTTATACTGGGGTGGCTCTGGGGTGGGCCATGTAGCCAACTGTCAAACTTGAATCCATAGAAACGTGAACAACATTCTACAGGCAGCAAGCACGGGCAGCTAGTAAATAGAACGGTAGCCGTAGTAACCAGTTCGACGTGACGTGTAAGCACTGGGGCTTGGATCGTGGCCCTGACCATTGAGGTGGGCTTGTTGTCAGGGCAATAGTTCCAGGTTAAGCCCCGTTTAAGCCCAGCCCCGTCTAGTATAAACTCCTACCTGGGCTGGGCTTAAGTTCCAGCACCGGGTTCAGCCCATAGTATAAACGGGGCTAATATGAACTATTCTGAAACGTGTTAAAAGCGTAATCGGGAACCTACATTTACCAAAAATGAACGTAATTCTGAACCAATTCTTAACGTGTCTGAAACCAACTGAGCACCGGAAAAAAACGTGTAGGCCTACAACAAGTCTGTTTGCTGCTTGGGAAACTTCCTCCAGTCGGAGATTGTTAATGAGGGCTATCTTTTACTGTCTATGGGGCTAAAGGACTGTATGGATTGATGGATTGTGTTGCTTGGGTGGCGTCAGTTAGAACACCGGTTGTGAAGCAGTAGTTTCTCCTTAGTTTCTTTATTGAGTTTTCTTCCACCATACAACAGCATGAATAAACTTATAATGTATAGTGGTCTGTAAAGAACCAAATAAACTGTCATTAATATGGCCACTAAATAAACTGTATCGCTATCTCTCATTCTATGAGCACAACTTCTCACACAAGTAGTAACATAAACAGGCTTCATTCAAACCCTTAATGCTAATGCTCCGCTTAGCATGCTAAGTCCTTGCATATCAACGTGAACGATACATCCCACTCCCAATAAATACACATGACCGAAGGTTACGTTCACTTATAAGTCTGTTGTACACATCAAAAAAGCAGTTTCTCATTTCTTTGATCAAGTTACAAATGTTTTGGTACATCCGTGCAAATTATCATGTACAATTGTCTGCTAAATAGTCTCCCCAGCAAGCAAATAACGTTCTGCTAACTTTCAGTAACGTTAGCTTTTGGTTCCCCTATGGTTCGTTTTTCAGCAACCCTACTAATAACGTTTAGAGAACGTTATCTCCAGGTTGTCAAAACAAATAACGTTCCCCTAACGTTTTTACAACTAAAGAAAAAAACGTTATATTCTGGTTGAATCCCAGCAAGCAAATAACGTTAGCCGTTGGTTCTCCTGTGGTTAGTTTATCAGTAACCTTCTAATACCCTGGAGAGAACGTTAGCTCCAGGTTATCAAAGTTCCCCGAACGTTATTACAACTAAAGAAAAAAACGTTATATTCTGGTTGCATTTCTCTTTTCACACAACGTTGCTACTTAGTTGTTTTTTGGTATCTTATTTGTATAACCATATCGGTATTCTCTGGTTATGTGCGTGGGGTTGATTATTGTTGATGAAAATCGCCGTTGCAGTTTCTATGAGTTTCCAGTTGAACACGACCAGCAGCCACACTGCAACTTAGTCGGAATAATTTCTTGCAAAATCGACGTATAGCCCTATTCTATTCTTCCCCCCTCTGTTGGATTGATATTCGGCCGACCAGAACCAGCCCGTCAGCCAGGCCAGCGCGAGAAGAAGCTCAACTTCCATCTCGGGTCCGTGAAAAAAACAGCCAGTCCTGGGGTGTTGGTGTGTTAGCAGACTCAACCTCGCTAACTTTAAGGCATTTGGATAACACAGAGATAAAGTTACTCACGTAGGCTACTGGTTGTATGGTATCGATCACATTCTTCACATCGTTCTCCATGCACTTGTTCCATTAAGTCCAACAGGCTTTTAAAAAACACTGTACAGGGTAAACCGGGTGGAGGCAGGCACACAACGATTTCATGCTAACTAATCTGACGAATAGTGTTGGATTAATCCATTATCGATTAGAGTGGCACCTGAAATGCATTCATGTTTTTAAAGCTTTATTTGTTATGAAAATATGATGATGAGGACTCCAATTAATTCTTTCTCAAACGTTGAGACTGCATCTTAAACAGCACAATGTTCCCGGGGGAGAATTGTTTTATATTAACACGTAGTCCAAGTTATAGCCTATGTTACTGTGCTGTTCACTCAGCCTATCCCACAATTCCCAGTCCCAATTTAAAACAAAATAAACCAAAATCCATCATAATTCTGAACCGAGGACTTTTAATGGCATACGATGCAATAAAAACAGTGTGTTAGGCTAGCGCCTGCTCTGCTTATGTTTTGATCTGACTAATCGTTTATTATAGGAAAAGACACCGTAGACAAGAAAGTATTAGACCTAACCGCATTTAAATACTTAGCTGACACTTCCTCTTATCAACGGGCCGTATTCGTCGCAGTTCAGCAAGCAGCTAATGGTAAGTGAAGATTCATATATGATAGTCATTGCCTTAGTCATCAAAGACGTTCGCTCTCCCAGGTTACAGATAGGCTGTCGTCGCAGACGGCGAATAGACCTCTGAAGTTCGCCTACAAAAAGGATCCAAAGTTGCCATCTTTGCCCATATGAGGAAATCCGGGAGTTAATTGAAGCTAACTGCCTATGGCAAGTTGCATTGTAAGTTAGCTCTGGGGTAGCGAAGATCAAAGTGTGCCATCTTCACCTACCGAAGATCACAGTATGCACTTGAAGGCAGAGGACAAAACTTTGTAGCGCAAAACGTCTGCATTTCCAATTTCTTCGTCCCCGTGAGAGTTTAACAGGTGCGATAATTCAAAATCCCCATGTTATTTTCCCATAGAAAAAATCTTGAGATACCGGATCTCCTTATTTGGGCAAAGATGGTGGCTTTTTTGTAGGCGAACTTCAGAGGTCTATGTCAGAGAATGTCTAATAAGGGGAGAAGGACCACTAGCGAAATACTTCCGCATGGTACTGCAACTAGAGGGCGATCGCGAGCAAGTGATGAATGAATGGGTAGCAATGGAGCTGAACCCCCCAGTACCACATTTCTCGTTATATAATTTTTTCTCCTGAAATTGCATTAATGCATGCGATGCAGGATAACTTGACTTGACAATCAGCTGACCAATACAATTTTCAATATGTGTTGTTATTCCTAAAAACCCTTTCAAAGTTTTCATGTCACGTGACACAAGCGAACCACTTTACGGCCATACACCTAAAAGAAGGTTCAGCTTCACGACGGTCGTAATCGGTCGCGATTGTCGCGAGCATCCATGAGCTAAATGCTAGCATGTTACAGGGAAAACGGCCCATCCTATGAAAAGCAGAAAGGACATGAGTGACTTTTCATTTCATTTCCAGTGGAAAACCTATACTCAGGTAGCTACTACGACAATTTACATTAAGAAATGAAGTTGTCAACTGTGAAAAAAACGAGTTCTAGCCGCTTAGCCCCATAGACCACAATTCATGTATCACTTGCTCGGCAACGCCCCTAGCGGAATTTCAACAGATTGCATGAACAATCCGGTACAATGGAGTTAATAGGAAGTAGACCGGCTCTCCCTAAAGGGGCTCTGTCTATGTGCAGCGAGCCATTAGCCTGGAAAACCAGCGCCAACTGCTGGACGGCAAAATGTTTTGCCTGCATTTGGGTCTGGCCTCGGTCCATTGAACATTTTGAAAACACTGCCCTGAATCTGGCAGATGGCAACTAAACCAATCACAACGCAGAGATGTGTTTTGAACCAACGCGGGCGGGGTTTTGAGGGAGCGTTGGCCTATAGGCACAGACACGGTTTGAAAGACAACGGGTTGTGCTCACCAACAATGTTCCGTTGTATCCATTGATCGAGGCCAGACTAAATTAGACATCCAATCCATTTAGGCTGGTTTATCAGGCTAGCGAGCCATGCCTGGATGTCACGATAATTCTACATATTTTTTCCCCCTTTACACTTTGTTGCTGGGAGGTTAGGGGAACGTTAATGCAACCAAATATTGTAAAGTTCCCTAAAGGATAGGAGAACGTTCTGCTAACCAAAATAAACAACCAGAAAAAAACGTTGTATTTTCGTCAAGAAAACTTGGGAACCTTGTGGCAACTTTCGCAACTTTCAGGCAACGTTTTCCTAACCAGGAAAAAAACGTTCTAAAAACGTTCTCCTAACCAGAAATTGTTAGCTGGGTCACCCCCCACAACTGTTAGGCATTAGTTCATAGTAGGCTATGTCTTTACATGCAGGCAGCGCAGGCCATCATGACAATAGTTGTAAATAAAGTTTTACACAGGCAATTGTAAACAAGCCTGCATGGATCCGCACACAGCCTATACATTTAGGCTAAAGTATTGGCTAATTGCGCGTAATACTTGAATTAGTCGTAAGAGCGAATAGGCTACTTTGAACCTGCAAAATATATTTGAGTTGTTTACAGGCACACACGAAATGCACCATGAATGATTATCAATTAGGCTGCTATTCAACGAAATGCAAATGGTCTATATGAACCTGATGGGCTGCAGTTAGCAGGTCCATAACCACACGTATGGCAATGGCAGGTCCCTTTTGTGTTGCACGCCACGTACTAACTACAGCTCATCATGGATGGATGGATGGATGGATGGACAGATAGATAGGCCTAGATAGATAGATAGATAGATACTTTATTGATTCCTAATGGGACATTCAGGAGGTCCTAGATATAGGTTATTTGCATTTAGGTCTCTCCCATAAGTGATTATAGCATTTAAGTAGGCTTGTCTATTAAAAGCAAGTGTGACAAGTTTAGCATTTTTTTCGATATTTTTGCAACTGAATACACCACACAACTTAATGCTGTTCCTTTGAGTTGATATAAAAGTTTCAAACTTCTGTTGGTGTCATTCTGACTTACAATATGGATAATGTAATTCCTGACATTGCTAGTGTTTGTCCAAAGTGCTTGGTATTGCACCACGTGAGACCTTTTTCATCATTCTAGATGATCTAGGTACCATCAAATGAGGATACCTTAGTGCTAAATTCACAGAAACCTCATACATTCACAATATATGTTTGCTACAGTAAATACTGCTAACTTTACTTTAACTTAGATGTGTATTTACATGTGGTTCTCACAAGCCCTGCACCACAAATTGTATTATCATAAAAGCTTTGTATGACTGCAATGCACACTTCACGTGCACAGTGCACACCAGTGCCAAAGTTTATTATTAGCGATGTTGAGCCAGTTGAGACGGACAAATGCACCAATTTCATCCCCTTTATTATTAACTTGTTTCAGAAAACGTTGGAACGCTGTAGCTGGTTTGGGGGCGTAGAGCTGCTTGAGAGTGGAATGGTTTGACTGGAATGAGAGCAGAAGGAGTTCAGCCTTGCTGGCAGTCTGCTGGAATGGCACCACTGGGCTGGATGATCCTTTATTGCTGCCAGAACTCCTCATCAGCGGCTAGATAGAGATGGTCTCAGACCTTCTTGATCACACCTTGTAACAAGGTGATGGAAAAGTGTGTTTTTCAAAATGTAAAAGGGTTTGTGCGTAATCCATAATTAATAATTTCATTCTTCTGGCTTGGATGTTCTGTCAGGATCTGGCTTGGACTAAATGTGGCCATTCTGTATATTGTTCTGTGTCATGTGCTCTGTGTACCTGTCTATCATGTGTGTTTGTCTCCGCCCATCCCCTTATATGGTCTGCACTTCCTGTCTCATTAGTTTCCCCACTTTATGTCTTGTTGGTTTCATCCAGTCCTCTGTCTTTCTGTGAATTAGTCTGTGCATTTACACCCCCTGTTCATCTGTCCTTGGTCGGTTCGTCGCTTTGTGCGTAAGTCCATAAGAAAGAGTCTTGCGCGTGGGTCCTAGCCTTAGAATCCCGACATGTTCACTTCAATTAATGTTTCTGCAGGGAAAAATGACACATTACCCATTAACCTCTGTATTCCCTGAAATTAAAAAATAACACATAGAGCTTTTCTTTTTTCACACTGATAGATATATGTAAAACAGAAATAATTAATCAAAAGTGTCTATATAAAACTAATATTTTGTACTCACCTTTTTTTGGCATTTGTTGATTACGTCCTTGATAGTGGCTTGGTCTCTCTGAGGGACAAACTTGTCCACCATCTTGAGAAGGTCAGGATGGGAAGCCAGGAATGCAAAGGTGTTACGGGCATGGGTCCTGTTTCAGACACAAAATACATCAACACCCATATGTTAACAATGAGGACATAATGATCACTGATACTGGCAGACTAACATTCAAAATAAGTGTGATGCCATGATGACTTTTAATAGGGAGAATATTAGTACTGTTGTTTCATTACGTTTGACGCTCATTCATCAACAGTCTATGTACAAAACGTAGTGTTTCCTGAGCATAAACATTTTTCACTAACTACTTTATTCTAACTGTGGTAAACACACGATTTGAAGTCCACTGCACTGACCATTTATCATTGCTTTGGAGAGTCAATTAAGAATTTGATTGTTTTGATTTGGCAGCTGAGCGGTTAATTTAGAAACAAGAAGTAGCACTCCCACCTGACTTCCTGTGCACTGTCGAGGGCCAGGCAGCTGATGGAGCGGACGAAGCGGTCAGTCAGGTCCTTTTTGCCCGACAGGACGCGGGACGCCCCCATGACCTCTGCCAGTTTCTCCAGGTGCTGTGCAGCGGTCTTCCTCACGGCCGCATTACGATGCCTAAGAGACAGAGAAACAAACCAAGAGAAACACAGAGACAGAGAATGAATAATCCAGACAACCAGGGGACACAGAGAACCACAGAGCCAAGAGAACGTGTTGAGAAAGAGAACCAGGTAACGGAGAACCTGTTGAGAACCAGTAAAACCGTAGAGTCTGCAGAACCACAGAGAACCAGTAAACAAGGAAGGAGTCTGAGGTGAGGGGTCACCAGGGTTCTCTTTCCTCCTCACCTGAGTCCTGTGTTGATGAGGGCGTTCATGGTGCGAGAGGGGGTGACGTTGTGCACCATGTAGCCCAGTGCCAGCTCCATGTCCTCCCTGATGAAGCCGCTGGCCTCTCCAGCTTTAGGGAGCAGCGTCTGGGCTGTGCCCTCGGCCTCCGCGTCCATGCCTCGCCCCAGCTGAGCGTACAGGTGGGCCAGCGTGATCATGGCAGCACGGGACACCATGGAGCGCAGGTTCTTCACCTGGGTGGGAGGGGTAGAATGATAGCTTGTACAACTCTGACTTAAAATAATCTAAAATAGAGTTACAACTGTGTTCTGTTCACAAAAGTGAATGCCCAATATGATTATAGAATGTAGCAGAGAGCCTCTGACCTCGCGGTAGACGGCCAGACACACATCATGCAGCCTGGGCAGCAGCACCTCAGCATGGTGCTGAGAGAGAGACCTGATGGAGGTCAGACCCTCGATCTTCTGCTCCCTAAAGAGAAAAAACACTCAACTCAGACGAACATGAGGACACATAGCGTTGACTTTAGCGTATAGCCCTAGCATAGGGCAGGCTATCTTCAATAAACACATTCTTCTAACACAATCATCATGGTCTAGAGACTATATCCTATCTTAGCTGAAAGCCTGTCATCTGTCTGAAATCAATATGCTAAGGCAACCTAGAATATTACCGCTAATGGCTTATGCATAGAGTTAATGTGTTAGCCTAGCCTATTTGATCTATACTCCCACCAGTCCTCGTCTTTGAGCAGCCTGAAGGCCTGCAGGATGGCCTGCTCGGGGCAGGACACAGGGGCCAGTTTGGCCAGCTCTGGGAGCTCGCTGGTCTGCTGGGTGTTGCTCATTTGCTTCACCGCTATCACTCTCTTCTTCACCTCCTTTTGGTCCCTCACTTCCTCCTTCTCTGCCAGAGACTCCACGGACTTTTGCTCTGGGAGGTTAAAGGTCAAATGTATCTGTCTGACATCCTGTCTGCACTGGCAAACTATACTATAATAAGAAGTACCTCTATACTCTTTGCTATAACTTAATTATTGTCAGTAAACTACACTTAAATGTGAAAGTAAGCTGCATTAAGTGTTGTGTTATGTGCTACGCAGTAATCTCTTCATATGTATCACCTCTACTGATGTTTAGATCATTTTCATGTGTTTACAACAAAAGCTATGATCAGTGTGAGAGTGTGTGTGACAATATGGTCAGTGTGTGTGTGTTTGTGTGTGTGTGTGTGTGTGTGTGTGTGTGTGTACACCTAACTTTACCTAACTTCACTACTCACCTGCCACAGCAGTGGCCACACTGAGCGGTGTTCTCTTGAAGCGGGGCAGTCTGCTGATGAACTGTCTCTGACAGGCTGCCTGGGGTTTAGCTGTCTCTGGGGGGGCAGGGACAGCAGAGGCAATAGGTGGAGTGGGGGTGTTGAGGAAGGGCAAATTGCGCAGTGCTGACGGGGTCCTGAGGTCCACAGGGCTGAAGCTGCTCGAAGCGCTACCTCTTCCATGTTTGAGGACCCTGTTGCCATGGAGACCAGTGAGGCTGACCTCCTCAGTGACACTCAGGGGCTCCTGCACGCATCCCATGTCCTGGGCTGCAGCTTGGCCATCGCCGTCACTGTTTCGGTCAAGGACAGCTTGGACAGCTCTGACACAGCGCCTGGCCTTCATCCTCTTTGGCTTGCTCTGGCTCTTGCCTGATGTCTCAGGTGGAGCAGGTGCCATCATGCTGCCGGTATCGACGCCACTCGGGGCTCTGATGTCGTGATGGAGTGGCTGCAGTGGATGAGCGCGGTCAAGGCCCGTGAGCTTCTTCCTGCCGAGGGATCGCAGGGCACCTCGTTTGGGAACTGCAGTGGGGAGTTTGTCACCTGCCAGCAGCTGCATCAGGACCGGGAACTGGCCCTGGGCGACCGCGGGCAAGGGGGGGGATGAGCCGCAGGACTGCTGCTGCTGCTGCTGGGGGGGTGCAGGGCTGATTGGGGGCAACAGTGCACACTGACCAGACGCTACAGCGGCTCTGAGCGGCTGGAGGGAACCGCAGAGCATTGTGGGATTGTATTCTGGCGGTGGCACAGGCACAACACGAGGATGATGATGAGGGTGAAACAGCTGATGCTGAATCTGTGAACAGGGAGGAGGCAACATGTCATCAAACACACACACACACACACACACACACACACACACACACACACACACACACACACAGACACTGCATTATCAATGCAAGTGCAGTTATGTATGTGTATGAACCATAGACATGCATAGCAAATTTGCATATGGTTTCTATATCAATGATAGACTATAGTTCATATTGTTACCACGAACATAATTGTGGTTGAGCCAAATATTATTTAATCTTTGTTTCCAGTTTAGGTCATCACACTAAATTTGACCTTTAACCTTTTAACTAACCCTTTAACATTTACATAACATTTCGTCATAAAATAATATCTTCAGCTACGATTAGATAGAAACTCACACATGCGGAAGTGCTGGTGTAGGGCGTCTGTTCCAACTGATTCTTCAGGAGCTGCCGCATTATGCCCAACATCTCCAGATTTCGAGCGCGGAGTTTATTCACCTCACCTTCAAGACTGTGGGAATCCATTGGAATGAAAGTGAAACGCTTTGAACTTAAAATACAAAGCAAAGCTCAAAATCGAAAATGATCTACTGAAAAGCGTGTTCTCTCTGATAAGTTGCAACAACTACTGATGTGAAATAGAGTGTTCGCTGAGGTTGACAGGAACACTATTATGACCTCACCATTGTGGCGCATGTTGAGATTCTTCGATGTCTCATGCTGGACAGTTCGGATGCAAATACAGCAGAGAGGGTTCAAGCGGTATTGCGTTGCAGTATCTTGATAGTAATGAAGGATCTTTGTGTGTAGCCTTATCGGCGTCGGTTTTAAACTGGTCATCAATCGTTAATAAAGATAAACTAACCGTACCGATCGAAAGCTAGTCTATTAGCAAATTCAGCCAAATGCACTTAGTCTAGGCCTACTCTGCCCAACTACTTAAAAGGATAAATAATGTTACATTTAAATACAGTGATTTCTACTTAACCGTATAGGCTTTATTGGCAAAATGATTAGGCTCTTCCGAAATCTGATTCTGCATTATAAATCATGTAGGACCGGGATATTTCAAAATTGCAGTAGGCCTCCATCGGGACAGTGACTTTGAATTATGTGGCGCCCTCTAGTGAGAGGTAAGGGTTACGCTTCCATATTAGGCTAGGCCTATACATGAATACTACAAAGGGTGATTGACGTAACATGTATTTTTTCGTTGTCCTCAAACACGAGTAACAAATAATTGTATGAACACAATAAAACTGTATTGTGTCGTTCAGAATACGAACTTTTATTAAAACATTCACTCACTTCTTCACAATTTTCATCCAATTAATATGGTGTGAGTTTTTTCAGCCTTTCATGCCAATCATCCACAAATCACACATCAACATCACAACCAAGTCTTCTTATCCAGTATATGTGTATACAGTATTACAGTTCTTATGATAGCATTGGCTATTAACCCAGCAAAGCCATATTTTCTGCTTCTATGCAACAAGCTGTCAGAAGGGTTCATCCAGATTAAGGCCAAAACATGTTTTTAATATGGTGTCATCGACTTTAAAGTTATCCTGGAGAATAACTTAGAGAGTAGAAGCATGACATACCTACATATTCTGTCCCTTTAAGTTTACACCTCAAAGCATTCTATTACATTCATACTGTATGTGCCAACATCTGTTTCTCCTGGTTTTGTAATTTTTCCCCAAAAAAAACTCGCGCAACAATGTACAGTTAAAAAAAGTCAGTAAATCTGATGGGAGAGTGAAAAACAGGCAGTATACAGGAAAAACTGTATCCTATACAGTCATTGGCAGTATACAGGAATTTGCATAGTCTACTTAGGCCTACATATGATGTAAATGAATTCAAATGAAAATGAAAAAGGCCAATATAACCTTAGTGTGTGTAAATTCAATCTAGTCCGACACGGTGAAGCTCATTCTATGGGGGCCGCACGTCCATGTTATATCCACGTTTCAGCACGAGCGCATATCCTGCACAAACTGACAAATGGCCTTGCTGCGTCGCTCGGATGTTTTTCGTATCTGCCTCAGGATGCCGTCTCTGTTCATCTTCACATTAAACGCGGCCAGGTCGGCCAGGTGGTCGATCTTCTTCTGGCCCCTGTAGACCATCTGTAAGGTGCTGTATTCTTTCCACTCTTCTGCAATGGTGGCTTCATCTGTTGGTTTTGGCACGAGGAAGCCACGAGGTGAATGAAATTGCGAGAGAAAAGTTCAGAGTAGGAGATAAAGTAGGGAACACTTTTAAAGAACAGGGATACGAAAATAAATGAAAAAAAAATATGACAATATTAACATTTCCATCTCACTTTCACAATTATTGACGTTGAAGAGGGGGATGTGGATTATAGTTGGTCTGCCCTCTTCCTCAAAGACGTAGAAGGACTCTGGGTGTTCTGTGTGCAATTTTGTGAAGTCTATTTTGGGGAAAGGCCTGTTGTTGGTGGCTGCATAGTCACTGGCCTGCTTCAGCGTCTGAATACAAACATACACATCAGCATCGACATGACTGAACACACGAGTGATGAAGAGGAGGAAAACGTTATTCAGCACAATACAGTATTCATTTCTCTCAGTATTGTTCTTACAATAACCAGCACATATCACAAATAAGGGCATTTACTTGTAGTTTTACATAATTAAGCCTTCTTAAAGGAACAAATATATATCAGTATGACTTTCGATACATCAGCAAAACATCAAAGACAGTGCAGGATTATAATTTCAAATTGTGATGATGTGCAGTTGTTTTTACCCCAAAGGGATCATCCATACTGAAGTCAAAGGACACTATGATGTCCACCTCCCTGGCCTCTCTCAGGACGGAGGGGTACGGAGAGTTCAGGAAGAGCCCTGCGTCTATCAGGTGCATCATGTCTTTCTTGCCCATGTCCTCAGGAACCTTGGGGTCTGCACATAATCCATAACACCAATAGTGTAAGCCCACAGACATTGATAAAGACAGAATTTTATATGATCTCTTTTGAGTGTTCCTCTGAAATGATTTGGTGTGTAGAGGACTATTACCGTGGATTTGGTAGAGGAAATTGGGCAGATTTCCAAATTGCCACTTATAGAATAATGGCAAAATGTGTTTAATGACCCACCACACTGAGAAGCAAAAATGCATCAGGGTTAGTGTTAGCAAATGGATTTTGTATGCTCATCATAGTGCTATCAGATGCTTTATCATGCGAACCCTAATTCTCTCTATTTGAGAACAGCAGACAGAGGCGGTCATTCCTGGTTCCAGAGTGTAAAAGTCCTGCCATACATTCGTTCTACCTGTGCACTTAAAGGGACACTTCACCAATTAGCATTAAGCTTTGTATCTTTAGAAAACCAGTCATGTTTTTGAACGGTCGTGCATCATTCCCTCAGTTTGCCTTGAGATGGGAGAAATACGGATTTCAATGTTGGACTTCCTGCTTTCAATGATGTAAAAATCATCATTTTACATCATTGAAAGCAGGAAGTCCTATATGGGTTTCATTGAAATCCGTATTTCTCCCATCCCAAGGCAAACTGAGGGAATGATGCACAACCATTCAACACCATTAGACTGGTTTTCTAAAGATTCAAAGCTTAATGCTAATCGGTGAAGTGTTGATATCACTAATTATCTGATCTACCTGGCAGCTAAATTAGGATGAGCTGGTTTACTAAATGGTGGGATCAAATACCTGGCAGGACTTTTACCCTCTGAACCCGGGATGTCTGCCTCTGCTAACAGAAGTCTTACCATCACTTAGAGTGCTATGAAACTTGTCCAGGTCTGGGCCCCACTGCTCCGATGATCCTATGAGTTCTCCAAAGATGTTCTCCATGAGCTGTTTCCTCTCCTGATCATTCATGTCTGTCCACAGCTTATAATCCAGCTCAAGGAGCGAGGGGCTGAATTTCCCATGATCCTCTAGATGGCAGCAGAGAAGTCTACATGAATCGCTCAACTATGACCACTGCACATGGCTGAATCAGTGGGTGGCTCTCATTCAGCGTTTATACATCCTCCCTTCCTCCTCGGGCCTCGATCCTCACTGATCTACATAAAGAATGATGGGGTGGCAACAATGGGATAGGCTATCCAGTTTTAGTTATAGATCAGTGGGAACGCCCCTCGAGGATCGAGCATCGAGGATCGAGGAGAGATGTTGAGAGGCACCCACTGTGTTTTCTTTGGACACTTCATCCAGCTGTCAAATTTCTTAGAACTTTACAGTTACAATTGTATCACCAGGCAACTCTCCTTTGTCCTAAAGTGCCACTTCTCATTTAATTTTCGGAGTTTTTGGAAGGGCTGGTCACAAATGAATGTCTTTGATAAGATAGGGTTTTCAACTGAACACACCATGTTATCATTTCCAATCATACCATCCGTGGGTATGAGAGACTTTGTGGCTCAAAATGATTCTTAAGTAGGTAGAAATACAATCAATCTTGCTTGGCCAGGGAACCAAATCCAAAGCCTCTGGTGCAGTCTCTCTTGGTATTCAGTTTATTGTCATGAATGAATAGAAATACAAATGCAGTTGAACTAACAAACACGTTTTATGATCCTGAACAAAATAGTGTGCCATTGCTGTGTCCTTCCTTCCATCATGACTACAGAAGCAGAATATATAAAAAGCCAGCTGTCTTACCACCAAGAAGAATTTTCAAGAAGCCCAACACTTCATGGAAGCGCTCCACATCATCCATACTTTCCACCAACTCAACCAGTGCCATTAGAATCTCAACCACACCTTAGTTTAAACACACACACACACACACACACACACACACACACACACAAAAAACATGAATGAATCACCTCAACATCCACACCTTTAACTGTTGTATGTAAGGAGAAATCTGGAGGGGTTTTTTTTCACATAGAACTCAGTTTGTTGAGATCATGAGCTTGCCCCCAGAGTGTTGTAGCTGCTTTCAATAGCACAATTTCTTTGTTGATTGTTTTTGTTCAGTACTAAGTGGCCTCAACAAACTGAGATCTATGTGAAAAAAAATCACATATGTAAATTAGTGACAATGGACAGTCTACAAAATACAACTGATTGCAGGTTACTCTAAGGCATGTACAGTATACATTCCCATATAATTCAGAAAGTGCTACATACCCCCTGCTAATGCTGAGGTATCCTGGTGCAACCCTGTCAGACATAAGGAGATAGTGAGACTGGAACACAGGGAGACTGGGGTGGCTCTGCTCTCTGTTGTTTTGAATGTCATCCAGAATTGCTGACCACATCTTTAAACTAGTGGCAGGCATGGACTGGCCATAGGGCATACCGGGCAATGCCCGGTGGGCCGACGCATATATTGGGCCGAGGCTGTCATAATTTCATAATTATAAAACAAATATTAGGCTCATTTATATAGCGTACGGCCGCAACGGTAGCGAATCGCGGCCCATTGGTTTACTGCCTTAATGGACATTGAGCCAGTCCAATGAAATCTCAGGCCCCTCCCTGTCTCCCTCCCGGCCTCAAAGCCATATATCGGTGGCTTTGCCCGGCCTCATCTCCCTCTTGGAATTCGACTGGAGTTTGAGACCGTCCGTATATGAAAATGTACAAAGACAAACCACAAAAGCGCAAGGGGGGCGCAGAGAAGTTGCGAGATAAAAGGCAAAAGCCTACAAGTGGATGCAGCAAAAATGTGCTAAAATTACAGAAATGTTTGCCACCACAAGTTCAAACAGGGCCGTCGACATAGCAGCGGTGCAGAAGCAGCACCGAGTGCACAGGCTTGAGAGGCACATGCGAGTGTGCAACAGAGTAGTTACACAGAGGAAGGAGTATTCAAATTGATTCGGAGGAGGAGGTGAGAGACGTGACCCAGCAGGGACAGATTGAGGAGGAGGAGGTCAGAATAGCTACTGTGAGCCAGGTAAGAAGTAGCCGAAATGTTGGCTGAACTTTTTGGGCGCACAACGAACAATTAAACGTTTGAAATCTGCGACGGCTGCTTCCCCTTGCTTCTTAGATGTATTAACCTGCCTACTATGTAGGATTCAGCACCCAGTTAAGCAAAACAAAGTTTTATAGTGTGAGCGCGTCTTTTTGTGTGGTTTCTGTGTAGGCCTACCCCTCTCGCATGCATTTGAATTGCGAAACCCATCAAATTAACGAGTTGTCGGCTCGCCATCAACCTTCTGAAATCTTAAGACAGTCACGATTGGTCGAAATTGTTGTCAATCTTGACGCAGTACAACAAGCAAACTATCACATTTCTTTGCGCAGACAAGCAGACACCCATACACACAGACATGCAGTCAGACGCATGGAATGAAACAGGAATGGTGATGGCCCATGGAATTAACAATGAAAATGTTTTGGGATGTGTAGCCTATACATCTTCACTATAATAGTATCAAGGTGAATTGTTGGCTAAAACTGTGCAAATCCTCAACATAAATTATAGCAGGTTTTATTTAGTGAAGCATTTAATAGCATGAGTTTTGTGCACAACCTCATCCTTGCTGGTTTAAAGGTCGTGTGTGTGTGTGTGAGTGTGTGAGTGAGTGAGTGTGTGAGTGAGTGAGTGAGTGTGTGAGTGTGTGAGTGAGTGAGTGAGTGAGTGAGTGAGTGAGTGAGTGAGAGTATAATAATTAATATTTTTTAGCAAGGGTAGGCTAGCCTACTCGCTTCCATGCAGGCTACTGCGGTTTACTTAAATATTTTTTACAAACAAAACAGTGTGCACATTTGTTTTATCGTGTAAATTATCATGGTGGGCCACTATGGCCAAAAATGCCCGGGCCGTTTTTTGGTCCCAGTCCAGCCCTGACTAGTGGCATGTCATGTCTGTGTGTGACAGTGTGTGTGTGTGTGTGTGTGTGTGTGTGTGTGTGTGTGTGTGTGTGTGAGAGAGATAGAGAGAGAGAGAGAGAGAGAGAGAGAGGGTATATATAATAGAGAGACAGGAAATATGTTGTGAATAGACTGTGTAAGGCAAACTAAAATATATATTAGTAAATAACAAGCTGAAATAATAATACAAAAGGAGGTAATGATACGCACGAGCCCAGAGCGACTTGATCCAGTTCAAGATAAATCCCTTTACCATTTCCTTGCCTTGCGCCTCATTTCCAAAAACAGATCCACAGATCCCTGAAAGAAAAAAAAGACTCACTGCATCACAAGACAAAAAAAAAAAAAGGCCGGCGTGCGAGCGAGTGTGTGTGATATAAACGAATCAAGTAGGCGCAAAATTACCTTGCAGTTGAACCATGTCCATTGGCTTCCTCTTTGGGGAGTATTCTACACGTCCTCCCTTAAAGTCCTGTTTCAGCAGGGACATGTTAATGAAAGCCCCGGGATGTGTAAAGCCGGCCTCATGGGGGCTCAAGGCAAACCACACTTCTGTAGAGGAGAAGTTGTTGGGTTGTTTTAAAATAACATGTGTTCACTAACACAACTCTTAGAGTCTGCAGGACTATAGTTTGCAAGCCGTTTCAAAAGATGTTGAAGAAGACTGGTTTTCACACTGATCTGAAATATACCAAGTCACCAATATGAATGATTTCACAGAATGATGTGTTATGTTTGTTGTTATTTTGTACCTTTTCCTTCGTCCTTGTCATAGAATGCCCGGTCTATGGCACTGTATAGTGGGTATGGATTGACTCCTTGTTCTCTGGCTCCCTCACCTGACAGAGTCCTGGTCTCCAGCTGATGTGTCACAAACAACCACAGTTGCTCATTCATTCATTCATTCATTCATTCATTCATTCATTCATTCATTCATTCATTCATTCATTCATTCATTCATTCATTCATTCATTCATTCATTCATTCATTCATTCATTCATTCATCCATCCATCCATCCATCCATTCATCCATTCATTCATTCATTCATCCATTCTTTATTCTTTATTCTTTATTAGGATCCCCATTAGCTTCCCCACAAAGGGGTCGCTAGTCTCCCTGGGGTCCTGTAGTAAAATCATCATCATTTCAACATTACAAATATTAAAATGTTACATTGCATTTACATTCCATTATTATTAAAAACACAAACAGTCTAGCCAACACCATAATCGCAACTGGACAAGATCAAGCATTCACACAAGAGCTTATAGGCCTATGCCTGACTCTAACTTAAGAAAATGTTGCTTAAGTGACTTCTTGTATCTAACACAGTTCTCAATGTTTTTAATGTCCAACGGGAGCCTATTCCACATGATAGAGCCCCTGTAGAGTACAGTTCTTATCATACAGTTTGTGCATGGAGCTGGGACACCCAAAAACCCATTTGTCACTTGTCTAGTTCTATACCTATGGCAATCACCTGCTAGTATCAGCCAGTTGGAAAAGAACTGAGGTGTTTTCTTCCAAACTGAGTTATGCATAAATCTCAAAAGATGGTACCTAGATTTTGTTTCAACAGTTAGCCATGATAACTTTTTGTGCATCTCAAAGACATTTGTACGGAATGAGCAATGCAGAGCAAGTCTGGCTGCTCTATTCTGCGCAATCTGAAGTTTTCTAATATTTTTGCCAGCAGCACTTGACCAAACAACAGGGCAGTAGTCCAAATGTGACAAAACAATTGACCTAATGACATCAATCATTATGGAGGATGAAACATATGTTGCACATTTTCTTGCCATTGCAATACCTTTCCCCATTTTTG
This sequence comes from Sardina pilchardus, assembly GCF_963854185.1. Taxonomy (NCBI): domain Eukaryota; kingdom Metazoa; phylum Chordata; class Actinopteri; order Clupeiformes; family Clupeidae; genus Sardina; species Sardina pilchardus. Next base: position 40,269,335 of record NC_084994.1, read on the forward strand.
TGACAATATCATCAATTTGATCGGACCAAGAAAGTAAATTATCCAACTTCACTCCCAGCAGTTTAGTTTTAGTAACCTGCTCTATAGGTATGTCGTCAATAGATAAATTCAATGTGTTGGCTTTAGCAAGAGCGTTCCGTTTACCAAAAACAATACATTTGGTCTTAGATATGTTCAGCATTAATTTGTTCATTTTCACCCATCTAATTATGTTTTGTAGCTCAGTGTTTAGATGTTCTTCTAGCTCAACTACAGTGTGTGAGGAGGTAAATAAGGTAGAGTCATCGGCATACATCACCACATTAGCATTTCCAACAGCAGATGGTAAGTCATTAATGAAAATTGAGAATAAAAGAGGTCCCAAGCAGCTACCCTGTGGAACACCACAAGATACTGTATTTCTGTCTGACATACTTCCATTGAACAATACCCGCTGACTTCTACAGGAGAGATAGCTTCTCAGCCAAGCAATTGCTAAGGGTGAGAAACCATACTTTTCAAGTTTTAAAATCAAGATATTGTGGTCAAGAACAGTTCATTCATTCAATCAATCTTTCATTCATTCATTCTTTCAATCTTTCATTCTGCCATTCTGTTGCAATGTGATTGGCTGTCTAAACACAAAGCTGTTTTCATGTCTTTGTCAATATAAGATGCATTATGCACATTATATTACTGTAATTAAGACACATTGTGGGGCAAACAGGGCGTAACTCAGTCTATCTTTCTATTGGCTTGAGTACCAACCTATTCTGGAACAAAATCAGAAACCATGACCATCTTCAAACTACTCAAATCACAAAAATGTCCTGGAGTAATTCTTGTATAAGGGAAAGTTTGAATTTCACTCAGGTGACAGCCATTGTTTAAACCAAAATAAGGCAAAGGGATACGCTGACTTTATCATTGATGCATTTTCGCCACCCACTGGTGAATGCATAGAACACAACAATCCTATGGTTTCTACCCGGTAGCCTCGTTTTGGTTTACAACAGCCACCGCCTGAATAAAGTGAATGGATCTGAGACCATGGCACTCAACTTACGACTGTGTGGCAAAAGAGGCATCGGCCTTTTGTTACCACCCGTGAAAAGACATTAAGATGGGAATTGTAGTTTAGAAGTGTCTTCTGCATTCTAGTCTTTTTATTGTAGCCTACAAGGTGGCTGGATACTCACTGGTACGCCTTTGAGGTCGCAAACCATCACTCCCCATGCATCAGAGAGGGACAGATCCCCTTCTTCATGTCTGCCCTTGAGCCATTGCACACCCTCTGAAAATGTCACGCCCTTCCCCTCCGACATACTCTTCAGCGCCTGTCTGGTCACGTTGGTCACATCTTGTGACCAATGGGGATCAGCGTACATCGAGGCCATAGCCCTGAGTGACAGAACCATATAGTGACATTAGAAACAGAACATTAGAACCACCACACATGATGGTCCAACAAAAGTACATTGCTGCATTGGTAGTTCTTACTTGACTAATAGCCCTCAATATGTCTTCCATCACTTAGTTGTTTATAGTTAGCAGTAGGTACTGACCATGTGGATCCAGACACCCCGGCCAGGTAGAGGAAGCAGTCCAGAAGATTGTGCTCCCCCAGTTGCTGTAGGACACTCATGAAGGCGATCTGGGCCCTCTGTCCTCCACCAGAGCCCAGGAGTGCCATACGAGGTACGATATCCTGAGAAAAAAAATTAAATAGGCTAATATAATATATATATATATATATATATATATATATATATATTGCAACATCTTCATGCTGTTTATCCATGCAGTCAGCAGACTTGCGCACAATTCCGAATTTCAGAATTGGCCTCCATTCAATTCATGAATTGGAATTTGAATTGATTTGGCCCCGTCCCACAGGAAGTTGAATTGGAAGTGGAATTCAAGAATTGCAATTCAAAACAATTCCACAGTCACACAACAGGAAGAATGTGTTGAATCTCACATACATTCAGTTTTGGAAAGGCTACTTTGGAAATGTAATTGTAATTGGTTACTGTTTTCAATTGTTGTGTGTTTGTTGCAATCATATATGACTTATATTGTGAAACTTCATTGTTTAACACTACCCTCAAATTATGTATGAATTTCTTTGAATTTCTTTTAATTCAATAAAATTCTATTTCTTTTCATTCCTGTAGCTCTTCGAATTGTAATTATGCATCCTGTTTCTGACCTTGATTCAAATTCAATTCAAAATGCAAGAATTTCATTGGAATTTAGGAGTCATTCTCAAAACTGTAACTGAAACAACAATACAGATGGATGGATGAATTATGGCCACTCACAAACATGCGGTCAATGCCATGACTGTCCAGACAGCGTCTGACAACTGGAAGCCTCTTCTGAATGAAGGCCTCCTCTCCTTCACTGAGCTCCTGTCTGGAAGGAGGGTTGCATGTGTCAGATTTAGTGACCTCATTTCGACCCTCAGCTGTTGCAGGAGGCAGAGAAAACAGGGTGGCAACTGGCGACACTCCCATATAGAAAAATGGCAGCGTTGGCGCACTGCCAATATCCAGATTGTGGGAGTTTCAGAACTTAAAACAGCCAATCACTTGGTCACTAGTCAACATCAGAGAGTGTTGCAACTCTCTCTTTCTATATCTCTAATAGGAGGGAGTGCACACTGATTGATTCTTTTAAAATCTATTAACTATTAACAACATAGTCTCATATAGAAGCTTATCATCCTTATGTCATATAAAATGATTATGTAATAATGCATTTCATTATGTATGTATTTATTTTACAGTGTTGTAGCCTACATATATGTATATGGTTTTATACCTCATGTTGAAATGAGATATACAATCATACACATAATTGTGTAAAAAAAGAGTGGAAATCAAAAATAAAAAATACAAAATGATCAAAAAAGATGTTTACAGAAAAAGAGAGGAAAAAAGAGCATTCAACAGCATACATATACAGTATTTTACACATCCCATTTATAGGGTGAGTCTGTTCAGCTGGGCAGTATGGTATTCTAAACCTCCAATGTCATCAAAATAGCTTATTCAAAAACGTTTGCTGATCCATAACTAGAAAACAACTTTAGATGCCACAAAACCTGCCACCAGCATTTTCTTTTGGATTATTGAATATTCAAGGTTTGACTCATTATTCAAAGGCAAATGTGTGGTGTACTGGGGATAAATGTACACATACTGTATGTCTACTGATCAACAGATAGACTGTCAATGAGTTCGCCATTATGCTCATTTTCATCTTTTGTCTTAAAAAGGCAACAAAAGTGACGATTAAGATAAATAAATAAGAAAAGCGTAAGAAACCCTAAACATACTGTAGTTAAGATATCTTAATTCTTACCCCAACATAAAAGCATGCAAACTTTTAGAGTATCATATAGAGGCAAACCTGAAATCTTACCTGACCTCCACATCCATGTCTGAAGAATAGCCAGAGGTGGAATAATGTGTCCCACACGAATATAAAAGGTAAAGAAGGAACGTTGTTCTGAGAGACACACTGAAAGTATCCATGGTGTTAATTGAACCTGAAAGAGAAAATACAATTTGAGAAATCGAAACAAGTGGATATTAGAGACAAATCAGATTAGTATTGTTGTTGTTGTTGTTGTTGTTGTTGTTGTTGTTTGATAGCGATCATATAGTTTAGTTAAGTTAAGTACACACCATATAAAAATTGGACATCAAACACTTACAGTACGTACCACTACCACTTGAGGCCACTGTTCCAACAGAGGTGAAATGAGAGGTTATATGAGGAGAAATGTTGTGTGCAGGATGCTTTTATACTCATATATGGGAAATATATTCCCTCCCACATGTATGTCTCAATCAAGCTGGTTGGCTAAGTGTGTTTGCTTAAGAATGAGTTTCATCTTATGCTATTCTGTGTATATACAATTTCTTATATACAATTTCTTCTCCCTTATATTTATCTATTTCATTTCTTTATGTTGTATTTCCCCCCCAATCTCTTATATTGTTTTTGTTGTTTAGTATACTTAGTCTTCTACTAACTGTGCTTACAGTATGTGTGTCTAAGTATGTCCTGTTTCTTACTCTTTTAGCACCTAACCTGCCTACATTAATAGCCGTATAAATTAGCCCTATAATCTGGCACATTTACATGTAGGCCTACCTTGTACATGCATTAGTGTGCATTGTTCTGAAATAATAAAATAAAATTCTAGAGAAGACATCAAGAAAATGTTGAAAAGTGGTTATGTTTCACATAAAGACAGGTGTTAGCTCCACCACTTTCCAAATAAGCCGTATGAAATGTGTGTCAAGTTGTAGTCATGGCTTTTTGATAGGTAATTATTTTAGTATCATTTATTTACATGTACATACATGTGTTATATACTGTCTGCAGAACAGCATAAGGAGATAAGATAACAGATTTGCATCTGCCTTTTGCACACACACTGACTGTACAGTATATGTGAGAATGTTTGTGCAAAGCCAAAAAGTTCAACATTTAGAGAAGAGAGAGTGAAACATAGAGAATAAATATAAGCATATCAGAGATTGAAGTCAATTTCAGTCATTTGAGAATATTGCCTTATTAATGTTGACATATTGCCTGTTAGCTGTCTTTGGCTATTTGTCTGACTGTGGCTTGGTAAAAACTATTTAAATAAGCGTGCTCCGTGTGTTCTGGTTTGTCTGGTCTTTATCTATCTATCTATCTATCTATATGTCTATCTGTCTGTCTATCTATCTATGCTTTGTCCCCACAGCGTTGTGTGTAGAGAGTGCCCATGGGTGGGAGGTTTAACACATTTTCTCTTCAATCTTCATAACTCTGAAGGGCCTTCCTCCCTGCCTGGGTGGCGTTACCGCACCAGACAGTGATGGCACCCGTGAGAATGCTCTTGATGGCCCAGTCCCAAAGTCCTGACTGACAGACTCACAGACTTTGGTGCGCATTCTCGCTAAATTGGTAAGGGCTTCTGGCTGTCCCGATGTAAAATGATGATCTCCTTGGTCTTGGTGAGGATGGGGGTTGTCCACCCTGTTGGCCACATCCTTGTGGCTTGCCTGACTCACTTCAACCCTTGATGTCTCATCATGATGTCATGGTGGAGTTATTTACATATTCAATGAAAGTCTTGTTGGGTGGATACACAGTTTGTTTAATTTGTAATTGAAACCAAAGTAATGTGTTGAAAACACAACACAATCTGTGTAGTACATATTGACATACAGATCACACACACACTGCATCATCAATGCAAGTGTAATAGCAATTTTGCATAATAGTGATCCCTGGAAGTGTCCAATGGTAGAGTTAACCACTAACCCAGAATTTTTAGTTGAGACAAAAAAATGCTACCAGTTCAGTTACTGCCACTAAGTTAACGTCATCAAATTAAATTTGACCTTTAACCTTTCAACTTGATGATCTGAAGAAGGTTACTTTCAAAAGTGCATTGCTACAGTAGAAGTATTATGTATCACAACTTCGTAGGCCTATAGGCACTAGAACCACTTAACACACATTCTTAGAGGGTGTGGAATAATTTCGCACTGACACATAGATAATCTGAATTCATGGTTATGCTGATTCATTCAATACTTTGTCAAACACGAGAAACAGGGCAAAGGTTGGCTAAATTCTCCTAAACCACTTGGCACTAGGAAGAGGAAAAGGTGAGGTGTTTTGGCCTTATCTTCTTTAATACAAAATAATCTTCTGCAAATACCATTTAACGTATGAATAAAACCAGACCAGGCCTACTGATATCAGAGGATTTTTGGATTATTGCACAAGCATACAAGTATACAACACAGCATGGAAGCTTATCATTGTAACATTTCTTTTCTTATTTACTATTCACTATTAGCACACAATGGGCTGGTTACTGTAATGTAGAACGTCATGTACCTCCATTATCAGTTCCACATTTACACGAGGCATGTGGTCACATTATCAAACCCGTTATAATGGTTTTAATTTTTCTCCCCACTGAAGTGAACAAAGTGTTGCACTTCACACATGTCCAACATGCCCATACTGATTAGCCTGGCACGCCCTCCCAGTGACGTAACACCTTCGGCGTTGCTGTCGCTGGTCTGGTCAACTGCTAATCGGGAAGGATTTCTGAATTCCCCAAATCTGCGGAACTGCTGAGCAGCTCCAACGGCTCTGGGTAGAGGCGAATTCAAGGCAGAGGAAAGAGTGTTGTTATTGGTTTAAACTCGGCAAACCGCTTTCTGACATCGACCAATAGCAAATCGAGGCACTTAAAGGAGTAGGGTCAACCAAGCGCTTGGAGAAACCGTGTAGCACAGGCTCTTGGTCAGACTAAAGTCTCGCAGAGCCTTTCAAGTCGATGGCAATCAGGCTACATAATGATTACATTCATTAAAGACCATCTGCTCAGAACAGGCAAAAACCAGTGTAACTTGGGACAACAAGAAATGCACTGAAATGCAAATGTTATTTTGAAAAAAAAAAAAAAGATGTCACACCAACATTGATATGTTGTTTTTGTTGTTTACAATATGAAAAACATCTAGGTTAATCGTTTATTGACTCATGACTATTGAAATACTTACTGTTTTTAATGTACAAGCAATGTATTTTTTTTCAACTTCCAGTTGCAAATATAAGTAATACAAATTCATTAATTTCTGCGTTTCTAACTCTCATTGCAAATAAACATTTATAATACATCTTACCTATCTTGCTATTTGTTTTCATTTAAAAGTATATTTTAAAATCTTGACTGTGTCGTGTGTGTCCCTGTCCCCCTGTTACTTTGATTACTGTGAAATCCTGTTGGACACACCTTTTGGCTGTTCCTCTACCTCTCTCTTAGTCACCTGACTCTCAGGAAGTAGGATACATTTTTGGAAGGAAATCACCTATACAAGATGAGTTACCCATTTACGGTTATGTCATGGGGACACTATTGGCACCATTTGCAAAGAATGATCCAATTGCCACCAGAGAATAAGAGGAACATCACAAAGCAGCCACCATGACAAACATGGACATAATCATTTTTGGTTAGCAATCTTATCGTGGAAACAAAGGACAGGTCCACACCCTGGCGTCCATCTGATTACTTGAAATCTGGAAATGAATTGAAGTGTACGTGACAGGCTCCAGTCCAAACTAAATGGGGGAGATAATTTAATCAGTTCAGATGCAACACCCTATAAACGCCACCAAGTCAAAAATGAGATAACAATGGTGAGTGAATGCTCTCCACACATATGCATTCATCAAACAATTTCACTTCAAAACCTGTGAAATACCACTCTCTTCCTGGTCTGAATTATGAACTTGTAGACAAAAACATAGAGCAGCTTTAGAGGGTTTTGCATATGAATAAGTTAGTATGTGTGCCATCAGATACTTGAGGTCTGAACCTCAGAGCTGAATCCTCTCTCTCTCGTTGCCTCTGTCTGTCTGTCTGTGTCTCTCTCTCTCTCTCTCTCTCTCTCTCTCTCTCCCTCTCTCTCTCTCTCTCTCCTTTCAATGCGTTAGAATTGTGTGGTTCTATTCCAGTGTAAGAAAACAAAATATTGGGGGAGAAACCTCCGGACCCCCTTTTTTATTTTTTATTAGGCTATAGATCCGAACATATGACTAAAATCAGGTGTAAGTAATTAGTCATATAGCCATTGCATTCTGTGCAATTAATAAAGACACTCTAGTTTGTTATTACTCACTCCCGTCCTTCCTGTTCCCTTAAGCCAGGTTTAGACTTGCTGCAGACAACGCGTTGGTGTTCGCATCATGGCTGCCTCGCGTAGGCCTATTTTGCGGTCGTTTGGTGCGTCGGTAGTGCACGTCGTCGCAAGCGAACATGACGTGTCCGCGAGATGCATACTGATAAGAAAGTGGGGGCCATCACTCCAAAAAAAGGTGACTGCAAGATGCATTATCGACATCGAAGCTGGGGGCAATCATGAGAGTAAACAATGGCACATGGCCACATCCACATCTGATGTTACTATAGTCTCCCCCTAGTGAAGACCTCCAGTTGGGTGCGTAATGCTGCAGCGAGTCTGTACACAGGACACAGCAGGTCGCACACGGGCGCATACGCTTACGTTTGGTTTAACAACAAGTATAATCCCAGCCTTATATTGTTTCTCTTTATTACTGAACGGACTGTCCTCTTCCTGTATCTTCATAAAATGAAGACAATGTGCAGCATTTGTATCATCAGCAATTTGTCCTTTATTCATTGGGCATTTCTGTGTAAAGGACCTGGTGTGATTTGATTTGATCGATACATTCCTCCTATGCAATGCTTACCCTGTAGTCACTGCTGCCATCTACTGGTGATGGAAGGTATGAAATTACACATGTAAACATTGGTGTAAGTCACTTTGGAAAAAGCATCTGCTGAATAAATAAATGCTAACACACGTTAACATGTTAACACAAATTCCAGTGACAGCTGGAACTGACAAAGTAGAATAAAAGTCTGGTGTTTTGTAGCTCCAGGAACATTGCGTAGTTGAAACAAAACCTACTGACCTGTGGTTGATAATCTGGCTTTAGCAAGAGCTAGGCCGACTCATTTCTTTGTGGACTAGCCTACAGTAGCATCTTTCATGTGCATGTGTGGTAAAATGCTAAAAATGAAGTGTATGGAAGCGTACTGTTGTATAATTATTTTGAACTTAAAATAAGTAAGTGTGCATGTTATTTACTTTGTGTGTGTGTGTGTGCGTGTGCGTGTGCGTGTGCGTGTGCGTGTGCGTGTGCGTGTGCGTGTGCGTGCGCGTGCGCGTGCATGTGTGTGGTGTTCAACACAAAAATGAGCAGGGAGGAAGTGCTTCAGCACATCCTGCTCTGTCTTAAGATGTGTTAACCACAATGTTTCAAAGAACTGAACGAATGACCCAAGTCATAGTCATAAGAGTCATATGTGTAGGTACTGTAGATAAAGATAGATAGATAGATAGATAGATAGATAGATACTATTGGTCCAGAAAGAAATTGCACAGGAAGACCTGAAGGAGGTGTGACATGGACCTCACAGCAGCGCACACTGGCCTGAGAAGGCTGTTTGTGGTGGAAGAAAGAAGCGTCTTCAACAACCATCAGTGACTGAAATAACCCACAGCACAGAAACGAAAGCAGATTCACACGCTCTAGTGAGTTAGTCATCAAAGTTGCCATTAGTGACCGACATGACGGACAGCTGTCCATCAGAAGGTAGGTGCAGATCTGCTCATGTATACTGCATGTTCATAAATGATGATGCCTAGGCCTATGCTTTGTAGTTTAGATTAAGTCTGATGTTTCACTCATTTTGTAGTGAATTCCTGTTAGTGTATTTGTACCTCTACATATACATACACATTAGAGACACAAGTACAAAAGCACACACAAACACACACACACACACACACAAGCACAAAAAATACATAGCCTACTGTATTTAGAAGGATATCAAAATAAGCATGTGAGGAACAGTATTTGACAGTTGCAGTGCAAGTTGCTTACTGACAAAGAAAATCAAAGTTGCTGTTAGTGATATACAAGACTAATTTTGTCATGAATTTCAATGCTAGTGTGTTTGTTTCTACACAGATACAGTATAAAGCTGTGCATTTTTTTCAAAGTCCTTCCTACTCTAAACTCTGTGCCCTCTACATGCATAAACATTACAGACACACACACACACACACACACACACACACACACACACACACACACACACACACACACACACACAACAAATGCATAGAGGCCTTCTACACTTTAAACACACACACACACATACTGCATGGATATATTGTACACATTTCTAATTTTGGAAAGAGCAAAAAACATCATGTACATTATTGGACTGTTGCAATGCATGTTAATTGCTTACTGACAAAGAAAGGGAAATGATCAGCTTCCATTATATATTTATAGCATGTTTCCGACAGAGTAAATATGTCCTCTCGTGTAGGCGTTGTGTATCTGTCATGGTTATATCAACCATGTCAACGTTTTCGTCTTTGGAGAAAAGTTTTTGTCTCATTCATATAGCCTGATTTTCTTCTGCTGTATTGGTGGCGTCATATCAAATGTGTCCTTTATACTCCTCAAAGCATAAAAGCTTTTCTGTATTGTTACTAAAGTCCAGTATACCGTTGTTTTCACTGTTTTTGACACTAAACAGATTTAAACAGGGAATGCCAAGAATACGTAAATAAAAATAAAATGTAAAAGTCTTCAATGAATTCAGCGTGGTGTTTTATTACAGCAGGAAAAGAAATGCGTTTTCCAAGCATGCACCTGTTGACTGCAGTACTTCTCCTGAGGCTGCCAGGTAAAGTGAACAATCTTGTTGTTGTTGAACAATCTTGAAACAAACATGCTGGAATGAGAAGACTTGACTTGTTTTTTTTAAGCTTATCAATGGTGTTATTTTAACAAGTCTACTTAGCATTTGACAAACACTGCACACACTGAGAATTTCCTCAATCTTTTATCAACTCTTCAATCATCATGCGTTTCAGGTGTTCTGTGTGGGCCCAGTGTGAGCTACTCCTCTACACGAGTCTACTGTGGTCTTAAAGGGGCATCAGTGGTCCTGCCCTGCACATATTACTATCCATGGGGTCATATATATCAGGGAGGAAGGTGGTATGAAAGGAAGATGGGGAGAATTAGAGTACACAGCAACTCTAGATATCCTGACTGCAGCCTGAACATAGACAACCTGTCAGATAAAGACTCTGGTGTTTACCAGTTTCAGTTTTATACAACCCTACACAGCAGCTGGATAACGGGCGGTTCTACTATTTCCCTCTCAGTCACAGGTAGTGTGTGTAGGCTATATACTGTATATCTGTTAACATAGGGAATGCTATCAAAAGTGAATAATGATTTTTTGCCTCTCAGACCTGCAGGTGAAGGAGGAGGATGTTGTAGGGAATCAGAATCAGACTAAAGTGACCTGCAGCACCTCCTGCAGTTTGGGCTCTCAGTATGTCTGGTACAAGAATAGGCAGCCTCAACAACACAAAACCACATCCTCCATTCTACTAGACTCAACCAGACACTCTGAAAAGGGAAACTACTCCTGTGCTGTGAAAGGTCATGAGGCTCACCGTTCTTCTGCTGTCTGTGAGTGTGAATACATTTATTCACTTTTACAACTCTACTTCAGCTAATCAAAATCGGTTGTTTCTGATGATCACAATTACTCTAAATCAGCAGATATTTCCTCAATGTATTCCATTTCCAAGTGATTGCTATTACAGATTTTTACACTACAAAACACTACACTACGAAACACTAATTCCAACTTTGATAGGTGTTCCAAGGAAACAGTGTTGGAGTGTGAGCTACTCCTCTACAAGGGTCTGTGGTGTTAAAGGGGCAACAGTGGTCCTGCCCTGCACATATGAATATCCATGGAAAGACAGATATCAGAGAGGAGAGTGGTATGAAGAGGAGAGAGGGAGAGTCAGAGAACACAACAACTCTAAATATCCTGACTGCAGCCTGAACATAGACAACCTCTCAGATAAGCATGCTGGTGTTTACCAGTTTCGCTTTCACACAAACCTACACAGCAGCTGGATAAATGCCAGTTCTGCTGCTCTACTCTCAGTCACAGGTACAAACTACCAAAAAGATTTTTCATTTCATAAAATAATGACATTCAACATTGACTCACTAACAATGTATTACCTCTCAGACCTGCAGGTGAAGGAGGAGGCTGTTGTAGGGAATCAGAATCAGACTAAAGTGACCTGCAGCACCTCCTGCAGCTTGGGCTCTCAGTATGTCTGGTACAAGGATGAACATATTCTACAAAACGAAACTACAGCCTCCATACTACTGGACTCAACCAGATCCTCTGAGGAGGGAAGTTACTCCTGTGCTGTGAAAGGTCATGAGGGTCACCGCTCCCATGCAGTGTGTGAGTGCAGATGAAATTCCAGTCAAAATCTATCATCAATAGTTAGCAAGAAGTCTTTACATCTAAATCTGTTCTGATATGTAAGAACATTCATGGGGTTTACAAGCCATTATTGGATCTGAAAAGCACATTTAGGAAAAGAACAACGGTTTACTTGTTTTAACACTTGATTTTTTATACTACTTGACTTTCAAATGTCCACAGCTTTAATGTGTACAGTATGCATACACTGATAAATGGTGTTTAATAATCAAAACTTGACTGCAGGTGCTCCAGCGGAACAGTGTTGGAGTGTGACCTACTCATCTAACAGCATCTGTGTATTGGAGGGTTCATCTGTGGATATTTCCTGCACTTACAAACATCCTCGAGATCAAGACATCAACACAACATTCTGGTTTAACAATCAAAAAACAAGTTATCACCCTAAAGACCTAAATTTGGATGAAGACTATCAAAACCACACTGAGTACATTGGGATCAAAAGGAGTAATGCCACTCTGACTCTGAAAGACATCAGAGATAGTCACTCTGGAGAATATGCCTTCAGACTTATAACAGGTCAGGGGCATAGTTTCTCAGGGTTACCTGGAGTCAATGTCTCTGTTACAGGTAAGCCCTATTTGAAACTATTAGTCCTTTAATTATTTTGGTAATCGAATATATGTCCCCACAGGAAAGAGCACTGTCTCTCCCTAAACATAATAATACACACATCTACATCATCCAGTTCTGCAGGTGTTCATACCTCCCGAAACAGTGAAAGAAGGAGAGAGAGTGACCCTCACCTGTAATACTACCTGTACTCTCACCAACACCACCTTCATCTGGTACAAGAATGGCCAGGCTGTTACCTATAACGACACAACCAGAGACAACAAACTGCATCTAAACCCAGTCAGCAGTGAGGATGCAGGCAATTACTCCTGTGCTGTTAGAGGACATGAGAGTCTCTCATCAGCTGCTGTCTTTCTCAATGTGAGATGTAAGTTGTCACAGCTGACTATATAGACCAACACCAAGTGAACAAATAACAATTTTCGACACAAACTCCTATACTACAAATAAGCATGATCATACACAATTGAAATGTCATAATTTATCATGCTTACTTTTGTTATTTAAGATTTCTGCAGCTGATGTAGGAAGTATTGGCTTTCTCTGGATTTATTCAGAGTGCTCTGGGTGTTATGATATTATCTGTCATTTTTACTTTTGATATTTAAGAAAACTTGCATATATGTTGTAACAGACTCACCAAGGAAAACCTCACTGGCAATCAGTCCTGGTGAAACAGAAGAGGGCAGTGCAGTGACTCTGACCTGCAGCAGTGATGCCAACCCACCAGTGCACAACTACACCTGGTATATGAAAAATGGAGCTGAATCTGTTGTTAGGGGCACAGGGGAGAGTATCAGCTTCAATGTGACCTCTGATACCAGTGGACTTTACTACTGTGAGGCACACAATGAACTTGGCTCTCAGAACTCTACTGATGCTGCAGTTCCTCCCAAAGGTCAGTGAGGTTTAATGGAAATGCAAACAGCCATGACAGAAAATAACACCATTTGGCAGATCCTGTTCAGACACAGTTCATAATTTCCCATGTAATTATTGTTTTATATAAAACATCATCCATTGTCCCTCTCTATAGGCCCAGAAGGTGTTGTTGTGGTGCTGGTGGCTAGTATCACCATATTCATAATTTTTGCTCTGATACTTGGAATTGTGCTCTTGAGGTGATTGTGATCTTTTCTTCCTCTTTTTTGTGAAAAAAAAAACAAAATTGTCATGTATTTTCAGAACTGCATATTATTTATAATACATATGTCTTCAGGGAAAAAAATATTAATGAATTAATTTTAGTTTATTCATTTAGTTTATCATCTCTAAACTTCAGACCATCTAATGTAGATGAATGCATTATACTTTCTTTATATCAGTATCATCAACTTTAAATGCATATCATCATATCAATAAAACAGGAAGAAGAACACTAAAATCACAAGAGACGGAAGGTCCACAGATGCTAACATGCAGGTGAGGAGCTTGGCTCTCAAAGTGTCTTGGTCTGCTGTGCATATGAAGTATTAATGAACTATCTGGTAGGTAGCATCCAAGCCTTAAACATCCTCTGGTGTGTCCTACATTTCACTACTGAGTCTTACTGCACCTTCACTTCTGCATCACTCATCATAACATGATGTTTTCTCTTTCCTGATCAGAGTGACTCAGGTCTCGTGAACAGCGCTGTTACAGCAAGAGCCACGACCTCTGACCCCACACAGAGAGAGACAATGCATGATCAAGACGATGTTCATGGCACTGTTTGGATCAATCCCTCCTACAGACAGGAAGTGCCTCTATACTCCATGGTCCAGTACCCTCAAACCACTGCACAGGATGATGACGATACCTACGCTTCAGTCCAGTTCCACAGAGGGAGTGCTGCCATCAGGTGGGCATTTCTCAGCTTGTCAGAGACATTCACAGCCATTACTAACACCAACCTGTAACCACCATTCACAGCCATTACTAACACCAACCTGTATCCAACGTTCACAGCCATTCCCAACACCAACCTGTATCCAACGTTCACAGCCATTCCCAACACCAACCTGTATCCAACATTCACAGCCATTCCCAACACCAACCTGTATCCAACATTCACCGCCATTACCAACACCAACCTGTATCCAACATTCACCGCCATTCCCAACATTCACAGCCATTCCCAACATCAACCTGTATCCAACATTCACAGCCATTCCCAACACCAACCTGTGTCCAGCATTCACAGCCATTCCCAGCATTCACAGCCATTCCCAACACCAACCTGTATCCAGCATGAACACATTTACTCATACTGTGCACCAGCTGCTCAGCACTAACACATGTTGATGGTCATGTTGACATAAGTAAGCGTAAGCGGCCCTTTAACACTCTTTAAATGCTTACTTAACAGCATGGCAGAAATGCAGCCACCACCCACATGTCATGCTTAAGATGTGTTGCTGCTTTCAATCAGAGTCCAACCTCATCTGAAGTTGTAACAGGAAGTGTGCGTTGTTGTGTGTTTACAGAGCTGAGGATGATGATGTGATCTACAGTACAATCCAAAAATCCTGACCGAAAACAGCAGACCAGAAATACCCTCAGGTTTTCACAGCTGTCCATTGGAAACATAGACAGTCAGTTCATGTAAGATGTTATTTTCCTGTATTACTGTCAACATGTACTACGATTGTACTATTAAGATCATTTTTAATCATTCCTGGTTAATAAATTGTGGATATTTCCTCCAGTTCTGGTGGCTGCAGAAGGAGGCAGAGAAATTGAACTGTGGACAAGTCTAATAGTACGCAAAAGATTCACTGATCATATAACTGCTTAATTCCAGCTTGCTCTAAAACAAATAAAAACGTGTGAATGCTGCATTTTAGATCACCTGTGTGAAACTGCTTAAACTTAATGGGCCCTACCCACTGAGCAAGCAATGTCTATGGACGTCCAAAAACAGTGGTCTGTCCAGGCTGTGATCTGGACGTCTATTTTACAGTCAAAATGAGACTGGGACAATAGTCCAGCTTGACCCGGTTCAGGACGTCTATAGACAACCAACATTAGTTGCAAATAATCGTTCTGCGAGGTCATAATCTGGACGTCTATTTGACAGCCAGAATCAGTTCATACTGTAAATGACATTGGGACAATAGTCCAGCCTGACCCCATTTGGGACGTCTATAGACAGCCAAAATTAGTTGCAAATAGACGTTCTGCCATTCTGGCTACTCTGAGGACGTCTTCTGGATGTCTAATTAAGTCTTTCAGACGTCTTCAAGTGACGCCTATATCACACCCAGAACAACACATCTATTCAACGTCCAGGAAATAAGTCTTAAAAACTTTCATTCTGGCTACTCGGAAGACGTCTTCTGCATGGAGTTCTGCGACCACGTCTTCTGGACATATTTTGGACCAGTTTTTGCTCAGTGGTTATCAAGACAGTCTATGCATGGCTACTCGTATAAAAGCTTAAATTCAGTGGGCTGTTCAGTCCACATTGGGAGTGTTTTCTTTATCAAAAGTTGGGCAATTGGCGCAACAAGACGTTCCTATGTTTATTGGGTGTAACATTCTTTAAACCAATGAGAATGACATTTGCCATTCCCTTTAAAAACAAGTATACTTGCGTTTAAAGGGAATGGCAAATGTTTGAAGTCACCCTGTGTTAATAGGGTGACTTCAAACAGCGCACCGGTATTGGCAAAGGGAAGCTGACTTCACCATAGTCAACGACAAAGCGGTTATACAGTTACTTTCACTATTTACTGACAATAGGTTACTATCGAAAACATAGCCTGACACGTACTGTACACTAGCAAAACACGTACCCCAATAATGTTCGAATTACTGAATAAAAAGCTAAAAACATTTATCCTGTAGAGGAGATGCTTACATCTCGTCACAGTGCATCTTCAGCTGTGCTTTGTATATGTACCTCTCGCCTAATCACTTTTATCAGTCATTGCCAATTTGCAAATGATGGTGAATGACTACTCATTGTGAAATGTATTTGGTAAAATCTTAATTAGAATTATGTGTCCCATTTGTAAGCATATAAATTTTAGTGTTTTGCATGGATGTGCGCTGGTGCATGTGGATGAGAGCTGCCCATATCACTGTTGATAATGTGCTCTTAAAATTATAGCCCACAACACTCGCTGGATTTCTGACCAGGTTTCTCTTGGTCAGCACTCTGGGTTTTAGGTAGTGTATGATGGCAATTGTTAGATAATGTGCCAGACCCCTGCTTAGGTCATTAATTGCCACACCCCTTAGCGTGTTGTTCAATCGAAGAGGCATGGCAAGCTTTGCGTTGACCCATATGGACTTTGCGCTGCACTTCAGACTGTCATGACATAGGGCCCAAAGAGTGTTAGCTTCAACATAAAAGAGTATTTTCACTTAAACTTAAAGACTGCTTTTAAACTTAAAGACCGTATTTGCTTAAACTTAAAGAATGTTTTTACTTAAGATTAAAGGGACACTTCATCAATTAGCATTAAGCTATGTATCTTTAGAAAACCCGTCATGGTTTTGAATGGTCGTGCATCATTCCCTCAGTTTGCCTTGAGATGGGAGAAATACGGATTTCAATTAAACCCATGAATAGGACTTCCTGCTTTCGATGATGTAAAATGATGATTTTGAAATCCGTATTTCTCCCATCCCAAGGCAAACTGAGGGAATGATGCACGACCATTCAAAAACATGACTGGTTTTCTAAAGATACAAAGCTTAATACTAATCGGTGAAGTGTCCCTTTAAAGAGTGTGTTATGCTTAAATTGGATGAGCTTTTACAAGCAAAAAGGCATACTGATAGAACAGAACTGCAAGTTAGAGGTCAGAAAGAAGTCGTCAGACTCTTTGGACTTCACAGATCGAGAGCCATAAGACATTTTATTTTATTTTATTTTATTGTACTCAATAAAGTCAGAACCCTAACCTTTGATTAGGGGTTTTTATTAAAAGTCTGTCAAGAGTTCTTTTTGTGTTTCCTGCCTCCCCTGTGTTAATGAGAAGATCGAACTCCTTGCAACAGGGGCGTCAGCCTACAGTGGTGAACAAGAGAGATCTACGGTATTTTTATGTACATCATGCCCCCTTGTGGCAGCCTCTCGTTACTTCTAGCATGAGTTTTTTCTCGATTGTTAACACACATTTTCTGAAAACATGCCTCATACTCTCAGAACTCTACACACAAATCCAAAAACACACACACAATGGTCAAAACTCCTCAATTCTCCTGCAAAATGAAACTTTACCTTCAAAACAATGTACTTTCTCCTCAAAATGGTCTTTTGCTCTCAAAAGACACACACAAACCATCATATAGCCTAACAATACATTTATTAGGACCGGTTGAACACTGATGTGCTCAGTGTAAAACACTGCGATGAATTGAAAACACTTCTTCTCCATTCATCATAATGACTTGGGCCTTTTTTTGTTCAGTGTTAAACTACAAACAGTACAAACAGTAGATAAGCTGATACAGTAAGTTGACATGCTTATCCTATCAATATTTTGTAATATCTCATTGTTTTCTATTATTTTTCTTCGTATTTGCCGTAATGTTATGGCATTTTCTTCTAGGACAATGCTCATGATTTCGGTTTCCTGCTCAGGAGACAGAAGCCCTTTTGTTGGTAACCTGCAGCTGTAAACTGTGTAGGAATACTTTCCCGAAATACTTGAAACATACTTTATTTTTACAATAAACAGAACAGCCCACAGGCAATACTGTACTACTGTGCTCATTGAGCTGTATTGTACTGTACGGTAGTGTACTGTATTGATACGCAGCACTGCAATGTTCTAGTGGCTCGGATCTCATCAGAGATTACGGTCCTTGGCCTCCCCGTCCTCCTCCTCTTACTTTCACTCCTCTGGCTCGTCCTGTACTACTACTGTACGTAATACTAAAGCTCTGATTGCTAATTGTAAAACTGTGTGACAGGTGTTCGCCCATCTGATGAGTCAGTGTGCATGGTAGGGCAGTTAGCTTTAGAATTTGAATGGCAGTGTGTTCTTCTTTGTGAAAACAGATTTTCTTAATTTCTTCATTCAGTTCAGGAGGCTGGCGCATGAGCTACATATTATGGGAATTGTGTCTCAAGTACCAGATATTGTGTGTAAACAATTGAGAAAAACTGTAATACCAGTCTGGCTTAGACTCAGTGTCAGGGGTTATTTTGTATAATACATTGACACTTGCATGGTAAAAGTAGGACTTTGAGGAGTGATGATTTTGGAAACTGAAACAGAAAAAGTGGACTGTGATGTCTGGACGAGTAAGAGTAAAAGCAAAGGGCCCAGGAAGAAGAGCAGGCCCAGTGAGAGATGCAATGAGAGGTGCAGGAGCAGTGAGAGGAGCAGGTGCAGAGGTCAGATACAGCAATGTTGTGCTTTTTTACTTTCCCCTTTTTATCTGGACTTTCTTGCTGTTGGGTTTATTTTTGTTCAGAATGCTTGTGTGTTTCATGGATATTTTGTTCACTGTAAGCAATACTGAAAAACTTGTTCTGTCCTGTCATTGTTGTAAACATTATTCCCACTGTACCTCCAGTAATAAACAGCAAAGGGGAAAAACTGGTTTGCTTTTTACTGGAATGCTTTTGAATGTGGACAGTTTCCAACCAAGAAATTTAGTGTAAAAACGACAGATTGCATGTTTTGGATGCAAATACCTGTAAAACTGAAACACTGCAGTTTTTGTAATGTCAACAATAGCTAGTATTTTGAAACCGATGGTGTATGCTTTGTACCTTGTGACTGCATGTACCTTGTGAAGTGAAAACAAGTTGTATTCTTTGACAGAATAATTTCATTTTGAGTCAGATTTCCAGTGTTTTGGTAAAGTTAGTTAGTTATAGTTAGTTACAGCTTGTACTGAGAAAGTAGAATACAAAGTAGAATACATGTCCGTGGCTTTCTGTAGCTCCGACAACATTGATTTGAAGAGACCTAATAGTGAGCAGTGGTCGTAATCTGGTCTTAACATGAGCTAGGCCTACTGATTTCTTTGTGGACTAACCTAGCATCTCTCATGTGCATGTGTGGTAACATTCTAAAAGTGTAAAGTATACTGTTGGTATGCTTATTTTAAACTAAAAATACGTACTGTATATGTTGCTTACTTTGTGTGTGCATGGATGGTGTTCAACACATAAATGAGCAGGGAGGAAGTCCTTCAGCACTTAAGAGGTTAACCACAATGCTTCAAAGAACTGAACAAATGACAATGGGCTAAGTCATAGTTATATAAGTCAATACATAAATACTGTAGATAGACACTTTTATTGGTCCTGAAAGAAATGCACAGGAAGTGTCATGAACAACCATTAGTGACTGAAATAACCCACAGCACAGAAACAAAAGCAGATTCACAGTTAGTCATCAAAGTTACTATTAGTGACCGAAAAGAAAGACAGCTGTCCATCAGAAGGTAGGTGCAAATCTATTCAAGTGCAGTACTGTATGTTCATAGATATGATAGTTTTGCTTTACCCATTAGATTGATTCTGATGTTTCACTCATTTTGTCATTCCATTCCATTTGTACCTTACAGACACACGCATACAAGCAAGCACCAACACACACACACACACACACACACACACACACAAACACGCACACACGCACACACACACGCACACACGCACACACGCACACACAAATACATTGTATACATTTACATATTTGGAAGGATAACAAAATAAGCATGTCATGTACATTATTTGACTGTTGCAGTGCATGTTGCTTACTGACAAACAAAGTCAAAGTTTCAGTTAATGACAGACAAGCCTAATTTGTCATGAATTTCAATGTTGTTTTGTTTCTGCAGAGATATAAAGCGGTCTTTCCTACTCTAAACTCTGTGCCCTCTACATGCATACACATTACAGACACACACAAAAACACACACAAACTGTATGGATATATTGTATACATATATTTATATATTTGGAAACATAAAAAGTGCAGTGCATGTTGCTTACTGACAAAGAAAGGGAAATCATCAACTACTATGTATAGCATGTTTCTGACAGGGCCCTCTCTTGTAGGCGTTTTATGTTTATCAACAAGCCACGTCAATGTTTTACTCTTTGGAGAAAGGTTTTTGTCTCAGTGATATAATTTTGTCATGTTGCACTGCTGGCATCATAGCAAATGTGTCCTTTATGCTCCTCACAGCATACCGGTACAAGCTTTTCTGTATTGTTACTAAAGTCCAGCAGTTGATTTCACTGGTTCTGATATGAGTATAAACACTGACCACTGAAATTAGTTTAGTCAGAGAACAAGTCTAAAATACTTTTTAAGACCCTTTTTAAAAACGTATTGTATTCTATTTAATCAAGTTCAGCCTGAGTATAACAAGTGAATAATGTTATAATAGTGTATTGTGTGTTTTATTACAACAGGGAAAGAAATGTGTTTCAAAAGCATGCACCTGTTGACTGCAGTACTTCTCCTGAGGTTGCCAGGTAAAGTGGACATAACGCTCATGTCATACTCATGGTATACTTAGGTGATATAGTCCATACTGTAGCTGCATTATTTTTGAAAGCTAACTAACAGTATTACAGGGGAGCTCAGGCGCGTAACTGAAGCTTTCCGTTCACAATGAGCACTATGCTGCAGCCAAGGCTTTAAACCGGTTCACAGAATGAAAACGAAAACCAGAAACATTTGAAGTTTTGCTAAGAACAGAAACGAAACCAGAAACTTAAAATTAGTTTGTGTTCCGGAACAGAAACGTTTATCTAAAATAATGGTAACCGGTTATTTTTTTCCGTTCTTTGATAAGATTTCTGTGCAGTGTGACTTGGTGAGGTTCACCTTGAGTCGTTCACTTATCAGGAGAAATTGAATAGAAAAGCTTGCCACCAGCTGTACAGGCAGATTTTTTTTTTTTTTTTTTTTTTTCATTTCTTTTTGGGCCCTGACAAGGTTTTGGGCATGTGATAATAAGTTTAATATTCACAATGCCATTGTGGTTTTGTATTGTCTGAGACAAACATGCACTGATTGAGTCCTGTTTTGCCAATTGATATTCACAACAGCAGCTATGTAGCCTACCATATTTCAGTCGCTTGTAAAGATTGAGCAACGTGAGTTGCACAGGCTAGGATGGATGTACGAACTACAGTGATGCATCTCTAATGTTTTGTGGTTTTGTAGGCTATTGTTTGATGACATAAGAGAAACAAATGCATTGATACCAGCTTGGTCAAATTCAGTTCTCTATGTAGCCTGCCCTATATTATCATTTGCACCAATAGGCCTTATATATGAAAAGCATATTGTAATTTTTAAAAAAGTCCTAATGATCAGCCTATTTGTATGTCCCGGAGCTGATCGCTATTAACCGGTTCGGGAACTCGATTTGTTGTTGTTGTTGTTCTAACCGGTTCAGGAACGTTATTGTAGGGTTGAGCCGTGTTTCTTAATCTTTTCAGAACAAACCAATTGGGAAATAATTCTGGTTCAAAGGCCTGGCTGCAGCAGTTAATAATCACTATAATTGAGGGAAGTAGTTATACCAGATGCGACAGTGGGGCATGCATTAAAAATATATGTTTTACGCGTTGCGAACGGAACACTTCAGTTATGCGCCTGGAGGAACTGTAGCTCCCCTGTTATTTTATCATGTCTCTTCTTGGCATTTGGCAAACATTCCAACTGATATCTGATTAGTGGCAAAAAACAAAGCTGTTCACCGTTAGATCTTTTATCAACTCTTAAATCATTGTGACTGTGTTTCAGGTTTGTTGTGTGGACCCGGAGTGAGCTACTCCTCTACACAAGTCT
Organism: Sardina pilchardus; assembly: GCF_963854185.1. Lineage (NCBI taxonomy): Eukaryota > Metazoa > Chordata > Actinopteri > Clupeiformes > Clupeidae > Sardina > Sardina pilchardus. Next base: position 40,291,619 of record NC_084994.1, read on the forward strand.
GTGGTCTTAAAGGGGCATCCGTGGTCCTGCGCTGCAAATATCACTATCCTTCGAGACATATTTATTTGGGAGGAGAGTGGTATGAAAAGAGTTCAGGGAGAGTCAGAGAACACAGCAATTCTAAATATCCTGACTGCAGCCTGGAAATAGACAAGGTCTCAGAGAAAGACTTTGGTGTTTATCAGTTTAGGTTTTACACAACCCTACACACGAGCTGGATAACTGGCAGATCTACTGTTTCCCTCTCAGTCACAGGTAGTAATAAATATATATATATATACATATACACACACACACAGTATATGTCCCCTCCATAAGTATAAGACATCTTTTTTTTGTGAATGAATAATGTATTGTAAATAAATAAATGTTTTCCTTCAATATAGGGGTCATAAGTATTGGAACACTATACTGTACGTTAACCCTGTGTTACAATTCCCGGAGATTTTTTATTTTTTAAATGCCAGTAACCCCACATCAACACATACCCTTCACCATACAAAGAGATTGGCGTGGCTTTATTACACTTATTCTCATTGAGCTCAATGCAATTCAAACCAGCTAATAGGCTAACTGGGGATGCTATTACAAGTGAATAATGATTTCTAACCTCTCAGACCTGCAGGTGAAAGAGGAGGCTGTTGTGGGGAATCAGAATGAGACTAAAGTGACCTGCAGTACCTCCTGCAGTTTGGGCTCTCAGTATGTCTGGTACAAGAATGGACAGACTCTACAAAACAAAACCACATCCTCCATTCTTCTAGACTCAACCAGACCCTCTGAAAAGGGGAAATACTCCTGTGCTGTGAAAGGTCATGAGGCTCACAGCTCTACTGCAGTGTGTGAGTATGAATAAATCACTTTACAACTTCAGCTAATGAAGCACAGTGTGCTATTACAGGAGCCTTTTTACACTATGAAATACTATAATTCCAACTTTAGGTGTTCCAAGGAAACAGTGTTGGAGTGTGAGCTACTCCTCTACACAAGTCTGTGGTCTTAAAGGGACATCAGTGGTCCTGCCCTGCACGTATCAGTATCCATGGAATGACGCATACAGAGGAGGAGAGTGGTATGAAGAGCAGAGAGGAAGAATCAGAGAACACAACAACTCTAAATATCCTGACTGCAGCCTGAACATAGACAACCTCTCAGATAAGCATGATGGTGTTTACCGGTTTCACTTTCAGACCAACCTACACAGCAGCTGGATAAAGGCCAATTCTGCTGCTATACTCTCAGTCACAGGTGAGTAACAAATATTTTTGTATTATTTAATAAAATACATTGACTCACTAACCATGTCTTACCTCTTAGACCTGCAGGTGAAGGAGGATGCTGTAGGGAATCAGAATCAGACTAAAGTGACCTGCAGCACCTCCTGCAGTTTGGGCTCTCAGTATGTCTGGTACAAGAATGGACAGACTCTACGAGGCAAAACCACAGCCTCCATACTACTGGACTCAACCAGACCCTCTGAGGAGGGAAGTTACTCCTGTGCTGTGAAAGGTCACGAGGGTCATCGCTCCCCTGCAGTGTGTGAGTGCAGATGAAATTCCAATCAAAATCCATCTAATAAATCTGATCTGTTATGTAAGAATATTCATGAAATAAATTCAGTTCGCAAAATATTCTTGTATCTGAAGAACAGATTTAGGATTCAACAGAACTGTTTTACTTGTTTTAGCACCACATTTCCACAGCTTTAATGTGTGTGTATACACTGATAAATATGGTGTTTAATTCTCATATTTCAAACTAACAGGTGCTCCATTTTGGGGTGTGACCTACTCATCTAACAGCATCTGTGTATTGGAGGGTTCATCTGTAGATATTTCCTGCACTTACAAATATCCCAGAGATCAAACCATCAACACAACATTCTGGTTTAACAATCAAAAAACAAGCAGTCACCATAAAGACCTAAATTTGGACAAAGACTATCAAAACCACACTAGTATATTGTGGTATACTGGGATTGAAAGGAATATTTGTACTCTGAAACTGAAAGAAATCAGAGAGACACACTCTGGTGAATATGGCTTTAAACTTAAAACAGGGCAGGGGCAGGGTTTCCCTGGATTACCTGGAGTCAACATCTCTGTTACAGGTAAGCCTTCTTTGAAAATATTAGTATTTTAATCATTTTGGTAATTAAATATAGCTACGTGTCCAAACATAATATACACACCTATATCCTCCAGCTCTGCAGGTGTGCATAACTCCTGAAGCAGTGGCAGAGGGACAGAGAGTGACCCTCACCTGTAATACTACCTGTAGACTGAGTAATGATCCCACCTTCATCTGGTACCAGAATAGACAGACTGTGACCTATAAACACACAACCAGAGACAAGCTATATCTAAACCCAGTCAGCAGTGAGGATGCAGGCAATTACTCCTGTGCTGTTAGAGGACATGAGAGTCTCTCATCAACTGCTGTCTTTCTCAATGTGCGATGTATGTCACTATAGTATTATTTTTGATGCTGTGTTAAATGTGCACAATTATACACAATTGAAATCTTGGCCCTTTCCGAAACGTGCCCCTAAACCCTAGCCCTACAGACTTCCACTTCGTTTGCGTGTTCACGCGAGGGTCCGCCACATTGAGTATCATCCGAAACGAATTTTGAGTCGAGTGAAATGCCTAGGGAGAGGGGCTACCACGCCTCCAGGAGCAAGTCAGCATGGATGCTATCTTGAAACACAGGTGCAACTGTTTTCAAGTGTTCGTGCAGCTCGTGTATCTCCCTGCCAGTTGTTTTTTGGTCCGTATGACAGCATTTACAGACAAAAGCGTGATTTAAGCTACATTGTAACAACTCATGTTTAATTTGATACTCAGAAAAATGTGCAAGATTGAACAGAAGTAGGCTGTAATATTTAAACATGTGCAGGTCGCATTTACAGCACTTTTATAATGTGATGTTAAATAAAGCATAAAATGCAACTCCTCACTCATAGTAATGAAAGGAGAGAAGAGGGATGTATATCCTAATACACAGGGGTGTCCAGAACATCTTAATTGGCGATTTAATATACATTGCCTTCATAATTTCTATGAAAACTAATATGACGTCAATTTCCTTCTACCTTCAAGCGCATCCGAAATGTAGCGCTGTTTTAACCCCTTACTCTTCAATGCAAGTGTTCTCCGCACCCACGAGTGGACTTGAAAAGGAAGTTCACTCGCTAACCGAGTCGAAGTGAGTAGGGACTCATTTCGGAAAGGGCCATAATAATTTGGTCATGTTTATTTCTGATGTTTATGTGTTTTAACAGACTCACCAAGGAAAACCTCATTGTCTATTAGTCCTGGTGGAACAGAGGGGGGAACTTCAGTGACTCTGACCTGCAGCAGTGATGCCAACCCACCAGTGCACACCTACACCTGGTATCTGAAGAATGGAACTGAATATGTTGTTAGGGGCACAGGGGAGAGCATCAGCTTCAATGTGACGTCTGATACCAGTGGACTTTACTACTGTGAGGCACAGAATGAACTTGGCTCTCAGAACTCTACTGATGCTGCAGTTCCTTCTAAAGGTCAGTGAGGTTTAACGGAAATGCAATTAGTTCCAAATTTGAAATGAAGCCATTTGGCTGTTCTTGTTGACACAGAGTTCATTATCATTATTTTCCATATTATTGTTTAATTGAAATGTCTTTTGTTTTCCCTGTCTGAAGGCTCAGAAGCTGTTATGATACTGCTGGTCACTATATCCATCGTTCTTGCTCTGCTGCTAGTTGGAATTGTGTTCTTGAGGTGATTCTGTGACATTTTCTTCCTCTTTTTTGTGCAAAAATAAACATGTAATGGATTTTCAGGACTGCATAGTATTTCTGATGACTTTTTTTCAGAAAAGTTTATCATCATTAAGCTTCAGACCATCAGCTAACATTAATTCAGATAAAATATGATTTTCTCTAGTGAATACATTATGCTTTCTTTATGACGGTACCATCATCTTTAAACAGGAAGAAGAAAGCTAAAATCACAGCAGTCACAAGGTCCACAGATGCTAACATGCAGGTGAGGAACTTGGCTCTCAAAGGTGCTAAGTCTGTCGTGCTTATGAAGCATAAATGAAACATCTGGCAGCGTCCAAGCCCTATCCCCTAGTGTGTAAAAGTCACCATTGTGTCTTACTGCAGCTTCTCTTGTTTTATCTTTCCTGATCAGAGTGACTCAGGTCTCCTGAACAGCAACGTTACAGTAAGAGCCACGACTTCTGACCCCACACAAAGAGTGACCACACATGATCAAGATGATCAGTATGCCAGCATTAAGTTAAATCGCTCCTACAGACAGGAAGGGCCTCTACACTCCATTTTCCAGAAGCCTCAAACCTCTGCACAGGATGACGTTGTCTATGCTTCAGTCCAGTTCCACAGAGGGAGTGCTGCCACCAGGTGGGCATTTCTTCTCATTACAGCACATCCTTTTCTTGCTGCTCAGGGGCGTTCACAGAAAATAACCTGCATCCAGCATTTACTGCTATTCCCAACACCAACCTATATCCAGCATCTGATCTGAGCACATTTAGTGATACCGTACACGATGTGCTCAGCATTGACTAATAGTGTAGATGTTAAGTGTTCTTAACACTCTTTAAATGCTCAGTGAATAGCATCGCAGAAATGCAGCCACAGCTCACATGTCAGAGAAGATGTGATGCTGCTTTCACAGTCCAAGTTGTAACAGGAAGTGTTGTATGCTGTTGTGTGTTTGCAGAGCTAAGGATGACGATGTGAACTAGTACAGTCCACAAACCCTGACCAGCCAGGGAAACAGCAGACCAGAAATACTCTCAGGTTTTCACAGCTGTCCATTGGAAACAGTCCGTTCATGTATAGAAAGTTGTTTTCCTGTATTCATTTTTCAGGTCAGACTGTATTAAAATTCATTTTTAATTTGAAAATTAAATTGAAATTGTGGATATTTCCTCAATTAATAACCTCAGTTAATATCTTATGAACTCTATGTCTCGTGTAGGTTTTTAAACTGTAGACTACCAGTTAAATATTTAGCACTGTAGCACCAACCTCAATTCTGGTGATGTAGTTTACCAGCTTCCAGGGTGGGAGGCTGGAAAAGTCAGGATTTAGATGTGATCTCTGATATTTACTATGACATTATTCATGTTTATCTTTTTTTCTTTGATTGAAGTGCAAGTGTTGTTTGCAATGTGTATGAGCTCTTTTTTTCTTTAAAAAATAAATTTAAGGGTAAAAGTCCCAAGATGCCAAGAATTCCACAAATCATGCAACAGTCTACTCTTTTATTCACTCTTCTTTTTATTCTGGTTTGTTTATTTAAATACTTAATATTAGGGCTGTCAAATTTACTGAGTAATTTCGATTAATTAATCAGTTAAAAATTGACTGATTAAAAAAATAATGCCGATTAATCGATTGTGACCTTTGACCTCTAAGGTACCAAATCAATGCAAAGAAACATTGAGGCCCCGAGGCACTTTTAAATGTATTTCCTCAGCATATTAGGTCATATTGTAGATTGTTATGGCCATTATTTGAACAGTGAAAGTAATAATAAAATAGCTTTTAAAATAACTTTAATGTCACTAACGCTGATTATTCAATGATTAATTTGAACTGAGATATTTCAAATGCTTTAACAGCAAAAAAATCTATATGCAATTCATTTAGATTAATTAATCACAGAGTATGTCATTAAATAGATAAAAAAAAAATGTAATCGATTGACAGCCCTACTTAATATAGCCTATAGCCATATAAGATTCAAGATATAAGATTCAAAAAATTGTATTTAATATGTTGCCATGTTAGAAAACTTTGTCTTGATTGAAGGCATGTGTGTGATGTCAGTAGTAATAGTTCTACTGAGGTCTAGTGACACCCCTGACTGACCCTCTCTCTCTGTCTCTCTCTCTCAGACACACACACACAATGTGCATTACTGTCTACTGCATTTGTATGTATAGCAAGCCCCCTTGTGGCAGCCTCTCATTAGCTCGTTGGTCTTTTATGCCCCCAACCAGGGGGTCAGGATTTGACTGATTAGCTTCGCCGATTAGCAAGGCACTTCCTCGTCGCCATTTTCCAGAAATACATCATGTCCGGTGCCATTTCTCCTCATGCCGATTGGTGGCTGTTCCACTCTCAGCTCATGCACGAGCTAGTGTGGACACAAGCTCTCCTTCTGTACCTTACGTCAGTCAGTAACATGGCACTTAATTGGCTAAATAAAACAGCACCGGAAACAAGCCCCTTGAAACGCCATGTTGAAGCCTGAAAAAATCGTTCAATGTTGGCAATTTTCACTAGCCTAGCATTCCCATTGAAATGAATGGGGGCGGGACTTGTTCACTCTCTCCAGTTCTTATAATACCTCCATGCCCCCAACGGTGTCTTCAAGGCAGCGCTGCATGGAAAGCGCTCCCCGCCCCCAACAGTTTCAGCCAATCACAGCGCTGTCTCTGCCGCTGGTGCTGATTTCAGCATTTTCCCTCCATCTGCACTGCAGCAGCAGGAGTTCAACGTTGGTGTTTGACTCAACGTTGGTAAGGTGAATAGCCTAGATATCTTCTGTTTAAAGTGTTTATGCTTAAGTTACATGTGCAATTGACAAAACTAGGTTTTTCGTGGCTGAATGGGCATCTAAGCTTGCTATTCAGCTTACTAACGTTGACTGTTAACGCAATTGTAGGTTTAGCTAACATGATCACATAAAATGTAGTCCGTTTGTTGCAAAAGCTAGCATTAGTGTAGGAGCCATTTTGAGTTATATTAGCTAAAATCTTCGCTAGTGGAGCACTGCCGTATTTGGTTAGATTTAGTGTCCTTTATTTCTAGGTACTTATATTTTGATAGACGGTGAGGAGGCTTTTGAGGTTAAAGATGGCCGTCTTTCACCTTTGACCTCACACCTAGAACAAGAAGTTGTAAATGCATGGGCATACAGTTCTTGTCTCAAGTTTTGCTAAAACAGTGCTATTGAATTGACTTTGAATGACTTTTTGGACATTTATTTTTGATGTTAAGTTTGTGCCTTTTAAACCACTCACCACCTGTTTGGATTATTGGATTCCATCGTTTGTTGCTCTACTACCAACCTGCTTGCCTACCTGCCTGCCTTCATACTCACCTGTTTGCCTGCCTGTATCTGCCTTCATTCTTGCCTGCTACTTACCTGCCCTGCTTGAATTCCATTCCATCTCATCCAACTGTGAAAAGGTATAACTTAAGTTTCTCTGTTTGGATAACTTGTCAAAGAAGCCAAGCATACATCTCAGCTAAGAGTGGCCTGCCACTACAAATAGCTACATTCAAGCATTAGCTAGTATTAGTTATGCTGGCAAGTAGGCTACTACTTATCAGTGGATATTTGTTTAGGCTAGTAAGTCGCTTTCGCTCTATCTCTATCGCTTTTGTCCGGGCTGGGGTCAAGCCACCATCAGCTGCCAGGGCTACCTCATCTGGCCTGCTGGCAACAGCACAAGACTGGGAGATGAAAGTTGACCTGGGGAAGCAACTGAAATTCCCAGAGTCTGTCGCCACCATGACACTGCGGCCTGACTTGCAGCTTATCTCTGAGGCCTCCAAGCAGATCGTTCTCCTGGAACTCACTGTACCCTGGGAGGACCGTATCGAGGAGGCCAATGAGAGGAAGAGGGCAAAATATGCTGAGCTAGTGGAGGAGTGCCGGAGTAACGGGTGGAGAGCACGGTGTGAGCCCATCGAGGTGGGATGCAGAGGGTTCACTGGCCAGTCTCTCTGCAGGGCCTACAACATCTTGGGCATCACAGGGGCCAGTAAGCGAAGGGCAATTAAGGAGGTCACGGAGGTAACAGAGGTTGCCTCAAGGTGGCCGTGGTTAAGGAGAGGAGAACCATGGGTGCGGTAGCGCTACCTGGACACAAGCTAGGGCCTGATCAACCCCAGCTGGGTCACCTGGGTGAGAGTGTATTATGCTTGAAGACCCGAAACACTCTGTGACCCCAGGTAACATCACTGATGATGTGTCCAGGTTGCATCAGTCGACGTATGTTACAAGAGTAGTTTAGGCTAGTAATGTTAATGAGCTAGTCAGGCAGCTCATAATAAAGATATGGAGACCTACTGGAGTAAGTCCACTGATGATGGTCTGAAGAAGGAGAGAGATATACGAATTCAGGGCACAATAGAAAATATTGAAAATGTTCCCGATGAACTGCTCATGAGGAACCACCTTAAGAGGCTATATGAGAATGGGAAAGGACGCTACTCATGTAGGAAAAACAGAAAGAATGTGATTCAGTGAAGGTGTGAGCGGTCCAACATTCCAAAAGGTTCAGACCCTGCCACAAAGTAGGGCAAATTCCTGTCCAGCCTATGTGTCCATCTGTTTTCTTACTTCTGCAAACACCAGGGGTTGTGTTGTCAGGCAGATCTGTGAGCAGTGAGCACAGTGGCCATGATGTAACCAACACAAATCAAAATAAGATGAACCTTATAAAAGAAGACTTGCTTGAGTTCATTCACAGTGGAATTGCTGAAGGCCTCTCAAATAGCGCCATTCTATTAAAATCAATTGACTGGTCTCAGAGCCAGGGGGAAAGTGACTTTAAGGACCGCACATTCTTTGTCTCCCCAGATGACATAACAAGAATCAGAGTTAGCTTTAATAAGGGCATTCGACTGGATGGAAATGACAGCGTGTCTGTTGACAAACTCATGAAGTCTGAGTTGAAAGACAGTATTTTACATTACCAACCACTTTCTCATAGTGAGGATCAGCCCCTGATAATAGGGGATAAGATAACAGCTGGAGCAGCTTAAGAAGTTTGGTGGAAACATGTTGTTTTTGGATGCTACCTACAAAAGCATCACCCAGTACAATTTTGCCTTTTATTGCCTCATGGTAAAAAATGAAGAAGGCAAAGGAGTACCGGTAGCATTTTTTATTTTGAGTGAAGAAACAGCTGCTACTCTAGGAACTTGCCTTCAAAAACTAAAAGAAGCAGCAGATGACCTCACACCAAGGTGTTTAAGGTCAAGGGTTCTAGTTGGTTGGGTTCCAGTCTGAGCTTATCTACCACCTTTTATGGTAATTTTATGATCTTAACACCTCTTTTTAATTTCCATTCCTAGATGTGTTATGGTTGACAAGGACCAACAAATGAATCAAGTCTTCCCGCACGCCTCTGTATTGCTTTGCTGGTTCCATGTCCTCCAAGTAAGCATAACATATAGGACTGACGCAAATGTGTATCTTTAAAAATATACTGTATATAGTGTTAGGATAGGTTAGGGTCACATGGCAGGGATAGCACTGACTTACAGGCGGTAGGGGTGTGCAAAAAAATCGATACGGATTCGAATCGCGATTCAAACTCTACCGATTCAGAATCGATTCATAAAATTCCAAGAATCGATTCATATCCCCCCGGAGGTCCTTCATTAACGGACCGCGTTAACAGACCGCTGTCAACAGGTTTTGAAAGTGAAAGCAGACGGGTAGGGTCATTCTAAACAACATTTGAGTCAAGTTCAGTGTTGTGCGTGGCAAACTATTTGCAGCAAATCGATCTAAAAAGACATAATGTGTTGTTTGTCCTGTCGGTATTTTCCGATAATGATAGCAATCTCATGATGCTGCTGATCAATTGAATTACATTTCTGCCGTATAGCATATTGGCTTACCGTGCTTGACGTTAGCTGTGGCAGACTCACTGATTTTCATAGTTTTAACCACAAAGTCTGTTTAGGCGTAGGCTTATTTGAATAGTTTAACATCTTGCCATTTCACGTCCAGCCCTTCACCTCAGTGAGCCAGGCACCCCATGCCATCTAAAAAATATCTCGGGAGGGCTTCAATATTACGTGAGAAAACTTGTGACAGTGCTTAAAGGGAAAAAAATAACGTTGCCATGCTCGGAAAACGTCAGTCTTGTATGTAATATTGAGCTGAAATTTTGTGAAAACAGCCCACTGTAGCATTGTGCAAACATAGTCTTCAAGTCGCTTATTTAAAGGTACAGTCTGCATTTTAATCCTAATTCTCCATTTAGCGTCCACGCTTGTAAAACTAGTGATGTAGCCTACACAATCCTGGCGCAGTGTAAAAACAGTTAAGCGGTCAGTACACTCGACGCACCCGACTTGTCGTGCGACATGTTGACGTCACGGGGAACGTTGTAACCATGTATACTTGCGTGTGGTAGTCGCGACACAATTTGCAGTATTCTCCTGAACAGAGGCACGGTATCCATTGACGTTAATGGCAGTAGCAACTAGCTTCTTTGCTGATATTTCAGACTTAGCTTGCACAACTGAAGGATTAGCCTACCATCTCGTTTATGAGATGAGTGTAATCTCCCTAAATGGAAAGATATATATTTTTTTTAGGTCTAGCAGATATCCTTTGGTTGAAAATAAATCTCTTCCTTACCTTTTGCTGGAATGCTTATGTGCCTCGGTCCTAGTCCTTTCCCCCTAATATCCTCCTGTTGCAACTCTCACTGGTAACTTCGTTAACTTATCCAACGTGGTTCACGACTGTAAACAAATCAGTCATCCAAACGGCAACTCTTGCTGCAGCCTAGCCAAGTTAACTTCCCACTTCTCAAACTTACTATTATTCAAACTTCATGACTACAGTCGTTTTAAAAATGAATGGGCTTATTTAAGATGTTGGATAGGCTATATGATAATGCCTGAATGTGGTTTATGTGGTTGATGACTGTAGAAGGACACTGGCTCCGTGAGCTTGGCTTCAATCTCTTCCTAGTTGTCGTGCGAGGTTGGCGCGCGCGGTTGATAAAAAATGTTCGGTGTCCGACAGGTCGGCGCGCGGCTGAAATGTGGCTTGCGACACAGGAAATTACGTCATTTTGACGTCACATTGTCGCGCGACAGGTCGGGTGCGTCGAGTATACTTCTAGCATTAGGGCGTACCATTTTACTTTGGGAGAGGTGTAGGCTAGGATCCACAGTGTTACTTTGACAGGAGAGGGAAATGTGTCATTTGATTCCATTTTCAACTGAAATATCAACAACCTTCAAGCTGCATACTCTTCTATCAGCATCAATATCAGAAGGTTATATCATATGATTTATTATTTTGTAAATTGGCCCAGGTGACAGGGGGCAGGCTACAGTATATACAGTAAGCGTTACTTGAGAATGGCCATTTCACTCACGCTTTGCCTGATTCACGTTCAGCGTGAAATGTATTACAGCTGCATTACAACTTACCGCCACTAGGTGGCAGTACAGTCCGCTGTAGCATTGCTGCGGTGTGATTGATACTGTAGCCCAGTTCTACTCATTCAATAGGCGGCCAGGAAGCAACTTCTAGTGGCCCAGCCCATATAGTAGGCCTATATTTCGGAAATGCCAACAGAAATCCCTAGGAGCCTAGTCACCTACAGACTGCAGCACTACAACTCTTTTATTGTTTTGTTTTTTCGGGTGTTTGTCAATTCAGTCTGGCACTCTGAAAATGTTCGCAAGGCTCTGTAGCCTACTTCGAAAAAGACGAGCATGAACTAACTATTTGTCATAGTTCAAAATTGCCATTAACACAAGCAGCAACACTTTGTTTCATTCGAGAGTTTGACAACAGTGAGGATGATTAGCACTATGCAAACAACTTTTATTGAGTTAGACTGCATCTCTATAATAGTTCCGTAATCTGACGTATTTCCTCATGAATGTAATTCTGTAATTTCTCTTTGGATAGCTATCTATCTATCCAAGGGCGTCGGTTTAGTTTTCAGGGGATAAAAACGCTATTTTACAGCTTGGTTTGATAAGTGCTGGGGACATACATTTTATATGATCTTAACGATGTTGAGGACTTGTTGCGTTTCTGACTCTGCTGCGCCGTTACCGCCAGAACCAGTTTTAAACGCACGTCTAGGCTATATTTAGGGTTACTTTATCAGCTTCGTACTTAAATGGCTCATTCCGAGGAGAATGAAGGCTTGTTCGCTGGCTTCTATCATGTCCTCAGGACTCGGCTCGCGCAAAAAAAATGAAATCGCGTAGGCCTACCGGTCTGTGTCCCAAGTAGTTCATTCTAACTCCACGAAAATTACCACCGCTGGTTAGTTTGCTTTGCTTTGTGGAGTAATCCATAAGGATTGGTGAATATGTAGGTTTCAGACCTACTTTCTCGGGGGGCAGAGACATTTTTCAAGGTGGTGTAGGCGCTGAAATACAGTAGCCAAAGCATAAATATTTTAATCGTAGTTCCGTGGGCTATTCGAATTGCGGTCTGATCAGCGGAGGACGGGCGCAGTGAATCTAAATATTGGTTGTTTATCGAAGAACAGTAGCCTACCATGCCTTACCATTATCTTTGATATTTCAGTGCATGGTTTTGAATATTTTAACAGTTGCCAAAAAATATAAGGGATTCAGTCAGTCGAGTTAATTTGATATTCGCGGCATACACTAGAAACGCACGATCAAAACGTGTTGTTTCTGCAGACAGACCCTCGGCTACACTTAACATGCAGTTGTGTTCTGTTCTCAGAGCATATGCTTTCTCTGTCTATGATCTGCAGCTTTTTTCACGACCTGCTGGCCTTCGTGGACAGAAAATTCGGCTACTGAGCAGCGAAGTTGCCGATGCGATGCGTGCTTCTCAAGTCTGATAATTTGCAGCACGATCGAATGGTATTATGGAACCATGGACTGAAATAAAAAATAAACTAGCTAAAGGTTTCCCCAATCAGGAAATACATCTTAATTTAAATTTAAATTCTTCATTTAAATAGGCCTACTTATTTTAAATACTAATTAATTTAATCCCACTGTCAACTCAAATTGGTGAGGGTTCTGTTACATCTGCGATCAAGTGATTTGAAACATAGAAAATATTATAACGATTAGTCTAGTCTAGTCTTGGACTTTTGAGTGGTTTTCCAAGCACCTATGCCGTGCCGACTGAGGCATTCCATGGCTAGCCTACCACAAAGCCAGCCATCAAGTGTTGGAAGCTATCTGTACCATCCCCCGTCTGTGAGCTGACCTCTGTGCCTTAGAAGACGAATTAAAAAAATCCCCCACCCCCCCAGAGCAGTTTCACACATCATTAGCAATCTTATGTTGAGTGTGCGTCTGCAACAGTGAGCCTAGCCTACTCCTTCTAGGCTTTCGGAAACAGCAGCGTCATTTTTTGCCGGGGACCGGGTAGGCTACATGTCTCCACCACTTTTTTTTATGACGAACGATTTTGTCCCCACCACTTTTTAAATGTTTATCAATTCATCAAAAAAGTTAGTGCCCACTGCCCAGGCTACAGATAAACCTATTGTGATCGACAATGCCAACGCATAATGGACCGAAATAGCCGTGTTGTCTACCTGCAACAATAAGCCTTTTCCAAAAAACAATTTCAGTTACTTTAACTGGAAGTGAAAGCCAGGGGTATTTAAGTATCTTTGCCTCGGTCTTGTCTTGGTCTTGCCGTCTCTGGTCGACATAGTGGTCGGGAGATTTACAACAAATAACAAACAACAAATTTCTGGCGTAGCCTACCGAGGTGTTTGCAGAAAGAAAAACAAATCAGGTTCGCGGATAGAACTCCGTCAGATTAGCGCGATAAGGCATTGGACATTTTGACATTTTTGAAATGTAAAACATTTCCCTCACATCCGTCTTCCTATGTGCAGAAATGTGTTAAACTACTGACTACAAAATACATGCGTTTAAGCTATTGTGTCAGCGCAACGATGCAATAGGCCTACATTTTTAAAAAGTTGTCCATCCACCTTTGATGCAATCATTTTTCTGCATAAGAACATAGCCCAAACTTTCATAGGTAGATTATACCAATAGATCTCATGTTGCAGTTAAGTAGCCTATAGGTAGCCTACTGTTTTCGATGAAAAAGGCAAGAGCTGATTTTCATGTCAATAACCCTCATTTGCGTTATGTTGATGTTATATCGCTGGCAACACGCGTTGATTAGAATTTCATTTAGATGGGTCCCAGGACCTTTTGTGTTTTGTTCTGTTAGTTTGGCCATTTGTGGTTGAATATGTTCATTTAATTTCAAGTGGCTATATGATTGGGCTTCTTGTGCGTGCCTGTGTTGGCGCTTGTTGCCCCGTTTGAGCTTCTGCGTTCACCTTTTGACATTTCTGAATGCCTTCCTACAGTTGCTTAGGCTAATTAAATCAGGCTTTCCACACAAACAAACGTATTGTCATAGCCTAAGTATGAGAAACCATCAAGAGAATGACATTTTAACTGTATTGGGTTCGGACAGAAAAATCCGCACACACAGATATCCGAATCCGACCCTCTACTGATCGCATGGCTGATTTTAAAAATCGCTCAGCACTCGTCATCGCTCATGAGCATCCAAGCTATTGTACACGGCATCTCACCAGAATTCTTGAAATTGTCCATTACCCATGCAAACATTTAGCCTAGCCTATTTACGAACTCTCTGTGTTTATTTTCATTTTCAGTTTATTTTCTCTCTTCTTTCTTTCATTTCTCTCGTTTCTCTGCGTTTTTCTCAATAGCCTACTAGGGCGACAAAGGAAAGGAAATATGATTTGACATTTAAGCTGACAGTTGTCAAATTTGCCGAACAAAATCTAGGAGAAGACAAAACAAAGACAAAACATGTGTGGCTTTCAACTTGTATTGATTGAAAATAGGCCTAATGTTACGATTTTCAAACCTGTCAATATTCAATAGGCCTACACTGCAATGCAGTGATATATGAGATGCATCCCCTATAGAACGGCAAACAACCGGATTCATGTCATATCCTTTTGAAATAAATTAAGCCACCGTTAATGCCACGGGGCAAACGTGTTTCTTAGCGTCTTGAAACTTTCTTCTGTGAACTGAAAGTCCGATCAAACTTCATTCAAAGGCAGTCCATAATTCAAATGAAATTGTTTTCTAACGAAAAAGTCCCAACTTTTATAATAGGCCCAAATAATAGAATATTTAAATAGGCAAGATGTTTGTAGTGCTTCGGAAAATGGGACCTTTTATATTTAATCGTTTCCCGCCTGATCAAAACCGTTCAGTTCGTAATTCATTCTCCCTTCTTCGCATTCGGTTTGGAATGAAACAGCATAAGAGAGCATAAACCATAGTTTCTCCAGTAGGCCTATCTTATTAACAAATAAACATAGCCTATAGGCTATAGGCAAGAGGTTTGTTGTGCGTCGGAAAATGGGACATTTTATTTTTTAATTGTTTCCCGCATTTAGAATCAAGAATAACATTCGTGAACCATTTTGTTTTGTTGCCAGCATAAAAACAAGCGTAGGCTACCATCGGCCTATCCACACATTTGAAATAAAATGTATGAATTGACCCAAAAACAGAACACAGTTGTGCTTAGGACATAGGCTTATGCTTTTAGTGGTTTAGCCTAGGCTACCTCATGAAACCATTGACAGCAAAACAAACCTAAACGAAACAGCCAGATGCCTCTTCATAAAATAGGCTAGAAGGTGTCTTCTACCTTCATAAACAATAACAAGTTTTGTCGTGAGACTAGGCTATTAAAAGCAGAAAAGATGTTCAGCTTGCTTCGGGATTGAATTCAATTTGGGACTGTTTGGCTAGTGGTAAATGCCGACATTCCTAACCCTGCTCACAAGTGCCACCTGGTGGTTGTTTGGGACATTGCAGCTTCACTTGGGAAAAATAAGTAAAATACACGTGATTCACACGTGATTCTCATGAGAATCTCACGTGAAAGCGGCCAATGTCAACCAACGCCCACTGTAGTATCATTAAGTAGCCTAAATAGTAAATAATGTAGTCAAAATTATAACTTTATGTTGCCCATCCTTATGAGTGGACAGAATGAAAGCAATACATCTTACCCAAATAAGCTTACATTTAGTAGAATTAAACTTATTTAATTTGTTGTGCTTCTTTTCTTTTAAATTGTATGTCTACTGCAATCATATGGGAAAAGTAACTATACTGTGAATCGTTTTTCTGAATCGAGAATCGTTTTTGAATCGAAAATCGATTTTGAATCGAATCGTGAGCCTGAAAATCGGAATCGAATCGAATCGTGAAATTCTCTGAATCGTGCACCCCTAACAGGCGGGGCTTCAATGATGTCACTACCTGTGGCTAACTGGTAAAATGACACCTGTCCTCTCAATCAAGGAGATTGGGACAATGAGTGGAGGCCCACGGTGGGAGCAGGGCTAAGGTTCTTCCTTTTCTTTTAGCCATTTTCACATTGGATTTAACACCACTTTAAGAGAACAAAAACTTACAGCGAAACCGGCTTGGGCTGGTCCAACTAACAAAGAGCACCGGGCACCGCCACAGGTATGTTGACCGCTCTCTGAGGCTCTAGCCAAGCTGACACACACACTTCGCATTCACACACGGTTAGGACCTACTTCCAAGTCTGTGCACCACACGTAGGGCTAGCGTGCAGGGTATAGGTTAGGTCTTTCTGTTTGTGTGGCTTTGTTGGGTTGCGAGTGCGGAGGGCTTTAGTTGTATGTAGAACACCCTAGACAACAGTGAGCCGTGGCCTTACCGCATCGTAACAATAGCTTTCTCCAATATTTAAAATATTCCCAAAATAATGCTAGGATTTGTAAAAAGATCTCACGAGTCCTCAGTAATTCTGTCATTGTTAATTTTGTTTGCATGAAGGCAATCCATCGTTGGCTTGTCGAGAGAGATGGAGGCCATGTCCAAGATCCAACTGTGAGAAACATCATTATTCAAGGAGTGTTTTCCCTGAAACAATGCCGTACAGTTAAGTATTCCTCCTTTTGAAAATCCATTATGATAAACAGGAACTTGCGTGCACCCACATAAAATGTGCTCACATAAAGTATAATGTTCTCCAGCCATTATCCAGTAGAAGTCCATTGTTTTTAACGGAGCAAAGTCCACTATAAACGCCTGTCGCGCAGCAGCCGCACAAAGATAGAAAACTGTTCTAAAATACTGCTCGTCAAACTTGCATTGCTGAACGTCGTGTCTGGTGGGCGCCGGTCTTAACAGTGAGCTGCGTTCATACCCCTCCCTTATAATGAGCTGTATTTGTATATAAAGTATAGGAAAATAATTAGGAATGGAGTAAGGGGCGGTGGATGCAGTTTTCATTCATAATACGGATTGTATTTTTTTTTTTTTAAATTGTAATCATCTAATTTTATTTACATTTCTAGGAGAAAGAATTTCACCAGACAGCTTCTACAGTCCTTGAAAATGTTCTCAAAGCGACAGGGTCTGACATAGTGCTGAACTACCTGAGGGACAATTGGATACAGTGTGGTGCCATGTGGTCCAATTTTGCCAGATAATTTTCCACCATCAGAGTGAAACAAATAATGTCATGGAAAGGTGGGGGAATCTTTTTGTGTGCCTCAATGCAACAACAAATTCAAAGGGGACCGGCTTTTGAAAAAGTGAAATATTTAAAGATAGTCATTGGATATTCATATTCCCAGATAGTCTTTCTGGGAAGACTTTTCACAAGGTTTAGGAGTGTGTTTATGGGATTTTTTGATCAAGCAGAAGGCATTTGTTGAATTGAGGTGGAATGACCCCAAATGGTTGCCTGCAAGTTAGCCAGTGTATAGACACTGTCCACTTAAAAAGGTTGCTAAACCACGCACTCATCACTGTACTCTCTATGAGTTTCAGTTCTCTTTCACTGGGTTCACTAGCATATTTTTATATACAAAGGTATTATTGGCAAACTGCCATCTTATCTTTCAAATTCATTGTCACATACACACTCAGGTTACGTTCAAATAACATTATTCTTTTAGACTCGCCACACACAGACCGAGTTAGGCAAGACAGCTTTTCATTTGGCAGCTCCCTGGTGCTGGAATCTTCTTCAGAAAGAACTTAAGTTGTCTGCTGTGATTTACCTCAACCAATTTAAAAAAAACTTCTCAAACACCTCAATCTATCATTGTTGTATGGTTTTCTGTATGTTAATTGTCTGTTTTATCTTCTGTTAGACCAGTCTTCCTGTGCTCTGTATGTTTGTCATATTTTTTTATCAGGTTTTATCTGTCTGTATGTCAGGGCTCCCTTGTAAAATGTCTCAATGGGACTCACCTGGTAAAATAAAGGTAAAATAAAAATAAATAAATAAATAAATAAAAATAATCATACTGTGGTCTAAATGTGCATGTCGATAGTTCCAGAACATTCAAGTTTTACGTTAACTAATTCTGAACTCTTCAATAAAAGGAAAAAGAGTTATCTGACCATCTGCTTGTAATATGTATAGTTTAACCCATTTGTGGATGTATTTCAATGGGAAGATAAAAAAAAACATAGTTCAGGAGGATCATGGAATATTAAATGCAAACAATGTTTCATAACAATGAAATTGCTAGAAAATAACCACGCCGGGTAATTTTTGACCGACTTGCATCTATGGGTCAATGTGGTAAAGTCTTGGAGCTTTGAAACTGGCGCCATTTGATTCCCTGGCCTTGAAATTGTTGGTTTAGCAGTTAGAATTAACAGTTTAGCTTGAGAAGTCGAGATATTACAAATTACAAATTAAAGTTAAAGTCTGGCTGTACCTAGCTCTCTGTAGATGCCTTCCATTTGTCTAACAACAAATGGTTGCCTGCAAGTTAGTCAGTGTAACAATATTATCCAAGCTATGTCATATCCTAATCTGGAAGCAATTACTCATGCCTTTACATCACGGCTGGATTATTGTAACTCCCTCTACCTTGGGTCTCCCCCAGTCCCTCATACAATGCCTACAAATGGTCCAGAATGCAGCAGCAAGACTCTTAACTGGCTCAAAAAAGTGGGATCATATCACACCTGTCCTTGCATCCCTTCATTGGCTGCCAGTGCACCAAAGGATCCACTTTAAAAATCCTGCTGGTGGTGTTCAAAGCCCTCAACGGCCAGGCCCCCATCTTACATTGCAGACCTCCTAAACCCCCACTCAGAGATCTTGCCATCAGGGTCTTCTACATATCTACCACTCCATATTAAAACAAAAAGGTGACAGGGCCTTTGCTGTTGCGGCTCCACGTTTGTGGAACCAATTACCACTACCACCAATTACCCTCCATCTCTACTTTTAAATCGAGGCTCAAAACCCAGCTGTCTCAGAAGTAGCAGAGCCCCTTTAGGGAGAGCCGGTCCACTTCCTATTAACTCCATTGTACCGGATTGTTCCTGCAATCTGTTGAAATTCCGCTAGGGACGTTGCCGAGCAAGTGATAAATGAATTGTGGTCTATGGGGCTAAGCGGCTAGAACTCGTTTTTTTCACAGTTGACAACTTCATTTCTTAATGTATATTGTCGTAGTAGCTACCTGAGTATAGGTTTTCCACTGGAAATGAAATAAAAAGTCACTCATGTCCTTTCTGTTTTTCATAGGATGGGCCGTTTTCCCTGTAACATGCTAGCATTTAGCTCATGGATGCTCGCGACACTCGCGACCGATTACGACCGTCGTGAAGCTGAACCTTCTTTTAGGTCTATGGCCGTAAAGTGGTTCGCTTGTGTCACGTGACATGAAAACTTTGAAAGGGTTTTTAGGAATAACAACACATATTAAAAATTTTATTGGTCAGCTGATTGTCAAGTCAAGTTATCCTGCATCGCATGCATTAATGCAATTTCAGGAGAAAAAATTATATAACGACAAATGTGGTACTGGGGGGTTCAGCTCCATTGCTACCCATTCATTCATCACTTGCTCGCGATCGCCCTCTAGTTGCAGTACCATGCGGAAGTATTTCGCTAGTGGTCCTTCTCCCCTTATTAGACATTCTCTGGAAGTAGCCAATATTACAAGGTTGCTTGGAAGTCAGTCTAGCACACTAGCACACTGGGAGACATGAGTAGCCTAGCAGCTACAGGCTCTCACAAGTTAGCTAGCTGGAAGACAAGTTAACCAGCCCGTGCTAGCCCATTACAAGTAAACCATGTATTTAATTGTCTTTAATATCCACTGATACGTTTAAAAGTAGTACCATAACTTGAATGCTCACCAATGGCATCTATTATTATAACAGCCTCACTATGTTTGAGCTAATCTCGTCTAATAGTTAGCTAGCAGCTAGCTACCTTAGATGCCCATTCAGATTCAGCTAAGAAAAACCTTCAGAGCATAGGCTACAACTTTTTAACACTTGAAACATTTCAAAATGAATTCATATAGTCATATTGCTATCGTAATATTTCTATCGTAAAACATTTAGGCTACTTACCTTGGAAAATGCTGAGTGAAAGGGACCAGAGAGACCAAAAGGACTTTGGTGGAACTCCTTGAACAAACTCGATATTAGCGCCTGCAATGATAGGCTGACATTTTTGGGGGCGGGGAGCGCCTTCCATGCAGTGCTGCCTTGGAAGACGCGCATTGGGGGCATAACAACGAGCCCTCTCACTTCTAGAATGAGGGGTTTTCACAATTGGTCTTGTTTGTTTCTACAAATGTACATAATTACACCCATTTTATATATACAGTGAAACAGAAAATATATAGTCTTTCTATATGGCCTAGGCTACCTTGTATAATGAAGGAAATAATGCCACTTAGGCTATAGGCCTATGGCCTCTCATTTGCATCCCGCCGACCTCACAGGTATCCAATGTTCAGATAATGTAACGGAGATGACCACGAGAGAGAACCATTCATAGACATAGGACATACATACTATGGAACCATTTCTACGTTGGTCTGCAAATGATGCACTGGCCTGCTGGATGGTCCAATTATGTGGCTTTATTTGTGTCTCAGGGAGGTGTGCTCAGATTTTGATTAGAAATACCCTAGGTAGGCCTATTTCATAAGAATCTCAATGAAGGTTATAGGGCAAGCGGATTATAACAAAAAAGCACTAGAACATCACAGATCTTAACTGTGTTCATTGTTTTAAGGTGTATTTTAATATAAAGGAAATTAGGATTATTTAGGTTTTCGTTTCATACTGATCGCAAGTTTAGTCATACAACTACCCCGTACTGGACAACAGTCAGTCACCATATAGAGCGTTAACCAATATGTGTGCGCTATGTTGTATTGAATTGATGCGTTTCTAAGCTCCTAATGGGGGAAAAAAAGTTGTTTGAATTTAACTGACCATGCTCAATGAATTAAACATATTTCCCATATCTGTGGCTACCTTGTGTGTGACTTCCCAAGAGCTAAAAGATATGAAAGATATTCAGCCAACCAAGTTAGTTCTCTCTCCCTCACTCTCTCTCTCACACACACACACACACACACACACACACTACACCACTTTGTTAGACAAGTTCATTTTATTCTTCTTATGACAAAAAATATTAAGTAAAAACATTCTAGAAAGACAAAAAAAACCCTCCCTGTCAATAGGTTTATTGATGCGTCCACACTGCCATGTTCTACGGTCAGTGTCAGACCTCTTCTCTCACAGGGGCTAAAGCACTTCCTCACACTCTCCTCCAGCCGAGATTCTTCAAAACCTGTAGCCATTTTGATTTGTCAACGTCCCGACCACATGTTTCCCTTCGACAGTACTTCCTGCGTCTAGTCATGTGCCGAGTTAATGGTCACAGGTAATAAAATCATTTCATTTACATCACTTTTTAAGACCGTTACTGTCACTCAGCAGATTTGTAGTGCTACTATACTCTTTTATTTTTTTTATTATTAAGAAAAGCAACTCCGGAAAAGGAAAATAAAATGAATTCGCACACAAACAAACAAACGTACACACTCACACACGCACGCACGCACAAACAAACAAGCATACACACACACACACACACACACACACACACACACACACACACACACACACACACACACACACACACACAAGCATACACACAAAGAGAATCATACATGCACCTACACACACATAAAAGTTTGATGTGCCAGTTCAAGCCAGTAAAAGTTTTGGTCACTGACCAACAGGTGCAGCAGTAGTACTATGAAGATCATGTAGTGGAGGGCTGTGGCTAGCGCAGTGTCAGGCCAAAAGAAAAGGAAAAACCAACAAAGCAAAAACCTGCCGAAAACCTGACTCCAGATCAGCCTCGTCTGTGCAGGCTTCAGACTATCAAACGTTCCATTAAATCCAAGGCAGGACTGAGGTCAGCAACACGGGGCTACGACCACCAACGCGTTGTCAGTCACATGACCGGCAAGATATTTTACAGTTTTCTTTCTTTCTTCTAAAATCATTCTCAAAACAACTGCGTCAACTAAAATCAGAAGTTAAATGGTTATTATAATTATTACAAAATAAAACACACATCTCTTTGGCATACAGTAGTGTTCCCCTTTTTTTCACCTAAGCGCAGTGAAAACAAAAACACAAAAACAAACAAACAAAAAAAAAACAAAAGCAAAAAATTGCACACCCTTAAAAGCCCTTATATAAAATACAACAATCTTTCCGTAGAAGAAGAACAAAATAAAACAAAAATGTAAAAGAATGATATTATTTCTGGGGGAGAAAAGAAAGGGACTGGTGTGTGTGGTGGCCTTGGTGAGACGGCGAGTAAAGTCCGTAGCGCAGAGCAGAGCGGGGCGGAGCAGAGCGGCGTAGAGCGCCACATCAGAGTCGTGTTACAGTAGTGAAGACGAGGAACGCCGTTCTTCTTCATGATCCTCCACTCCTCTTTCTTCCTCTCTCTTTCTCTCGTTCGTTTGTTCGTTCAGCACATCCCTCTCTCCATGCTCCTCTCTCATCTCTCCGTTCGCCCTCACGCGTCTGGAAAGAGAACGGACAAAATATCAGACAACGGCGCCGTGGTTCCGCGACCCTGGTGCCGGAACATTCCGCTGCGCAGCTGCAAACCGCTCCACGGCCTCCTCACGTCACATAAGGAAGCAGGTGCAAAAAGAAAAGTCCAAGCGGATGCACTTCCTGGGCAGAGGTGGGTTTGAGGGGAAGCTATACATCACACAGCCTTGAAGCTTTGAGCAAGCGTGACTTTCAGAAAGCTACGGCTCAACAGAGCAACATGACTTGTACTGTGTGACAAGCCATTTCATACTTACTGCTGAAGCCCATGGAGTCTCTGAAGGGTATTTCACATGTATGTCACAAAAATGCATATACTGTATGTATCTGTAGGTAGGGGTGTGTGTCTGCATATACTATTTTTAAAGTGTGTGTGTGTGTGTGTGTGTGTGTGTGTGTGTGTGTGGAGTGTGTGTGTGTGTTTGATTTAAATCCTATTCTATACCATTCTAAGGATGCTGGGATGATGAGGGTAAAAAGTGTGCATGTGTGTGTGTGTATGTATAATGTACGTCTTCAGTCTTAAAATGTGTATGTGTGCAAAGGCCCTCTGGTGCGTGCGTGTGTGTGAGTGAGAGAGAGAGAGAGAGTCTACCCGTGTCCTGTGTGTGTGTGTGAGAGAGAGAGAGAGAGAAGGTGCCTCTCATTCAGCGTTTATAAATCCTCCCTCGCTCCTCGGAGAGAGCCTGCCCGCGTGTGTGTGAAAGAGAGAGAGTGAGAGCCTGCCCGCGTGTGTGTGAAAGAGAGAGAGTGAGAGCCTGCCCGCGTGTGTGTGAAAGAGAGAGAGTGAGAGCCTGCCGGTGTCCTGCGCGTGTGTGCGTGGCGGTAAGCAGTGACCTGTTAGTAGGGCGGTTCTGGGTAGCCGTAGCTGGGGGCATAGTCATCGGGCATCTCGGCCTCCATATGCATGCCATTCATGGGCATACCCTCAGGATAGCCATAGCCGCCGGCGCCGTATCCACCGTCCACCTCTGGAGGGAAAACACAAAAACACATACCACACCGGTCAGTGACTCCAATGGTGGCCTTCTATGTGTGTGCAGTTGCATTGTGGGAACTGTGCTGGAACTGTTCTGGAAAGAGCAACGAGAGGGACACTCACCGTCAGCTGCGTAGCCCATCTGCGTGTCCATCTGTGCAGTCTTGTGTGCCTGGGAATGCGAGACAGAGGGTCGAAGGTCAGAACAAGAGGTCAAAGTGTCTTGACCCCTCAAGCTAGCAGGTGTACAGATTCACTTCTACACGGCTGAACTCAAACGGCAAACCGGTCAGTGTTTAGCCTTGCTACGATCATAGACTGACTACCATCATAGACTGACTAAAGTCATTACACAGAGTTGTCTTGTAGCGGACTGGCACTTCCACAAGGGGGCGCCGCACTCACCATGTCCCATGCGGCCGGGTCGTGCTTGAAGAGCGAGTGGGTCAGCTCCACGGACACGCGCTTCCTGTAGTCGGCGGTCTTGTCCTCGGAGATGCGGAAGAGGACGGCGGCGGCATAGGTGGCTGGAGGGGGGGGGGGGGGGGGACACACAACGCAACGGTCAGTCATCTCAAATGTGCGTCCACCGTCTTGGTTCAAGCTCATTCTTTACTTTACGATTTCAGACGTGCTTACTCTACTACACTCTTAAAAAAAGGTTCTTAAGGTGCTATATAGAACCATGCAGGCTTTAAAGAACCCTTAAAGGTTTTTTTGATTAACTCTTCAAAATGGTTTGAAGAACCATTTAGTTCTACATAGCACCTTTTTTCTAAGAGAGTATGGCTTTCTACAACAAACAGTTTTTTAAAATAAAATGTAACAACATAATAACAATTTGACATCCTTTCCAACATAGATGGAAAGACTTTTAATCGTTCTCTCCTGTTGGATTCCTGCTCTCCCTCTATGAGCTCTGGGTCTCCTCAATCACTTCTCGCTTGTCCATCTCCTCTTCTAATGAGGCATTCCTGGCGGCCATTTTCTTGGCCTGTCGGTCACTGCCGCAGCTGAATGGAACAGGCCCAGCCTCCATCTGCACCACAACTGAACTGCGATGGGGCTTCTGGACGGGTCTCTCACTCTCTGGCTCTAGCTCACTGTTTCTTGCTCTCCGTGTCTCGCTCTCTGTCCCTCGTTCTCTCTTTATCGCTTTCCGTCTCTCTGTCTCTATATCCCTCGCTCTCAGTCCCTCTCTCTCCCAGACACTATGAACTGATTTCTTGGCGTGCTTTACACATCCTCATTGGGTTTCTATTCAGATCAAGCCCATGTTGGCCTATGTGCCATCTCTATGAGCCCGCAGCTCTTCTCAGTCCCTCTCTCAGTCTCTCTCTCTCAGTCTCTCTCTCTCTCAGTCTCTCTCTCTCTCAGTCTCTCTCTCTCTCAGTCTCTCTCTCTCTTAGTCTCTCTCTCTCTCTCTCTCTCCCTCTCTCTCTCTGACACTATGAGCTGATTTCTTGGCCTGCTTTATACCTATTCAGATTAAGCCCATGCTATCCTCAGTGCCATCTCTATGAGCCCGCTGCTCCTCTGTGGTGCTCTGTTCTGTGGGCACCAGTGGTCAGTGCGGGGGCTGGTCGGCGCTGGACTCACCGATGCCCTCTGTCTCTCTGTCTGTGTATCCCTCGCTCTCAGTCCCTCCCTCTCTCCCTCTCTCCATCTCCCCCAGACACTATGAACTGATTTCTTGGCGTGCTTTACACATCCTCATTGGGGTCCTATTCAGATCAAGCCCAAGCACCAGTGGTCAGTGCAGGGGGGGCCGGTCGGCGCTGGACTCACCGATGCCCTCTGTCTCTCTGTCTGTGTATCCCTCGCTCTCAGTCCCTCCCTCTCTCCCTCTCTCCATCTCCCCCAGACACTATGAACTGATTTCTTGGCGTGCTTTACACATCCTCATTGGGGTCCTATTCAGATCAAGCCCAAGCACCAGTGGTCAGTGCAGGGGGGGCCGGTCGGCGCTGGACTCACCGATGCCCTCGTTGCTGGAGTGCAGCAGCTCCATGAGCGGCGCGGAGGCCCCCTCGGCGTCGATCACCTCGGCCGAGCGCTTGTCCACCGCCAGCTCGCACAGCACGCCGGCGGCCACGCGCTTCACGTTGTCCACTGGGGAGTACAGCAGCTGCGCACACACACACACACACACACACACAGATAGAGAAAGGGGGGAGTTAAGCCACGTACGCATTAAGTTGTCCAAGTCTGACAGTCTCTCTCTCTGTAGGTTACAGAGTTACGGATTAGTCTGTAAGACTGATGTTTTTTAGCTGACCAAACATTCACTAGCTCAGCAGTCATATCTTTACATCAGCACATATTCACTCAAACTCCAATTCACTGGCACACGTGCACGCACGCACGCACGCACGCACGCACGCACGCACACACACACACACTGTGTTCTGTTACCTGGACGAACAGGGGGATGGTGTCCATGGAGGCGATCTCGGCGGCGTTGGCCGGGTCTCTGGCCAGGATGTGCAGAGCTCCTGTGCAGCCCTCCACAATCTCCTCCATCCTCACGCCATCCTGAGAGAGAGAGGGGGAGGGAGAGGGAGGAAGAGGAAGAGGGAAAGAGAGAAAAGAAAGAAATTAAGAAAGAAAGGAAGAAAGAAAGAAAATTAATGTTAAGTACTTTCGTTTATTCGGTGTTTTATGTGTCTGAACAGGTTTTCAGGTTTTTGAAGAGGACACAGTACCTATAGCCTTTTTTTCCCCAACTGAACAAAACGATAATTTGACAAAGAGCTGATTCTACTCAAGCAGAAAGAGAGGTGCTTATGATGTGCCCATGACCAGATCATTGTGTGAAAAAGATCAATAAACCCATAAAGTAGTGCAAGGTCCACTCTCTGCTAGTCACATGACATTCACTCTAACGTTATCTGTGCAATGTCTACGGTTTCGACCTGTTGAACAGGCAGCAAGCTGGCAGGTTACATTGTTTTGAGACTGCAGGCTAGCAAGTCTTGGAAGGATGCAACAATGTGTGTGGGTGTATACATGTAGGCATGGCATGGTATGTGTGGCATGTGTGTTCGTGTCTCAGCCAGTGCAATTGTTTACAACACAAGAGTTGTGTTGCAGCCCTGTCTAATGAGTACTGTTGCCATAGATACACCCTGTCTACAGTGTACTGTTGCCATAGTTTATTGAGGAAAAAGGCGTGTCAGACAGGTGTGTTGTTAAGACAGGTGTGATGCTACCAGCCTGTGAGGTGCGAGAGTGAGGTGAGCTACCTGGTACGTCTGCTGGGCAGTGGAGCCGTGCTTCTGGGCGTCCTGGTGGGCCTTCCCCAGCAGGTTGACCAGTCTCTGGATGGCCCCTGCGTCCCTGAGAGGCGCCTGATTGGCTGGGCACAGAGCCAGGTTACGGACCAGACCAACTGCAGCCTGTGTGGGGGGGAACAAAGGGGTGGAACCAATGAGCACATTCCAAAAGCTAGGCTTGATTGTACAGGCAAGGCTATTTGTCACTAAGAGCACTTGGTCCGTTTGTCACTTCCTTTCTGTCCAGCCCTTTCCAAGTCTTGTTTTTTTTTTCTTCCAGGGGGGCCCCATTCCCAACTGTCTATTCTTGCACTCTCACACGAGAGTTTCTTCACCTTCTCTGCTCTTCATCCCTCTTTCTCAGCTTGATGATATGCAGATTCAGCTGCTGCTCCCCCTCTCTCAGCCAACCCCTAGCCTACTTACTGGGTACATGGGCTGGGTACAGTACACTCTTACTGCCCCCCTTCCCCAGAGCAGAAGCATTCAGATACAGCACTCCCTTGCGTCTTCTCTCCCTCTATCCCTTCATCTTTCTCTCGCTCGGTCTCCTCACCTGGATGATGGAACCCATCTATCTCTCTCTCTCTCTCTTTCTGAGTCACTCACTCCCTTTCTCTCACAGTCTCTCTTTCTCACTCTCTCTCCTTCTCTAACTCTCTTTCTCTCTCACTGTCTCTTTCTTTCTCTCACATCTCTACCCCCCTCCCTCCCTCTCTCTAAATCTGCTCCTCCCTGCTCCTCCTCACCTTGATGATGGGCCAGTAGTAGGGCTGGGCCAGCAGCTTGACAATGGCGTAGTGCTGTCCTTCTCTCACTCACTCTCCCTCTCTCACTCGCTCTTTCTCTCACTCCCTTTCTTTCTCTCACTCTCTTTCTTTCTCTCACATATACCCCCCCTCTCTCTAAATCAGTGGTCATGTCCCCTGCTCCTCCTCACCTTGATGGGCCAGTAGTAGGGCTGGGCGAGCAGCTTGACGATGGCGGGGATGCCGTAGTGCTGTCCTTCTCTCACTCACTCTCTCTCTCTCACTCTCTCTCATTCTCTCACTCCCTTTCTTTCTCTCACTCTCTTTCTTTCTCTCCCTCTCTTTCTTTCTCTCACATCTCTACCCCCCCCCCTCTCTCTCTAAATCAGTGGTCATGTCCCCTGCTCCTGCGTACCTTGATGATGGGCCAGTAGTAGGGCTGGGCGAGCAGCTTGACGATGGCGGGGATGCCGTAGTGCTGGCGCACGGCGTTCTGGGCCAGCTCGGCGTCCGGGTGGCGGCTGGTGAGGTGGCGCAGGGCGCAGACGGCCGGCTCCACCACGTCCTCCTTCTCGCTGGCGCGCAGGATGGCGTGGATCAGCGCCTCCACGCCGTTGCCCTGCACCACCAGCGACTTGTTGCGCCCGTTGTTGCACGTCAGGTTGGAGAGCACGCCGGTGGCGCACGTCAGCATGTGCATGTCGTCGGACGAGAGCAGGCCAACGAGGTCCATCAGGAGACTGTCCAGACCCTCCTGGTGGTGACCAGAGAGAGGGACAACCAATTAGCTCTCAATGAGACATCAACTTACCACTGCCAAACCTGACTCCAAAAAATAAACTGCTACATAAAGGAATTAAATGAAGTAATTCATTAATAAACAGTTATCGTTAC
Organism: Sardina pilchardus; assembly: GCF_963854185.1. Classification (NCBI taxonomy): domain Eukaryota; kingdom Metazoa; phylum Chordata; class Actinopteri; order Clupeiformes; family Clupeidae; genus Sardina; species Sardina pilchardus. The sequence goes on from NC_084994.1 coordinate 40,320,242, forward strand.
AGTCTTTAATAATGTCAAAAAAGCAATCATGTCTTCAAATGTATATTTTATACATGCTATAAAAGGTAAAAAATATAAGCTAAAAAAATTTATAAAAATAAAACAAAAAAGGTCGAACACATCCAAAATGTTTTTGTTTGCCAAATACTGCTGTTTATCACATCTCATGACTGCAATGTTATGCAGATGGGAGAAGTTGAAGCTGGCCACAAAATGGCGCCTTCTCTCTGACAGTGGGGGAGATAGTGGTGCAGGTATGTGGAGATCAGGGGGGCGATAAGAGGCGGTGATTGGTCAGTGGCGTCCTCACTCACCTGCTTGGTGGCGGCGTCCGACAGGTTTCTGAGAGTCCACAGGCAGTTCTGCATCAGCCTCTGGCTGGAGCCTGTCAGGTGTTTACCCAGGGCCTGCATGCCACCTGAGAGAGAGAGAGAAAGAGAGAGAGAGAGAGAAAGAGAGAGAGAGAGAGAGATAGAGAGAGACAGAGATAGAGAGAGACAGAGAGAAAGAAAGAAAGAAAGAAAGAAAGAAAGAAAGAAAGAAAGAAAGAAAGAAAGAAAGAGAGAGAGAGAGAGAGAGACAGAGAGAAAGAAAGAAAGAAAGAAAGAAAGAAAGAAAGAAAGAAAGAAAGAAAGAAAGAAAGAAAGAAAGAAAGAAAGAAAGAAAGAAAGAAAGAAAGAGAGAGAGAGAGAGACAGAGAAAGAAAGAAAGAAAGAAAGAAAGAAAGAAAGAAAGAAAGAAAGAGAGAGAGAGAGAGAGAGAGAGACAGACAGAGAGAAGGAGAGCGAGAGATTCAGTTTCAGCTTTCAGTGTGAATTGGGTGAGGGCATTAACTATTAACATCCTTTGCCTACTGTATGCAGCACCCTCTGGCAATATTGCAAACGAAACACAAACAGTGTGTGCGTACGTGTGTGCGTGCGTGTGTGTGTGCGTACGTGTGTGTGTGTGTGTGTGTGCGCGCTGCTGCGGTGTCTCACCGGCGTCGACGATGGCGGGCTTGTTGCTGGGGCAGACGGAGAGCACTTTGAGCACGCGGCTGGTGGTCCACAGCAGCTTCTCGTAGTTGTAGTTCCTCATGATGTGCACCAGGCCCTCCGGCCCGCTGTTGGCCAGGATGATCAGCTACAGAATAGAACACAGCAACACAACCTGTCAGACACTCTGCCTGTGTATGTGTGCATGTGGGTGTGTCTGTGTGTTTGTCTCTGTGTGTTATGAAAAAAGGACCAGAGGCGCTGCAAGGTTCCTTTCGTGTTAGAAATAGACAGGTGCTCTTTAGTCTGTTGTGGGTTTAGTCAAGAATCAAAAAAGAGAGAAGAGACTAAGGCACTCCGTTGTAGAAATGTTACTTTGTTTTTACTTGTGTCTCTGTGTGTGTTTGTGTCTGTGTGTGTCTGTGTGTCTGTGTGTGTGTGTGTGTGATTCTACAGAGTGCATATGGTGTTGCAGTAAATCAGTAAATGTTAATATTTAATTGTTCCAACATGTACGAAACAATATATTTATGTGTGTGTGTGTGTGTGTGTGTGTGTGTGTGTGTGTGTATGTGTCTCTGCATGTTAGTCTGCGTGTGTCTCTGCACGTGTGTCTGTATACACAGGTGGGCTACTGTAGTTTAGATGTATCCGTCATATTTATGGGTGTTCGTGTCAGTGCCAGAGGGCTTTGAGAGGCCCAGCAGGCAGACACACAGACACACACAGAGACACACACACACACTTCACTCCAGTCACATTCCCCACAGATCTCACACAGTGATACAGCACAGACTGCACAGCCTCACGGATGAAGTCATGCATGTGTGTTCACTTACACACACTTAATGCTCTCCCAGAATTCTACACTATTCCAATACAAACAAAACACTATACAAAACACACACATACGATTTAACATGTTCAAATAGACATGATCTTTAAACACACTCTCTCTAACACACACACTTTACACAAAAGCACACTAAAACAATCAAACACACACACACTCAAATACAAATGACCTTTAAACACACACACACACAAAAGCATTCTATTCAAATTATTCAAACAAAAACACAGTATTAAAACGACCATCAAAAACACACAGACAAACAAAAGCATTCCTATAAAACAATCAAACACACACACACACAAACAAAAGCATTCTATTAAAACCATCTTCAAACACACACACACACACACACAGAGAGATGTGTCCTCACCTTGCTCTCCTGGTTGCCGTAGGAGAGCAGCTGCAGGCAGTCGGTGGTGATGGCCAGGAACTTGGGGTTGCTCTTCTTGAGCAGCGGCACCATCCGCTGCAGCCCGTCGGCCAGACGCACGGCCATCTTGGCCCCCTCCTGGTGCAGCAGCAGGTTGTGCAGCGTGGTGATGGCGTAGAACAGCACCGACTCCATGGGGGAGCTGAGCGGAGACAAGAAGGTCAGAGGTCAACCGTGGGGGTCACTTGGGCTCGAGTTCATCGAGCTATGGTGCCTCAAACCTCTACGGTTTTAGCGCCAGGCTAGGCTAAATCAATCCAGTAAACTGGCTGTGATTAAGGTTTGACTGTGATTAAGGTTTTACTATGGTGCCTCAAACCTCTAAGGTTTTAGCGCTAGGCTAGGCTAGGCTAGGCTAGGCTAAATCAATCGGGTAAACTGGCTGCGATTAGGGTTTGACCGTCAGCATACTTCAACTTTAGTGTCAGCACATTCCTTTTGGCTTTTGTGGTGTCACTGGTCAAGGCCAGCGGTCTAAACAGTTTAGATAATATAAATGATCATCGTCTGCAGACCACAGGATTGTGAGATATTGTTTAGAGAAGTCCTGTCTGCAGAGTGAAGTTACTGTAAGATGTGTGTGACTTCAGCCATCAGGAGCCATCAGCCTCCTACATATTTACTGGAAACCATCTTTCTTGGGAGCACTGCAATGGTTTCTAATGATGATATCTACTGTATGTCACTGAGCCATCTTTCAGCCTTTTTGACCTCCCAGCAGGCAGCTGTAACCATTTGATTGGCTACCTGACCCACGGTGTACCACCACCAATCAATCAAGGACAGATAAGTCCCGAGTGAGGGACCGACTGACTGAAATAAACCCTTTTGAAAGACGGATTGATTGATCTATTGATTGAGTTATTGATTGACTGACTGTTCCAGGGCCCTGAAGCACTTGTCCTACTCTGTCCTCAGGACTGATAGACAGGAAATGATCTGTGCCTGAAATGATCAAATACATTCAAAGACCATATAAAGAATAGCCTTTTCTTGACATCGGACATGGCCGAGCTCAAGCCTGAGTTCAGGCACCACACCTGAACTCTATCGGGCCTGTGTCCTGCACGGGGGGTGACACCACCGCCGGAACTTGAGCCTCGAGTGGCCCGGGTCTCCCGCTGTTACTGACCTGAGCATGCGGACGAGGGCGGGGATGCCGCCGGACTTGAAGATGGCGAGCAGGCCCTCGCGCTGGTGCGACAGGTTGTGCAGGATGCTGGCGGTGGCGCGCGCCGTCTCCATGTCGCTGGTGTTCTGCATGGCGCGCACCACCGCCGCCACCATCTGGGGCGACTGCATCAGCGCCCGCCGGGACGCCTCCTTGCGCGTCAGCTGGTTCACGATCTGGGCCGCCTTACCCACCACCGCCTAGAGAGAGAGGGGGAGGGGGGGGGGGGGGGGTGGAGAGGGAGAGAAAAGAAAAGAAAAAGAGAGAGGGAATGAGAATGAGAGAGAGAGAGAGAATCAGAGAATGATAATGAGAGAGAGAGTGAGAATGAGAGGGGGAGAGAGAGGGAAGGGGAGAGAGGGAGAGAAAAGAAAAGAAAAAGAGAGAGGGAATGAGAATGAGAGAGAGAGAGAATCAGAGAATGATAATGAGAGAGAGAGTGAGAATGAGAGAGAGAAAAAAGAGAGAGAGAATGAGTGTGAGAGAGAGAGAGAGAATGGAGTTAGGAAAGATGCCAAATGCACCACAAGTAAATTTGTGGCCTTGAATTATGTGCTGATACTTTTCCGGTAAAAAAAAATTGACTTTAGAAATGTCTTTCATTTAGCCTTTGCTCCTCATGCATGAAGCCAACTGTGAACGTTCAGTCTATGATTTAAAAAAATAAATAAATAATAAAAAACATAATGGGTTCGCCTTCTTTTCTAAATCTAATTTTCCACAGTGCAATTTTCAACAGGCCCTCAAGCGTTTACCTGTAACAACCTGTGACACGCAATTTATTTGATTTATTGGGATTCCTCTGTTTATGACTTATGCAAAGATATGCACACAAGAGCCTTCTCCAAGTTAGACTTTTCTTCTACTAAACTTTTTGTACTTATATATGTGTGTGTACATGTGTGTGTGTGTGTGTGTACCATGCACTGAATTTAACATTCATTTGGTTCTTGCGTTTAAAGTTAAATATATTATACATACAAAAAGACATTCTCTGTAGTGAACATTTTTGTTTACATTGTTACATTGTTTATAAGGACGGATACGTTTTTGGATACGTTTTCTCTGTTTCTTGATGTACGCTTTGTTCCTGAGGCGGAAAAAGGCCCGTACCTGGTCGTCGTCGTTGAGGAGCTTGGTGAGCTCGGGGATGGCGCGGGAGGCCAGCTCGGCGTCGTCCTGGTAGTTGATGAGGTGGACGATGGCGGCCTTGAGCAGCTGGGAGGGCTCGGCCAGCTTCTGCACGTTGGTCATGTGGGTGCCCTCGGTCTGCGTGGACAGGATGCTCGTGCCCTCCGCCACCGTCTCGGGGAACATGGCGGCACGCACGCGCTGAGCACGCGTCATGTTTAACTGAGACTCCAGATCTGTGGGGGAGGGAGGAGGGGTAGAAGGAGAGAGAGAGAGAGAGAGAGAGAAAGAGAGAAAGAAAGAAAGAAAGAAAGAAAGAAAGAAAGAAAGAGAGAGAGAGAGAGAGAGAGAGAGAGAGACAGAAAATGAACTTTGTTTTTATGACTAGCTTGTCTAGCACTTCGTACCTCATGGCAAGTTTTGGGGCAGCGCATTTAGCAGAAAGAATAAAGTTGAGCATTTTCCTGACAGGGCACTTTGGTTGATAAAGACTTTCCAATAAGGCGTTGCCAGGTTTATGACAGCGTTCAGACTGGAGTTTAGAGCAGAGTGGGGGAAAAAAAGAAAAGTAGAACAACTATTTTATACCCATCTTCACTTATCATGCCTCACAATGCTCCTTGGCTGCTCTTCAGGGAAAAGACACCCTGCCCACACACACACAAACACACAGCGCTGTGCTCCTACCTGCAGAGTTGTCCGCGGTGACGGTGGTGGTGATGGTGTACTGCTTGCTGTACTCGGCTCCGTCATCGTCCGTGCGCACTGTGGTGGCACCGGACTGGATGCCCGAGTCGGACGAGTAGTAGGTCTGCTGCCACTCCGACACCTTCACCATGCCCTCGGGCTCGCCCACTGCACACACACACACACACACACACACAGACACCCGTTAAACACAACTCAAAGCCACGGCGCGAGCAGGCATCATAAACAAGATCACTCTCAGACAAGCATGGTCTCTAGTAAAAACACTCTATAGACATATAAAATGTCTCTAGAGCTTTTAAACAGGCATATTCATGACTGAGAATGCAAATGTGGTAACAAGAGTCTTTACATTCAATAAAGCAACGCGTTTAGAGAACGGAGTTCTCATTACAGTCAGGCTCTCAACAGACGAGAGACCAGAAACAGACCACTATAACTAAAGAAGCCGTTTTCACAGTCCATAATAAAGTTTTAAAGTTTGAAGTTTTAAAGGTTTTAGTTTTAAAGGCTTAAATGGCAAATCTGCGACAGGGCGTGTGAGACTTTGCAAAATTGGTTTACAAAATATATAATGAATGATCACAACAGATTTGTCTAAAAAAAAATACACAGTTGACTAAAAATCATAAACTCAGAGACAATTAAAAATATAAAAAAATAAAAGACTTACTCTGCATTGCCATAGTAGCCTCTAAGGCTCAGTTGAAGATGATCAATGTGGAAGAAAATGCCTGAAAGAGAGAAAAATGGAAGTGATTACAAAAATGTACCAAAAAAAAGAAAAAGAAATGCCAAGCCAACTGAACAAAGGCTCCTCCTTTTTGCACCATCTGCAAAACAACTTTATCGGGCTAATCTGTCCCGGAGTCATTAGCGTCGCTGGCCCTAGCAGAGCTGTGCTCGGCCTTTGGTCTCTGGGAGGGCCCTGGACATGACTGCCTTTAGCGCGCACACACACACACACACACAGAGCAGAGCGGAGGAGGAGAGGAGAGTGTGTGTGTGTGTGTGTGTATGTGTGTGTTGGTGGGGGCAGCTGCCTTAGGAGGAGGAATGGCAGTTGACCTTTCACCCCGCCCCTCGATCGCCATGCCTACACTGCCTCGTATACAGTATCCGTGGGAACCAAAGGGGGGAAGTTGGCAGGGACTGCAGCAGACGCCACGACTCGCTCGACCGGCTCGGCGCGTTTCTGGTCGCCGCTTGTGTGCGCAAGCCCTCGGAACACACACACACACACACACACACACACACACTTACACACACACACCCTGATCGCTTACCTGCCCTCGTCGAAGGACAAACAAGCAGGTAGACATTTTGTACACACACACCCTAGCCCTGCGCTGTCCACGCCCTGATCTCACACACACAAACCCTCACAAGCTCAAGTGCACACATGCAAATATCCTGGCACACAAAAACAACTTTCGCCGAGCCCATCAGTCAAAAAAGAAAGATACACCCTCCGAAAATAAATCACACACACACAATCAAATACACAACACAGGCTGCAGTACACAAACGTTCACGTGTACCTCATCATGAGATACATTTTTTTTCTAATTTAGAACTCCCCTCCCTGTTCATATCCTGCAGCCTCTTCCAAAGTTACGCACAAACTTCAAAACACATGCGATGGCGAGGATCGTTTACAACCACCGACGTGCAGCAACTAGCCCCCCTTTGAAGAGGCAACGGGCACCTCTCCACCAGCAGGAGGGAGGAAGAATAAGACCTACAGGCACACAGAGAGCATGTCCTCTACAGGCATACAGAGATCATGTCCTCTACAGACTTACAGAGATCATGTCTTCTGCAGGCTTACAGAGATCATGTCTCGTGCAGACCTATTGAGAAATCATGTCTTCTACAGGCTTACAGAGTTCATGAAATCATGTCTTCTACAGGCATAGAAAGATCATGTCTTCCGCTGGCATAGAGAGAGATCATGTCTTCTGACCTACAGGCATACAGAGATCATGTCTCCTCTCGCTTGTTGGCTCAGTAAAATGGATTTGCCTCTCCGCTTCTGTGCTTGTGAATTCTCTGAGGTACTAAAAATCCAAGCCAACTCATTATTTCCCCTCTCTTCCTTTCTCCCTCTCTCTCTCTCTCTCCCTCCTTCTTGTGGCTAGAGTGACTGGTCTATCGTTTCACCACCGCATTCTCCTTTCTCTACTTCATAATTAAAGAAACTCCTACTTTGTGGTGCCGCTGCTGACTGTGCCTCTATGTGTCCCTCCACTACACGCAAACAGACATTCCAGAGTGCTCACCCCGACTTAACCAGGGGTCACTGACACATACCCAAAATTAGACTTTCAGAAAGAATCTGGAACCCCCCCCTCTCCCCACACACACACACACACACACACACACACACACACACACACTTCACACACACACACACACACACACACACACACACACACACACACACACACACACACACACACACACACACACACACACACACACACTTCAGTGCAGAGCCAGACCTCGCATATCTCCACACTCACAATGTTGAGCCACTGACTTTAGACGATTTGGATTAACATCAGCGAGGATTATACAGTAACACACACACACACACACACACACACACACACACACACACACACACACAGACAAACACACACACTTGAATTCACATGTACAGTGGACTTCTGGGTAGAATGCATGCAGTCTTCTTCTGGAACAGATGTTATAAAAGTGCAGGGGCCAAACAGAGGGAACGACCTTACCATGCACATTTCTCACATGCCTTCTGACTATGTGCGGGTGTGTGTGTTGTGTGTATGTGTGTGTGTGTGTGTGTGTGTGTGTGTGTGTGTGTGTGTGTCAAGGACCGAGTGGGAGGCATGGCGTACAGAAATATAATTACTATCTGAGGCCATTCTCTCAAAGGTCAAAGACAAGAGGAGGCTGTGTGTGTATGTGTGTGTCCACAGTTGTGTGTGTGTGTGTGTGTGTGTGTTTGTGTGTGTGTGAACGTGTCTCGGTGCAATTATTTGTATGATAAATGTCTTGAGTTGACGCGTTGGTAACAGCACAGACAAAAAAACATCTGTGGCTAATCATGAGGACAGTCTCACTCACACGCTTTCTTTCTTTCTCTTTCTCTCACTCTCTCTCTCTCTGTCACTCTCTCTCACACTTAGGTCCGTGAAATTGCTCTCAAACCAGACGAGACCAGCTTAGGGCTGGCTGTGAACTACCGAATGATGACATCACTCCCTCCCACCTTGTGTCCTCAGTGTGATGAAACACACCAACGGAGAGGTGTGAAGTGTGTCGAAATCCCGCCTGAAATGCCTCAGACAATCGGTCACAATTCACGCTATCTCAAGGTTCACACTCATTGCACCAGCTCACAATTGACCACACCCAGGTCTGGAGGCAGAAGGTTCATGAAGGGACCCAAATCAATTGGTCCGCCTTATGAAGTCATGATCCAGGAGATTCCATGATTCACACCGTAGCTGTCAAAAGGACAGTGTTAGGGCTGGACTCTTTTTGTCCCCCCATGGCTACCGTAGGCTGACCAGTAGAGGTGGAAGGTCATGGTATGGGGAGCGAGGAGGATCAATGACTCAAGCGTGGGGGGCCAGAGATCGCTTTCCTGTGGTGCCTGAGTCATCGCAGAGTAACAGCCTACTGAGGGAACGGAAGTGTGGGGGATAAATGGAGAGAGAGAGAGAGAGAGAGAGAGAGAGTGAGAGTGTGTGTGTGTGTGTGTGTGTGTGTGTGTGTGTGTGTGTGTGTGTGTGTGTGTGTGTGTGTGTGTGTGTGTGTGTGTGTGTAATAAGAGCAGATGTAGACAACCCAAATGGTTCTCCAGAGACCCCCCCCCCCAACATACACACACACACACACACACACACACACACACACACGATGGTGCATTATAATCAAATCACATTCCAAGACTAAATAACGAACACAGGTGGCTGTAGAAATTCAGTGGCACACTACTCGCCTGGATTCCAAATCTTGTCGCCTTGTCTTTCACAAGCAAAATAAGAATAATTTGAATGTTTTCTAAATGAATCAACAGGCTGACTGATTACATCTACAAAACTAGCATTTTTTTTCAGATAATGACTCAAACTGGCAAAGACAAATACTGTTAGCGGTAAGATTACTGGAAATCATGTGTGGTGGTGTGGTGGGGGGGGGGGCAAACATTCCTTCTCTTTGGGTCTAATTTCTCATTGTCAGCACCTTCAGTCATCTGTGAGACTTTGCAGAAAAGCCACTACAGTATTTTGTCATTCCGCTACCCAGCAGAACAACTGTTTATAATCACAGGCGCATGAACAGACAGATCACAGCACTTGTAATCATCCAAAGATGAACGGTCGCGTTGAAACAATACCTCCAAAAAGATATTACCCAAGAAGCCCTTCTGGGAACTTTTAAGCCTAATTATCCTTTCACAGCAGACAGCAATGGCAAGACAGAGCAGATCTGGTCTGACGGAGAGATCAGGGACAGATCAGCTCTGAATCACTCCAGGCATTTTCACTTGGAAAGGAAAAGTTGCCGGGAACCACAATATGCGGCCTTAGATGGGAAGGGCTAAACGGTGGTGGTGTGTGTATTGGGGGGGGGCTTAAGGGAGGGAGAGATGTGAGCGTGTTAGCCCGTCACCTCGACTCACCTCAACGGCCCCCAGTCGCCACACCTCCCGTGTCTATTTGGGGAGAGCGAGCAAGCGAGCGAGCGCACTTGCATTCAAAACTGTGTAGATAACAAGTAAAGGTCTTCGTGACTGGTGTACAACAATCGGTCTGGCAGAAATGTTACAGTGAAAGCCATGTTGGAGGTTTTTTACTTTTTTATGAGGGCGTCCTGGAGACATTCCTGGATGAAAAAGCACAGAATTTGAAGGAGGTCTTGATTTGAACGCCAAAAAGCACCTCCTTTAAAAATGGTGCCATGCACGGTCTTTCTCTGCGCTTTAGTCTGTCCTGAAATGCCTTGAAAAGGACAGAAGTCCCGAGAGACTTGTCTTGAACACACATTCACCTGCTTACTGGGCATGTGCTGAATGTCTAAAGATAAGTATATCGAATGAATATTTAAAAAAGCATACTTCCACAAAGTCCCCGTGGTATTTTCAGACCAACTGCTATTTTTGGCAGCCTATTTTGGACTGCATTAGGTACTAGATGAATGCCCTATCAGTTCCCCCGTCTCTCTGCTGGTTCTCATGGTAACCGAGTGGACGGGCCCCTCCAGTGGCCAGTCAGGTTGGGGTTTAAATGAATGGGCCGGTTTGGGTTTGGGGTCTCACATTTCAGACTCTGGTTTCAAAGAGGCCATTTAACACAGAGGCTTTTCATATCCATGAGAAGGATGGGAGTGTATGGGAGTGTGTGTGTGTGTGTGTGTGTGTGTGTGTGTGTGTGTGTGTGAGAGAGAGGGGGGGTGGGGTATTACATGAGGTAATCGGTGATAAAGACAACAGTGAGGTGACTCACCACTCACTCATCGCTGACAGGCAGCAGAGCCAAAACCACACCCCACCCCATCGCGTCGGGCGGGGCAGGCTGGGGCAGGACCCAGGGTGGAGTGTGTGTGTGTGTGTGTGTGTGTGTAGGTTACAGAACGTGCCCATGCCTGCTACTGTCTTTTCCAGAGAGGCAGGTGTGGGTTCATGTGTTTCTCATGAAGGGGAGGAGATGGCAAAGCCAGGCAACACCCATTTTGTAACCCCAATTTTTTTTAAAAAAAGATATCAACATTTCACATGAAATTACAGTAATGGCTTCAGGGCGTCAAACAGGGTTGTCACTAACAGGGTTCACACAGACATTTGGACAGGACAAGACAATGAAAGATGTACTTTTTCCATTCTTGCTCAGAATTCAACTCAACTCGGTTCAACAGAGAAAACCTTGCTGGCCTTTTAGTGTGCCCCTTTAGCCTTTCGTAGCATGTTGTTTACAGAAAGTGAGATGAGCCAATGTGGTCACTTAATGAATCTGCTGTAAAAAAACACCCTGATCCAACCCACTCAACAGCTACATGACAAATCGCACCTTGATGCTAGCAGCCATCTCTGCACTCACTTCATCCAGCCATAGGCCTACTCATTCTCCTTTCTCCAAAATCCATGTCCCTTAAAAGGAACCTTCTTTTAAGGATGGGGAGTGATTTGGGTTAAAAGGTGATTCCCTCCGAGCTGGTGTTACGTAAGTGTTCCTAGGTACCTCTCACGGGCGAGGCTGTAGTTTTCAGTAAGTTACAGTGTGATTGTGCCACACCCTGCCCCACCCCAAATCCTCAGCCCTGAACTTCATCGAGTAGAAGAATTCTCTCACACACACACACACACTTGTGCCCTCCCTCTTTCTCACTCTCTCGTTCGGCCTTTCTCTCTGTCACTCTCTCACACACACACACACACACACACACACACACACACACACACACACACACACACACACACACACACACACACACACACACACACACACACACACACACACACACACACACACACACACACACACACACACACACACACACACACACACACACACACACACACACACACACACGTGTGAACACCGCTCGCCTACCGACGTGCCGGAACTTGTGCTTTCGTTTCCAGAGGCGCGCTTGACCTCAGAGCCTCTTCTTTAGTCGGCACCAAACATGGAGATGGTAAACACGGCTAGCGGCAGCTCTACGCCGCACCGCGCCGCAACGCCCGAGACCAATAACAGCCTCTGGCATCCATTTTGGCAGAGGCCGGCCTGCCGTCACCGGCCAAACCAAACCACCGCTGCAAGAGCCATGCACAGATAAGGCGAAGGCCCAAAATAAAAACGTTTAGAGAGCAAACGGAAATGACGGAATTCTGAAACTAGCGGAATAGCTTTTTTTTGTTTTGGTGTTCAGCCAAAGATTCTCTTTGCTGTATATTGACAGGGATCTGTTATTGATTACTTTGCACAAGGGCAGAATCAGTTCAAGAATTAGCCTTGGCTGTGTTAAACATCTACATTGTAATCAAGAGAGAAGAGTTACTGTTCACGAGCATAACCCCCTAAAACACGCCATTCCTTGGACTGGACTTTGTTCCCAGTTACAGCAAGCTGTTAATGACTGATAGGCTCTCCATAGCTTTTCCAGTCACAGGAGCTTGGCCCCCTAATAAGGCTGCTTTTTGGTGGAGAACTGGGTTTGCGACACTTCCCCCCCCCCCCCCCCCCCCCCCCTTCTGGCCTGGTTTTTTGGAAGTAAATGGCCTGCAGGAAGCCCGCACAATGGAGGAGGAATGTCAGTGGGGGGAACCTGTGGTGGAGCCGGCAAAGAGACCCAAAAGCGCACACACACGCAGTGTTGGTGAGGAGGAGAGGCAAGCAGTTGGGAGAAAGAAGAGAGGGGGAGGGAGATGGGGTGAGAGGGAAGAGAGAGAAGAGGGGGAGAAAAAGAGAGAAAGAGGGGGGGTAGTCCACACTGGTCAGGCACTGCTCCATAAGCCTGCTGTGACATTCCACACTCGTCTAGCACATTCTCTCCTCTCTCTCTCTCAAGACCTCAACCTCTCTCTCTCCCTCTCTTGCTACCCCTCTCTCTCGCTCCTTAATCTCTGACTCCTCCTTCTCCTTCTCCTTCTTCTTCTCTCTCTCTCTCTCTCTTTCTTTCTCCTCCTGCCCTCTGACTTGTTCTCTTGCTCACCCTCTCCATTTCTCTGGAGTTCCCAGTTCACTTCAGCACTGCTTGTGCTCTCTTACCGTCACTGTAAAGAGATGATGGCGCTGCACTTTAAAAACCCTTCTACTTAAGGTCAAACCGCAGCAATAGAGGAAATAACAAAGTGGAAACTGATTTATTTTCTTCCTCCATATACCGCCTGCTTCTCCTTTCTCCGTCACCACATTCGAACGGCAATGGCTCTCTCCTGCGTAGCACTACAGTGCAAAGATGAGAGGTTGATCATTAACCTTTGTGAGAGACGCAGAGAGCAAACAAAAGCGTCTGTACAGTGAGCCTGAAACCCTCTCTCTCTCTCTCACTCCCTCACTCTCCCCCTCTCTCCCTCTCAGACAGGGTGTGTCTGCATGATGTCCCAAGGACTCATTGTGGGTGTGCCACAGGTATGTGTGTGTGTGTGTGTGTGTGTGTGTGTGGCGCTGGGCGGGGACATCTGTTCTTATCTGCCTACATGCTACAAATGTCATTTTTTAAACTCTAGACTAACGGCTCTGACACATGTAGATTCATAGAGACATGAAGAGCACTTCCTCAGTTCACACATGTCACTGATGTGGTAAAACGACCGCCACCTCCACCAACAGAGAGGCCCATTGTGTGATTTAAGTTGAACACTACTATCAAAATACTCCAGAGTGCCCACTGGTACCAAAACCAGTTGCAAAATAAAGTCGCAGATAATCCCTGATATACTCCACAACAGCAAGCATAAATAAGTCAGTAAATAAACAAACAAATAAATAAATAAAAATAAGAGAGGGACTTAGGGCAGGGAACGAGCATTCACACAGCAAGACATCGAAGAGCTTTTCAGTGTCTGAGCAGCATATAAACAGACATACACACACAATCTGTGTGCATGAGTGTCAGTCTACACACACACACACACACACACACACACACACACACACACACACACACACACACACAGAGCGAGAGACCAGCGGCGGCGGCCTAATGTGGTTACTGGCTTTAGGAGGGCATGAGTGTCCAGCTGAGCCCCAGCTGCTGAGAGCCTGTGGTCCCAGAGTGGCTCCCCAGACGCCCTCCACTTCCTCCTCCTCCACTGCCCACAGCCAGCAGGTGGTCAAGGCTGCCCGCTGCCCCGGGCACAGCAGAGGAGGGGGGAGTGGGGAGAGAGGGGGATTGGTGTGAAGAAGAGAGGAGATGGAGATGGAGAGAGAGAGAGAGAGAGAGAGAGAGAGAGGAGGAAGAGAGAGATAGAGACAAAGAATGGAAGGGAGAGAGGGAAGAAAAGAGAAAGAAATGAGAGAAATGAGTGAGAGAGAGAGAAAAAGAGAGGGATAGCTATGGAGGGATGGGGTGGAGAAAAGGAGGGTACAAAAAAACAAACCAAAAACCCTTTGAGAGTCAAACATGAAATGGAAATGAAGAGGGTGAGACAGAGAGAGAGAGAGAGAGAGAGAGGAGAGAGAGAGACAGAGACAGAGAGAGAGAGAGCGCAAGAAATCACCCTTAGGTGTGAAATATTCATACATTTTGTGATGCACAATTACACCAGTGCCCAGTTATTATATGAGGTCATGGACGCGAATGCCTCATACTGAGGAATTGCTACGTAATTATCAGGTCGGAAAATGACCGCAGGCGCCTCGTCCTGAAAAGCACCTGCACAAGAACTATGGGTTTCGTCAAACCCATGAGATGAATGTCTCCCTTGTTACACACAATGACAGAGGGAAACAGGGAGAAAAAGTAGAGAGAGAGAGAGAGAGAGGGAGAGAGAGAGAGAGAGAGAGAGAGGGAGAGAGATAAACAGATAAGAATAGGTAGACAAACAAAAGATGAATCAGAGGCAGAGGTGCTGCAAGAGGAGCTAGCAAGGAGGAGAAGGGAAAAAAAAGACATCTCTCCCTCAGGTCGTACAAGATGGTCCCATCTGGACTGAGCAGGGCCATTAGTATGGACAGACACTGCTAAAAGCACCCAAACAAGCCGGACAAACACTAACGCCAACCGTCAAGCTCCTCGGGGCCTTTTCCAGTGACTGAGGTTATGAGTGAAGACCTTAATAATATGGGTCTTTTCTGGAACCGAGAGAACAATAGCTCTTCCGCATGAAGGAGAGGGGACATAAGACAAAACAATAGGACCAGAGAAAATAAGACAAAACAATAGGACCAGAGAACAACTTCAAAATTCGATTAACCATGTTGTGCGGAGCGTAGCCTCTTTTACAAAAGCCGCAAAGTTCAAGCAGCACCGTTTAGCCTTGGACGGCAGACATCTGGCGCTGCACGAAACACATGGAATCGTTCTCGTATCGGAGAAATCAGCGCATGCCATGCAGACACATTCCTCTCCAAGCGCTATCTCGCCGTTCGACGTCGGCGAAAACTCTTCAGGGTGGGAGGAGGACATCGAGGATGCAAACATCAAAGGTCGAAAACAGGAACGGGGAAGGGGGGGGGGGGGGGGGGTAGTTTGGGAGCCAAGTGTCACGGACAGTGAGGGGGAAACCTGATCCCCAACACTTAGGCTTGGTGGTCGGGTAAAGGACCCCCCCCCCCCCCCCAGGCCCCCCTTCTCTCGGACCACTACCATCACCACAGCTACTACACTGAGGACCTTTGAAGCGCTTGTGTACACATGGTAGCACCCAGCTGGTGGTGTGCGTGCAAGCTTCCTTACACTTGGCCCCGTCGAGCGATGCAAACCCCAGATCATGTCCATGTGTGCGTGTGCGTGTGTGTGTCCGTGTGTGTGAGCTGTGAGGTTGCGTGCCGGCTCTTGGAATTCCATTCCTGGACACCTGTGTCGATGTGTGCGGGGGGATGCGTCTGTGTGCTTGTGTTATGGGAGGCGTGTGTAGATGTCTCCACACGCGAGGTTTTGACAAGGCAGAGTGAATCAAAACGGGAGCTTACGTAAGGTCCACTCACTGCTGCCTGGCTAGGAGAGGATGAGAGTTTTTTTTTTTATTTGGGTTTGGGTGATCTCCAGGCTTAGGAGGTCATTGTGCACATCCCAGGTGCAGGACAAACAACGGTCAATAAAGTCTGCACACTTCTTGAAACTTTCCCTTTTTTTGGGGATGTTATTTTGTCGCACAATGTTTTGACCTTTCGATCAGGAACTTGAGGATTTATCTTCAAGGCTTCCCAGTCAGTCTTCCCTAACGATATCAGAGGACCAACCTTGGCTAGCTAATGTAAAGTAGCCCATCCTTCTCTACCTCTCTAGTTTTACTCAAAGTCTGGCCCATGCACTGACTTGGTTGGCAGTGCCAGTGGTTTTTGTACGCCCCACCTCTGCCACCAGGGTCTGGTCACACACGTGGGATGTCCCAGTTTCACCGTCCTGGCAGCGAGATGGTAAACACGCACGTCGGGCTCTTAGCTTTTTACGAGCGCCGTCGTGTCGCTCCTCGCGGGGGGGCCGGGGCCCCCTCGTCCTCGTAGGCACGCATGAGTTTGCCGCTCTGATGCGAGCCTCCGTGACAGATGGTGAATATTTCAGAGGAGGAGCCGCGGCCACGGCCGCTGCCGAGGGAGCATCTGCGGGACCGCGGTGGCAAATCTGTGGGGACGTTCGGCAACGTCCGGCTCGTCAGAGTCACGTTCAGTCGGCTAATAATTAATCAAGGAGAACTGAGTAGCCTGAGGAAAGGGTGGAGGGCGGAGGGGAGGGGGGGGGGGGGGGCGTTACAAATCAATCTCAAGCTGCAGTGTCGGTCATAAATCCTAAGGGTACAAAACTTTAATGAGAGGCTTACAAGACGACAAGATGGCAGCTTACAAGGTTGGCAAGACAAGCAGAGTGCTTTCTCAAAAGAAGCACTCCCTCGCTTCCGTCGTGCCAGAGCAGCTGAATGCTCAACTGGTGTCCAGCCTTCCTTTTTTTTCCAGGGCAAAATAATCTGGGACAGTCCGAACAGTAGGGTGAATGATGAAGCATCTTGGCTGAGAGCTGTCTGTTTCAGCCTGGGCTTCTTTTATCCTTTTTTCGCCCCCAATGGGGCCCACACAAAGATCCCACCTTTCCCTTCCCAGTTCCACACATGGCGTAGTCGACACATCAGGCTGTCTCGGAGCGTGAGGGTGAGACTGTCGGGAGCGTGCGAATCCACCAGCACATTGTTTAGACCTTCGCTAGTCTGTGGCTACAGTGTAAAGAATGCTCTGTGATCAGCACTCATGCCACCACTCCCACAGGCCTATCACCTCTTTCTCTCTCTCTCTCTCTTTCTCTCTCTCTGACTAACTGAGTCACTCCCTTTCTCCCTGCTGAACTCTGTGTGGGGGCTGTGTTGAGGTGTGGCAGTGTTATTATGCTGATACAGAGTCTAACAGTCCAAACCTCATTGCTCATCAGCTGGCTCATCAGAGATACAGCAGCGTTCTCTGGAATAGGAAGGACCTCATACGCTGGTCCAACAGCTACAGTGACACCACATCACAAGGCAACAGACAGCAAAAAGTGTGTCAACGTCTGAGAACATTGAAAACACCTCGGCAAGCTCCCTTTAGGAATGTACCGTTTTCCCGAGTCTACAAGTCAATGCATGTCACCCTGCACTGGAAACATTCTGAATCTGAGGGAGGTTAAAAAAAAAAAAAAAAACCACACACACACACAGAGACGTGAATGTAGGCCAGAATGAGTACAAAATGAGAATTACATTAAACACTTTGACACGCTGTCGCAAAGCACGGCGGGCTTGCAGGTGATCAAATATTTATTTGTCTATGACAGACCCAAGCCCCTGGGACCCCTCAAGGCACCAAAATGGCAGTGGTGGACTCGGGTGCTTACGTAACTCCGTGTCTCACCGCATTTTGAAGGAGAGCGGTTGGTGGTGGATGCTGATCTGGGTACAGCTCATAATCCGGACTATTCGTTTGATTTATGGAGCTGCTCTGAAAAGGGGTGTCCAGTAAGAAGGAAGAAGTTCACCCAACATCAGGGTATTGTGCGGTTCAATAAACCACACAAGGCCAGCGATGTGATTCACTGACAAAACACATCACAGTGAGATAATAAAAAAAAGCACCACACCTACCCCTCCTCCCTCCCCCCTCCTCTCCCCTCCCCCTCTCTGATCGTGTGTGGCATTAAAGAGATCACTGGTGAGTGCTGATCCATCGACGGTTAAATAACACTGAACCAGTCGCACTCTGTTGGGCTGATGGAGGGTTAATCTGCTTTGGATTGGTATCATTGTCTGTGAAGGTGCCTGCGCTTAAGAGCGCAGGGGGGATTTAACCTCCCGTCCAGATTACGTAGGCATCATGCCCACTCAGTCTCAGCACTTTTGAGCCGTCTGAGTCGCCGTCTGCGGCAAAAGCGGCAGCAGCAGCAGCAGCAACGTCGTGGGCACTAAAACGAATGCCCACCCCATGTTAATGGGGAGGCTGACAGGCCAAGGAACGCCCATTAACACTTAAAGACCGGTCAGTCTGAGATGTGGTCACTCTGAGAGCTGGCTGATTGCGATCCTTCTCTCTGTGTAACACTGCACCTGCTACTTACAGGACTGCAGGAGCCTGGAGTATAGAGGGGTGGAGTGGGGTGGGGTTGGGGTTGTGTAAAAGCACCACAGAGGGCATGAGGGATAACAAAAGACAGTGAAGAACAGCCATGACCACACCATTACAAGTGTGAGACAGAAGAAAAGAGAACGAGAGAGAGAACGAGAGAGAGAAAGAGAAAGAGAGAGACACACTAGCAGAGAGAGAGATGGAGAAGACAAAACAAAAACTGGGGAAAGGGTAAAGTGAAAAACAGAGCGAGAGAAAGCAAAGCAAAAAATGGAGAGACAGAGAGAGGGAGAGAGAGAGGGACATAGAAAGAACGAGACAGCAGGCAGCAAACTCAGATTTGCCCCGTTGGTGAATTAATCGCCTGTCCCACCCCCCTCGTGTGAAAGTATATTTATAAACCGAAGGATCCTGCCACCCTGCCTCTGGCCCCTAATGTAGGACAGTTTCAGGGATTTAGGCCTGGAGGGGGATTAGTGCCTGGGTGACCCCGGGTGCCTCAAGCGACCCCCCCCCCCCCCACCTTCGGGCCACAACGCTGCCAGGTCCCCTGCCAGCCTGCCCTGCACTGCGGAGTGGTGCGGAGCAGTGCCCCAGAGGCTGTTCTGAGCCCTTGCCCCGTTAGCCGCCCGCAGATGCCGACGGAATTCAAATGGGGGGCTATCTGGGCAGAGCATCAAAAACTGGGCACAGCGTCACGGTCAGGCAGCAGCTCTTGTGAGCCAACGCCAGCATGTTCTGTAGTGTTTACTGGCAATCGCTTAAAATAGTTTGGTGGGTTGTCGTAAGACCAAAGCCAAATGGTTGGAAATAATTTAATAATCGTGCGAGTAAACAGCTTTTGACTTTGTTGACAAACACCACAGCACTGGAACGTTCCAGGAAATGATGATGATGATGAGGATGGAGGATAGGATTCCCATTTGGTGACACGTCATAACCAAAAGAAACCAATTAAGGCAGAAATGTTCCTCCCTCTGATTACTCTCTGCGGTCTTTGCTCATCAAGCGCTCACCAAGAGAGACCTCCAATCTCTGTTTGCATGGTTGGGACTAAAATAAGCCAAACTTTCAGGGCACAGCTTAGCCTCCTTAATACTACATTAAGACCCCGTCATTAAACAGAGGTCCAAATCGCCAAAGGCCAGTTTACTTGGTAACCCTGATGGCACGTTCACACAACTGACCACAGTGAGGTCAGTTTTGCTGTGTGTGTGTGTGTGTGTGTGTGTGTGTGTGTGTGTGTGTTACCATGTCCAGTTTATCCATCTTCACAGATGATGGAAGTTACCGGAAAAACGCAAGATACATTAGGGGCTGTGGATGTACAGGAAAATGCAGACCACATTAGGGATGTAAAGTACATCCTAATGGTCCACTTAAACACTTGGCGTAATCCCAGCTTGTCCGCCAAGAGTGATGGTAAGCATTACCAATAGTGTGTGACCTCCTGATCTTTCATTCTTATGAAATACCACATGTCCAATAGATCTGATAACACCGTGGCACTGGGGAAAATATAGCGATGAGCTCTCAGACGTGAGACTAGTATGTGTGCTACATTTATCAGCAACAGCAATTCAAATGACATCAACAGCACTCCAAATGACATCAACAACAGAGTGATCCCAACTGAAGAATGTGGACAAGTGTGCATGGTAACATCAGAGCCTTTTTGAGATGTGATAAAACGTGTAGGGTAGGCCAAGGCTGAGGTGGTTATGTGGAATAATACAGATAGCTGAAGAGAACTTGCCTCATTTCTTATCATCTTATCCATTCTTGATATTTATGCTCCATGGAATATCTAGGCTTCAATAGTGTCAAACAGTAGGCTATAGCCTGCCATTTACACGAATGTTCTCTTTACTTATTATCAACACTGATTTCAAGGAACTCTCGATTTGTGGCCACTGTTTTTTGTCTTTGTATCCAATCATGTATCACAAGCAGATGTCCCTCACAAAACAGTAGCATAGAATGCGTAATCACGCACAGTTAACTAAAGAAAATAGTAACATGTTATTTTCTGTAGGCCTATTTCATTACTTCCTAAATCAATTTTAAATAGATTTTAGATAGACACAAACGCCATAGGCCTATTGCGACACCGGAGAAATTGCCCACGCAGTCGATGCTTTTCATTTGTAAATTTGACAACCACAACTTTCACCACCAGAAATTCCTTTTAAAATCGAATACGATCCAACATAACCCGACCAAGTTTAGTGTGTAGTCTACCGCTTGTGGGGCTGGATCTAGTTTCGTCTGCACTTTTGTATATCGCTCAAGCTCGACCGATACACGGAAGTGAGCAAATTACACCCCACAGGTAAAACGACACCAACCGACCCAAAAAAATGGCACGACAAAACACACTACATCCAATAATCAACTGAGTCTGCTCGTTCACAGGAGTTACAATGTAGACCATGCAGCTCTCCAAATGTACCACGACAGAATATTAAATAACGACGAGAAGCCTAGCCTAGTTTACTTAACGCGTTTCCAACTCCGCTTGATTTTTAACACTCAAGATAGCAAAATAGCATAAAGTAGTAGCCTAGACCATCCGTCATTTAAAGTACGTGGAAATGCGTTTAACTGCGGAGCAAGCCGCGTTTGAACGTTGCGTTAGTTACCTTTTGATAGAAACGGTGGCCGGGAAACACTCCAAAGAGACAGTGGTCCTGGTAGAGAATGTTCTGCGAATTTTCTGTCGACCGTCCACTTTCCCTTCAACTCTAGTATCGCTGAACAATGCTAGTGTGACAGTAATGCCTCGCTTTAAGCTCCGCCCCCGTTACCATGAGGGTTCTCTACCACACCCTGCTTCGCACTAACCCGCAGCTCAGTGTTGGGAACGCCACTGGCGCACGGCAGGAGCACTGGCGTCAGGTCTGAAAAAATAATGCGCGACATGACGACTGATAACGATTTAAGACAAAAAAAGGTTTTTAATTATTCTTGTGAAAGCTACGTCAGTCAATAATATAGCCTGAACTGACTTATCATTTCTTAAATCTACTATGTTTAAGAAATAAACTATACGGTCCATATATGGTATAGCCTACCTGTAGGGCATATTCGCCCAGTCAACCACACCTAGATGCGTCATGCAACCACTCCTCTCACGACCAATGAGAGATATGATGGATTGTAGTTCACACAGTATGAGAGTTTAAAAAAAATTATACCACGTTTTCTATTTATTCTCTTTTTTAAAGCTGTTAACATCAGACTTAATTCTTCTCTCTCTATATCTCTCTCTGAGAGAGCAAGTGGAAAAAGTGGTTACATTAGTTTTGAACATCTATAAATTCTGTGTGAACTGCTACAATGTTTCATAATGATATCTCTATACAATTGGTCTTGGGGGAGAGAGAGAGAGAGAGAGAGAGAGAGAGAGAGAAACTTCTAAATAGCCCTTTTGGATGTGAGAATCGAAAGCAAGTGGTGTTAAGCCAGTCTCCTGCATATTGTATGACTTATTGAAATAGGTCAGTCCTACACCAGGTCTTTATCAAGGGGGGACGATACAGTCCCTCCCTGCCACAGAAGTTCTGAGTGCTCTCAGCAGTGACCAGGGTAGCCTATAGTTTGTCGCCAATAGCAACCCTGTGTAACTGCAACTCTGTGGTCAATGACTCACAACAGACTCACAACACCTGGCAGACAAAGATGACTCATCCCAAGAGTCAGGTGTTCACTTTTTGCTCTGAACACAAATTACCGATTACACAAAGCCGATTACACAGCATGTATGCCGTATTTTGTATATCGATTTTTGTTTTTTTAACCTGCACTTTACAAATGTTTCACTGTCAGCAGAATCTAATAGAGGCAAACATTCAGTAAACACAAACTGTGTGTACAAATGCATTATTCATGAGCAGGATAAGATTACATACTTAATTATTTAATGAAACCTCCAGTCGGTGAACAGACCATATCCAACCTATAGCCACTTGTTTGGTGCTTTTGTTTGCATGGTATGCTGTGTGTGTGATGGAGTGGTTCACTAGTTCTGGATATTGCCAACTGATATGCTGGGGGAAATATTGGCTATTTGGGCATGTATATTACCAACATGGGGTCTGGATATTGTGTTATTATGTAAACAGTAATCCTATCTGAACAGCAGGCATATTAGATTTATGCAAATACTATTCAAATTCAAATGTAACCAAAAGTGGGTAAGAATTTATCAAAGTGGAGATTGTAAAAAAAAAAAAAAAAAGGAATTATACTGCATAGTACGAGCTAAGCCTCAGTTAAAAGTGCCTGCTGGTCATACTGCAGGCATGAACAGAAAGACATTTCATGAAGTAGGTTACTTATTGTCCCAAATACCTCTATATGACGTGTCTCTCTGAATTGCCCTCCCTGACATATCTTTTTCAAGGGCATCCTGCTGCTACACTTGAACGCAGCGAAGAGGGACAAACAAGCCCAGACTGTAGTCATCTGTGCCTGACTGGCCTTTGTGTGCCCGACCGCAGCAGGCAGGCACGGGGGTCAGAGAGCAACAGACAGGCAGGAGCTGTGCAGCGTGTGTGTGTGTGTGTGTGTGTGTGTGTGTGTGTTTGTGTGTGTGTGTGTGTGTGTGTGTGTGTGTGTGTTTGAGTGGTGGGGTGTAGAGAGAGAGAGAGAGAGAGAGAGAGAGAGAGAGAGAGAGAGAGCGAGAGAGACCAGCTGTATAGGCGCTAAAATAGCCAAGCGTTTACTGCAGCCAAGCCCATTTCAGCATCCTCAGCAGGCTGACACTCTACATATAGACTGAGCAGGACCTTTTTATCTGGCACGCCAGTGACAAGGACCGCAGTGAGGAAAACGTCACCCTCTTAGGGCCTCTCATGGAGAGAGAGAGACAGAGAGAGAGAGAGAGAGAGAGAGAGAGAGAGAGAGAGAGAGAGAGAGAGAGAGAGAGAGAGAGAGAGAGAGAGAGAGAGAGAGAGAGAAAGGGAGTAGTATCACAGCATGGGCCATGAGTCATGTCACCTTATTAGAACGCAGATTGTACAGATGTCAGGCATTTACATATAGCCTACTGTACACACACACACACACACACACACACACACACACACACACACACACACACACACACACACACACACACACACACTCACACTCACACACACACACACATGGTAAACAAACATCAATTTGTTGTAGAGATGTGTTGGGATATGAGACATTACTGTATGAATCTCTGAATGAAACATGATGCAAACATGACAGGATATTGTGAGTAGGTCGTTCAATTTATTGGCATTTTTACACAGTGCATATTTAACATTCCTTCCATGTCAAGTGCTATCCCTATCCTGAAAAAGACCAGGGACATATAGACAGCGTGATTGAAAGGATTACTAACTATTCAGAGAGAAGGCTTTGAATTCTTTGACTAAAATACTTGCCATGTGATATATAGGCTATAGGAGGTGGTATGGTCAGAGTTTTAGGTATGCAATTTCACTCTATGCATTTCTGGAGTTGCCTATCTATCTTGAAAACTGTCATGGCATCATTTGTGTTTGTTAAACATTTTGATATTGTCTGGATAGTTTTAATGACAAAACGCATATTTAATTGATAATCAATGGCAATTTTAACTGGTTGTCCAGGAACATTCCTCTGCTAATAAATACTTCTGAAACATTTAATCTGAGCAATTAGTCGGTGTGGTCTGACTTTTGTCAATTGCTGAGTTGAAAGCAAGCTTGTAAAAACACTGCAGAGTCTGTAGTACTACGCACATTAACAATACCCCTATGAAACTACGAGATCCATAAGACACCGCTTCACTGGCCAAATGAACGGACACCCACCCCCTTCCCTGACAGCTTGCGGTCTGAAAGAAAGTTCTTCCAAAACAGCGTGAAGGACTATTTTATGACAAACATAGTGGGGGTTGTGAAGAAAAGCGTTCTTTACTCAAAAACATGAAAACGTCTAATACAACACTGACGTGAACAACGCAATATTTGAAGTAAGTACGGGTTTTTTTTTACATTATTGTGCCGGAGAGGAGAGGGTGGGACATTGTCCGGGATTTTTCAATCCAAAAAGAACACCGATCGTTTGACTTTAAGATGGATTTAAAGTTTACGTTTGTTGTGCTTGACAGGATAATAGCATATATGGCACTTTTCTGTTAATGTTTTGTCAGTTGAAAAGATAACGGTGTAGATCACTGATCACCAGACTGTGTGGCTCTCCCGTAGACCCTACTCCCAAATAAGGTCGAATTGTGGCATCGGACGGAAGTCTTGACTTGCCTTGGCTTTCTTACCGGTGCCTCGGGTCAATTACTTCTAGTGGACTGTTTCACATAACCTAGAT
Organism: Sardina pilchardus; assembly: GCF_963854185.1. Classification (NCBI taxonomy): domain Eukaryota; kingdom Metazoa; phylum Chordata; class Actinopteri; order Clupeiformes; family Clupeidae; genus Sardina; species Sardina pilchardus. Next base: position 40,345,101 of record NC_084994.1, read on the forward strand.
TGTTGCTGGCTATATTGGAACAGTTATCTTTGCCTTGCTTTGCTGTGCGTACTATCAAATCAGAAAGAAGCATTGAATCCTTTGAATTCAGATAAGCTTTCCCAAACAGGCGAGTAGCCTACTGAACCACAGTAGGCTAGCCTATATCCCACTGTATAACATCTCGAAATATTAACTCGCCCTAATAATGGATATGGGTAAGGCAAATCGCCTTATCCATAGGCTATTATTTTAGCGCTGTATTGTTCCCTTTTCTTTTCTAATTTCCTAGTAGTTAAACGACTATCCAAATTGCTGATTTGTCTGCTTCGCCTGCTTCAGATCTGTTTGTAATGAACACAGATCAACTTACCATTTTGCTTTTGGCAAGAATAATATGAAAAACAGTTTTCTGACAGAGATAGAGCAAAACAAAAACATGTCCTGCTCTGGCACAGATGGCACCCAGACAGTGAGTGTCTAAATGTTTAATGTTTTAAAAAAAAAACAACCTAGAGTGTAGCACACACAAGGTATGTGATAGCGATACTGATGCTGCTGAGGGGACAATGTCTTTTGAAAGAGAGTAGTTCCATATTTGGACACTTGAGGGCGTTCTGTCCTTTCTCAACAGTGCCATGTCTCCCCCCCCCCCCCCCCCCCCCCTTGTTACTACTATTCCCTGTAGCCTCTTTATGATATGCATCAGTGCAATCATGGAACAATGCAAAAATGGCACTGTTTAATTTATAACGCAACAACAGGCCAACAATACAGGGATGTCTTTGAAGGCCCTGACATCCGGTTTTGGCCACCACCCATTGAGACCATGACGACCCTCCCGACCCTCCCGACCCTCCTCATCAGGCCTACAGTACACAATGCATGCCCATTTGTTTTTCCAGTCGCCCTCATTGAGGAGTATGTAACTGGCCTATAGTTATAAATGTGAACGCACACAGGCACAGAATAGAGCAGCGCCAGAATACAGCATGCTTTTAAGTGCCTCTTCCCTGTTGGACAGGTAATTGGAGCCACACACTAAATATCCTGTCGTTAATTAATTATCGGGGCATATGAATTTCTCTAGACAGTAGACGCACAAAAACAACAACCTACTAGGACCTCTGTGAAACAAAACGTATGTGTTTATGTATACACACCTCTTGTTTTGGTCATAAACTCGTCTGATCTCTTCTTGTCTCAAACTTGTTGAGAGTTTGCATCACAACATCCACAGTCCAGACTAGAGACTAGAGTTCTGTTTGCTCCTGGAGATGAGTCTTTCAAAGGGAATTGCTTTGCCCTTAATACACACTGAGATAATAGCTTTATACCAGCACACGTGATGTGAGCTGGTAAAGTAGTACGGTCAGTGAAATTACTTTTGTAGTTTGTACTCTTTGCCTCGCTCCTACTTGGCAGCATTTTAAGTGGAGTACAGCGCTATTAGTGTCCAAATGAAGGCCATCAAAAGCCAGCTTATCTGACATTTGCTGCTGAGTGGCACACAAACACTCATCTGCACACAACTTGTGTGCATGCATGCCCACACACACACACACACACACACACACACACACACACACACACACACATGCATACACAAATAGACAGAGAGATCCTTGCTATTTAATGGCAAGCTAAGGCCAGATTTGGCATGTGTTTTAAACGATGATATCTGTGTGGAACGGTCAAGCTGTTTTATTTAATGTTTAGATTATTATTTACATATAATTTATGCCAGTTTTTTTTTAACATTTAATGTATTTACTGTAACCCTGGAAAATTCATGCTAGGAAGAGCATTATGCTAATTACGGAATCATTTGTAAATTGCACGTGGTATCTTGTTCAAGGGAACCTGCAAAAAAATGCCTTGGGATTTATGTGGATTTAGCGTTGTTCTAACACGTGAGATGCTAAAGAGACAAGTAGCATGTAAAATCAACATGCATTAGATACGAGACACATTTGATCAACACCTCCAGAGTGACTGAAGGCATGCAGTGATAAGCCTAATGGAGGGGCTGTTTCATTAGTCTGTGTGTGATTAGCTGTGTGACTGAGAGCTGAGAGGTGACTTGATTGAGTGGGCAGCTCAGTGCTCAGGAGTGACGGCGATGACGCAACGTGACGGGATGTGATTAAGCTGAGAGGGACCGCGGACAGGCAGCCCGGACACAGATCTCTCTCTCTCTCTCTCTCTCTCTCTCTCTCTCTCTCTCTCTCTCTCTCTCTCTCTCTCTCTCTATGCCCCCCCCCAGCAACAGCACTGGACAGGAGACACAAGACTGCTGACTCACAGGCTCTCTTCTACTCTCTCTCTCTCTCTCTCTCTCTCTCTCTCTCTCTCTCTATCACCTACTCACTCAGTCTCCCTTAACATCACAGCACATGTGTCAATGTATCTCCCTGCTTCCCTCTCTTGGTCTGTCTCTCCTTCCTGCACCCTCTATTTTTGATCCTATATACCCTCCTCTCCCACTCCCTCTCTCTCTCTCTCTCTCTCCCTCTCCCCATACCTCTCTCTCCCTCTGTCCTTCTCTCTCCTCCTCCACTCTCACCACTCTCTCCTCCTCCTTCCCCTAACTCCTCCCACCCAGCGCCGTCCACCACTCCCCCCTCCGTCACCAGGCACACAGGGAGAAAGGAGCGTACTGTAGCGAGTGAGTGATTGACTGACTGAGTGATTAGGTGAGTGAATGAAAGAGAACGAAGGACAGAAAAAGAAAGGTAGAAGAAGAGAGAGAAAGAGCGTGAGAGAGAGAGAAGAGAAGAGAGAGGTGTGTGGAAGTGTGTCCAGCTGTAAGTGGAATCAGCTGAAGGACTTGAATAGAAAGTGACCTGGGTTTCCTGTCGGCTCGTAGAGGACAGTCCGCCCCCGTCCGGTGCAGGAGTCCTGCTCCCTCCGCGCAGTAAGTGCCTGCAGGCTGCTCTGCTCTGCTCTGCTCTGCTCTGCTCCGCTCTGCTCTGCTCTGCTCTCTTTTTACTGTATGTGTGATCCGCACAGCTGCCGGTGCCTCAGAGCTGCGGTGGACAGTGCTGGACTGTACTTGCTGTGGCTGCGCACGGGAGAGTAGCCACGAGACATCATTACAACATTAATGATGATGAGGGATGAGGGAGGGCATGGTGTTGTGTTTGGGGCTTTGTGTTTATTTTTTTGTTTGTTTTTTGTGTCTGTGTGTCTGTGTGTGTGTGTGTGTGTGTGTGTGTGTGTGTGAGAGAGAGAGGTTAGTCTGTGTGTCTTGCATGTATTTTGGGGAGTTGCTAAATAGCTAAATGTCTGATAGTTTTCAGTCTGGACAAGCTTGTGTGTGTGTGTGCGTGTGTGTTTGAGTGTGTGAGCTTAGTCTGTGTGTTTTGCAATTGGGAGGTGCTATATAGTGTGTGTGTGTGTGTATGTGTCCTTGTGTTTATGTCTGTGTGTTTGCTGTTTGTACTGACAGCTTGAGTGTAAACTGAGTGTGTCTGTCTGTGTGTGTGTGTGTGTGTGTGTGTGTGTGTGTGTTTGCGTCAGCTTAGTCTGTGTGTTTTGCATGCGTTTTGGGGAGCAGTTGCTAAATAAGCAAATGTCTCTGATAGTCTTCGGTCTGGACAAGCAAGTTTGTGTGTGTGTGTGTGTGTGTGTGTGTGTGCGCGCGTGTGTGCGCGCGCGTGTGTGTGTGTGTGTTCTGCAGACAGAAGTTGTTCATTCAGTGGTTGCCTGGGGTCTCATTTGTTCCTGCCCACTGGCCCACTGGTGTCGTTGCTGTCTGGTAGAGTAGTGCGGCACGATAGATAGTTTTCTTTCTTTCTCACCCCCACTTCTCTCTCTCTCTCTCTCTCTCTCTCCCTCTCTCTCTCTGAATATCTGTGTATGTGTGGTCTGTAGTAACTTCCATAGCCCAAACGGGCTTTTAACCGAGGTGTCCTTTTGCAACAGTGTCACATGCGTTGTCACCTATTTCAGTAAACAGCTTTATTCAGTCATGTGCTTGAGAAGATGGCAGTGTTTTCTGACTCCAGAGTGCACTACTGAGAACTCGCATGTCTGCTCCATGAATCAAGAGGCTGTACTAGAAACACCCCTGTCTCTCTTTCTCACACACACACACAAACAAATACATGCTCGTCCTCACACTCACATGTGCACACATGCACACTCATACACACATACAGTACATGCACACACACACACACACACACACACACACACACACACACACACACACACTCACACAATCACATCTATGTCTCACTCTCCCACCCTTACAGCAGAGTTTATGGGAAGTTCAGAAGCTGTTGCTGTGGGGATAAACTTTCCTGCTGTTGAGATGCAGCCCATCTCGTTGTCATGGACACAAATTGTCTCGTGAAAGTATTTAGAGGTTCTCCAGGAAAGTTTTGGACTTACAGTACACACACGCGCACACACACAGACAGACAGACAGACAGACAGACACACTCTCTCTCACTAACTCTCTCTCACACACACTCTCACACACACACATACTCTCTCTCTCTCTCTCTCTCTCTCTCTCTCACACACACACACACACACACACACAGCCAACTACCATATAGCTACAACACTGATGTTACATCTTACTTAAATCTTCTACCTATCATCCTGGTCTCTCACTGTCTACTTCCGTCATAAATACATATTCTGTATCCTCTGTATCCTCTCCTGTCCCTCAATTTTGCACCCAGAACACTCCACTCACCAGTCAGAGTCACGCTGAGGCCTTTCCTGCTCTAACTTTGCCCTGCACTGGCTCATGGGCATGGACGTTAACACCACAGATTTATGGTATTTGCATACGCCTTTGCCAGGGCTGGTCACATGTGTGGAAAATGGAGCAAACCGCTGTAGCACTAGTAAAATTGACCTACTGAGGGATTTCCTGGGATAAATGTGCTGCACTATCCTTGTTCCTCCTTATCCAACGACTTCCTCTGAAACAGGCACTGTTTGGGGAAAGGTCTGATGAGTTCAATAGTTCTCACATGTGATCAATAACGATTGCGACGGTGAAGGTTTAGGTGGCCGTAATCACCTTCAGGTCTTGATAGGAAATCTTCCCGTACAGGAAAGGCATGCTGTGGCTTAATAGTTAACCAGCTGGATGCTGCAATGAAGGCCTGTCTATGCCAGTATCTACTCTGACTAGGAATGGGTGGAGACACAGGACAATAGATGACATCATGGCTCTGAGCGTGGCGTCCAGTGCATTTGTGACTTCCTGTGCACACATGGGCCGGTCAGGCCTACCTAGGCTGCGCCCCCGAAATCGCTGTGTCAGTGTTTGAACTGCATCTGAACGTACACTATTTTTGCTTACTTTTCCTGTTTTGCTGACTCTGCAAAGTTCTCGTATAGTTGGCCATACAAAGTAGTCAAAGGCACCGCACTCAGTTTTGATGTGCCCTCGTGCAAGTGAGTGCAATGATGTCTGTATCTGCCTTATCACAGCCTCTGTGCTGATTGCCTTACGAATTATTGATGTTGGGTCAGGGTTGAAACAGAAGCTACGTGCTGAGGCCCACTATGTAGTAGTAGTAGTAGTACTTCGATCCCACAGCTGCTACCCTCGTGACCTTGAGGATGACCAGTTAACCCCAGGGTCACTCCAGGGCATCTGATCTGACCTTGCAGTTGATTGACAAATGTAAGTCACTTTGGGGAAAGGCTTCAGACAAATTGAATACATAAAGATGAAGACTGTGCTGTCTGATAAATGAACTATCAATGAAATGAACTACCAGTGAGGTGAATTAACACACACACACACACACACACACACACACACACTACACTGAAATAATGCTCTGTTGCATCTAAAGCTAATTATAGGGAGTTTGTTTCAAATGTATTGAAATGGAGATGTGGGACTACATGGGAGTGCGTAAGTGGAGGACAGCGACAGACCCACTATTAACTGATGAATTAACCGCTTAAATCAAAAGCTACACCCAAGAACCATACCTATAATTTATCCACGTAATTACAGGAGGCAAAATGAGGCAGAAAAAAAATCGCCTACTCCGCCGCTGCACTGAGCATGTGTTTGTCAGTCTGACGACCGGTCACATGCACCTGAGCCCTGTGCCAGCGGCGGAGACGCTGATGTGCAGAAGCGCTCGTAGGCAGCGGGCACCCTGCTCGTGCAGCTGAGCTCGTCCTCGGGCACTAAATTGCTAGTAGGGCTTATCTCCGATCACACCAACCAAGGTCCTCCTCCAGCTGGTCTGGCACAGGGGCAGGTTAAACGAGGCTGATGTGCCTTGTGCAAGTTTGATCCGTAACAGTTAACAGTCGTGCCCTTTGTTGTGAAGTTTGTATAGGATTAGTGGGATTGCGGGTTTTGATATTGTTTCTTGACCAATCTGTGAACCTTCCTTGAGATTGGCCAGTGAATGTCTCTTGCATCGTTTCAGTGACAACAAGCACATTCTGGATTACAAAAATGTTTTCTTTTGTTTTGCTTTGGTGAAGATGGGGAAACAGCCTAGGAAACTCATACTTAATGTGATGCTGTTTTGAATGAATGAATGAATGATATTGAGTTCCGAGGATTTTACTGCCAGCAATTTAAGCAGTATATAATGTAAACAGACTTTGAACAGCTGACTTTTACATTGCATGAAACTATATGATAGTAAATGCTGATTATGCTAACTATATGAGTATACTATATACTCATTTCACTTTCATTTTCTTTATATGTTATTTTTTGCTTCATATTTTATGGTGCATACTCTACTACATAATTAACACGTTCACTGGTACTGATGTTTTCAGTTAATGAGAACTGTGATATAAAACAACAAATGTTGTTTTATAACAACATTTATGTTGTTGCAAAAGTGCAAAACAATGTAGTTGTGTCCTTGTAGGTCAGATCGAGGCCAGGAGTCTTTGAGTTCCAGAACTTCCTTTTTGCTTATCGGTCAGCTTTTGAACATTGTGTGTCACGCAAAGCCCTTCAACCCTAGCAGCAGACCGTGAGTGTTGACACCAAAACAGGCCGGTCTGTTTACGCGGTTCCAGTATGGTGGTCCCGGTAGACTCTCGTGCGGTTCCCTTCCTCCGTAGAGTTGAATTCACCGCCATGGAGGTGACCTCGATTTCTCCTCATCTAATTATCCACTCACCAAAGCATAAACAAGGGAGCTTTTCATGTGCCCAGCTCTCGAGGTGTATGAGGTCCGTTACTGCCTGTTTCACAGCAATTTGAGAGGCCAGGTTGATTCTTTGCGAGAAAGAAGAGAGGGAGGGAGGAGGAGGAGAGAGAGAGAGAGAGAGAGAGTGTGTGAGAGAGAAATGTGATGATGCAGCTCCTTTATTCTCATGAGTTTTGCATCACATTGTGATCAGATATGTTCACATTCAAATGACCTGAAGGGTAATCGTCTGTGTGGATTTGATAATTATACTGTGTGTGTCAGTACAATTCTCTGTCTTGCCATTATTATCTCATAATATGGTCATTTATTGTCGCTAAAGAAGCTGAGTAAACAAAATATTATCAAATTAAATAATGTCTGTCTTAGTCATCAGTTAGCACACAAAGGAGAGTTACTGGAAACAAATACAGCATTTAATTTTAAGCACATTAGCCCTTGGCCTGTACAGTGGTACACACACACACACACACACACACAGACAGAGAGAGTTAACCTGTTGGCACAAGTTTGTATAGCTGCCCTGCCAGGCTAAGCCCCATATTCATAAAGGTTCCTGACAGACCGCGTCACATGACCCACGCCAGCCGCAGTCAGCCCGTCTCCCGGGAGACAGAGGGTTCAGAGTACAGAGGCTGCCCGCAGGGACCGGCCAATCAGAGTGGAGCTCCTCCGAGGCCTGTGTTCTCCTCTCCCCTCTCCATGTCGTCTAGGTTTTCAAATCATAGTATGTTATTCAGCATGTTTGCCCTGAAATGAATGAGGAGCATCCAGTGTCCTCCCTCTCTCCACCGCTCCACCCCTCCCCCATTGTAATCCCCTTTTTTTCTCTATTTTTTCTACTTCTTCTCTGTTCTGTTCATCCCTCCCCTGCCTGCCCCAATGCCTGCCCCTCCCCTCCTCTCTCTCTCTCTCTTTCTCTCTTTCTCTCTCTCTCTCTCTCTCTGAGTGTTTGGTGAATAGAAAAGGCCCTGCGGTGTGTGTGAGGAGACACACGTATACACCCCCCCCCCCCCCCCCCCCCCCCCACACACACACACACACACTCACACACACATGCACACACTACCCTCCTCCCACAGATAGAACACCACAGGCTCTTGCCGGCTGACTTTTGGAGTTCGGAGTTCTGTTTTAGTTGCCTTGAAGGTCAAGCGGGGGGGCATGAAGCCATAATGTCCCCGCTAAAGTTACACTTCTCCCCTGAAGCTGTGAAAAGTTTTGACTGTTGCAAACTCGATAGCGTTTGACATAAATAACTACCTTCGTGGGAACATTGTCATGGCTTAAGGGCGAAGCCTCATTGAATGTTACTCTCTTTGTCATTAGTAGCCTATCACACCTTGGTTGGCATAAACAAATGTCATCATGAAACCATAGAGGCTGGACATAATAAGGAAATATCTGGAGTGTCTTATCTTCATAAAATAACTGAATGTCAGTGGTTGCTATTTTATGATGGGCTGTATTATTGACCTTAAAATAGCACAACACTGATAACACTAGAATAGGTTATACTGTTCACCCGAAGGAACCACATCAGTGGCTATCTGGTTACAGATCGATGAGTTATCATTGGCTGGGCCAGGTTCCCCGGTGAAAGTGATACGCGAAGAACAAGAACAAGCCAAACACTGTTGTTGTGTCCTCTACAAGGCCACGGCAAAAACAACAAGGCTGAATTGAATGAGCGTTAGCCAGCGCTAGGCTAACTGAGTAAAAGCACAGAGTGAGTAAAGTTACTGTTGTCTTGTAGACGCTCGTCAAGTGGTTGATTCATGCGAAGAGTCACAATGCTGATTGAATGAGTGGAGTGAGGAAAGAAAGGAGGTATTTGTGAAGTGATATGCCTACTCTTCTGAGTTGAGTGAGTCTCCTCTAGGAGATAACAAGGTTATGTTCAGGGGTTAATCCGTGTTGGTTTACATAATTTGTGGATTTGCTGCAGTGTACAGATTGATATATGAACAGTGGCATGAAATGGCACTTTGTTATACACGTAATCCCTGTGGAGCAATCTGGCTGTGTTGCCGTAGCTGATCCTAGGCACAGGGCTTGCCTCAAAAATACTGTACGTGCAGAACACAGCATAGCCACCATTTAAATCTTTTTTGAGATTAACTGAAATGTGAAAAGGCAACATAGGCTCAAACACATCCTCTCTTTCTCTCTCTTCCTTTCTCTCTCTATTTCTCTCTCAATTCAATTCAATTCAATTCAACAGGCTTTATTGGCATGACCATTCATAAACAGTGTTGCCAAAGCATATACAGTGATGTACTAACTTCTCTCTCTCTCTCTCTCTCTCTCTCTCTCTCTCTCTCTCTATCACTCTGTTATCAGGAGTCAGATGAGAGCATCTTCCCAGACCCATGTTGACCATCGCGAACGTCTCCATTCCTAGAGCGCCACAGGCTCTTCCTGGTCCGTCGGACGGCCTCCGTCCAGCCCCGTCCACCCCCACCGCCCCCCGCCCAGAACCCTGAACCGCCGGCCCCCCGCCGCGCTGTCCCAGCAGCCCTCGGGGGGGACGTCGTCGTCGTCGTCGTCGTCCCGTCCTCAGTCGTCCCCGCCCTCAGCACGCTCGCCTCCCCGGCCCCCCCTGGAGCCCCGGGGCCCCCGACCCGTCCATGGGGAGCAGGCGGGGGGACGCGGGGCCCCTGCTAGCCGGACCCGGACGCCCCGACCCCAGACGCAGGCCCTGCTAGGGGTCAACGCAGGGGTCAACGCCGAGACCAAAGCCGGACGCGCCGCCAAGGATGTGTCCACACTGACAGGTGAGCTGCACTGTCTTAGCGTGTTCTGAGAGAAGGGGTCTGTGTTGGGGGAGAGAGGCCCATTAGGAATTGCTTTGTGAAGAGACATTTATCATGTCTGTCAGACTCCAGATGTCTCCAGATGTCAGATGTCCTCCTAGGAGTCATCTTGTGGTCTTGCTAATCGATGTATCCCTTGGAGATTGGCTGGAGATTTTTTTTTTTAATCGTGTTTGGTTTTTTTTTGACAGATTGATCTTGTAAACATTGAAATATTTCCATTCAGATTCCTGTTTAAGTGGTTTAAAAAAGATACTGTTCAATTAAAAATGCTGACTGATATCTAGAATCCAAGTGGGGATGCCCTGGGATATCACCATTATAGGGAAGTCTCTGGTCTAATAAGGATTTGCAATGTGAAGAGACATTCATCATGTAGTCAGACTCATGTCCTCATAGGAGTCATCTTGTGGTTTTTGCTCATTTAATTGATGTATTCCTAGAATTGCTCTGAATTGTTTGTTTGTTTTTTTTGACAGATTGATCTGGTAAATATTTCCATTCAGATTCCTGTTTAAGGGGTTTAAAAATGTCTATGATCTAACAAAATATAGTTTGTAAATAGTTTGATGAGACCTAACTGTTGTACAATTACATTTTGTAATTTTGTATCTATACATAGCAGATGAAGCTACTGTATATCACAACACATTACATTTGGCTGACGGTTTTTAGCCAAAGCTATACAGGAGATATACTTATTGCTGACAAAATAGTGTTGGTTTGTTTTCAGATTCTCTTCAACAATGTGAGAATTGCCCTGTGACTAGAACTTGCAAATCATCACAGTGTTTGCGTTGTTGCTGTTGTTGCTGTTGTCGCTGTTGCTGCTGTTATTGTTGTTGTTATTGTTGTTGTTGTTATGAAACACTGTTAGCCAGCGCTGTGCTGTGCTGTTCCTAAACAAGACAGGGGCCAGTGATCAGGTCTGTCTGAGCACTAAGAACAAATGTGCTTTTAGGAGGACAATCAATAGCAATCTCATCAGGTCTGTGTGGAGTCGACCCAAGCAACCTCGCCGGTCAACACAACTGAATCGGACTGTTCAGCAAAGCTATAGCAGCACCCCACAGTTGCAATATGCAGTGTTTATTCACAAACACACGTTCAGTGAAATGTCCCCCTTGCAGCTTTGTAGCGATACAGAAATCCCCACGTTGTTGGTGTATGAAATACACACCTCCTGCTGTGAAGTTGAACCAGTGCCAAAGGCTGAGGTAATGAGTTCCTAGACTGTACTGGCCTCTAGGTTGTCTGTTCAGCTACTTTGTTAAAGATCTTATGCAATGATCATGGGATTTCTTCTTTTCCCAGTAGAGAAGGTGGGCTAATTTGATCATATAAAGCCTTCAGCAACGGTGGAGGATTGTAGGCCATTACTTAATAGGCCATAACTTAATAGCTTTTGTTATATACAGTGTCAGTTCTGTTCTTGAGTTCTCTGTCTTGCATGAGGGTGTTATAGTGTGTGTGTGTGTGTGTGTGTGTGTGTGTGTGTGTGTGCACATGCGCGCATACCACAGTCCTGGTTTTGTAGATGCAAAGCAAAGTGACTCAGCCACACAGAGCCTAAGCCATGCCCACTATTCAATCCAAATAATGCATTTGTCAATGGAGAGGTGGAACATGATTTGGCTGTGAGCTCAGATATCAGCAACCATGAGGCAATGAAGTACAGTCAAGCATATATACACTGATGATGTTTATCAGCATTAGGATATCCGTTTACAGATCTCTGTGTGCGCGCACACACACACACACACACACACACACACACACACACACACGAGACGGAGGCTGGGTCAGTCAGATAATGGGAGTCGTTGGAGTGTTTGCATTCAGGATTTGTTTGTGGTTTGGCTTTGTTGTCTGTCCGTTGGCAGATATTGAACATCTGGACACTGATGAATATTAGGTGGAAAACTAGTGAACTAGTGAACAATAATCTGTTAGATATATAAAAATTAAGCTTCATGATTTCCCTGGCAGAAATATACTGTACAGAGCAAACAAAAGCCCTTTCAGCCTCAGATGCCTCACTATCCTTAAAGAGTTACTCATTATAAAGGATATAACTCCCTTTTAGTTGATTATCTATTGCCTCAACTGTAGCTCTGTTACTGTTTCTCAGTGAGCCAAATCCCACTGATTGTGTCCTCAATGGTCTTTTAGGGCATTACTACTAAATGGTTGAGACCTTGGAGTAAACACTAGAGGGAAGGTTGATTGGCATGCCACTGGAGATTTGTAAGTGCTTCACAACAGCAAACAAAACAAGCCCTCAGTCAAACTAATCCAATTCTGTGGCTATTTAATTATTTGGCCAGCCAGCTGCACAAGTCATGAAGCCTTTGGGCTAGCAAACTCAGCGTTAGTTTGTAAGTCTCAACTGACTTGTTATTCACCACTACAAGATGATCTATTATCTTATTGAGGGGTTGGGGTGGGGGTAGGGGAACTTCACTGGTTATCACAAATTCTTAAATCAGTGTCTTTTACTACAGTTTTCTTGACTGGTTTTGATATACGTAGGCTACATCAATTTCCAGTGGATTTTACTACAGTTATATTGACTGCTTTGAACATGGATATTCATTTTAATCTAAGCGCAAGAAGTGAGGGTTTAGATGTGAACCTTGTTAGTCCTTTCGCCATCATATAGGCTACCATTTTACATCATCTTACCCAAGCACACATCACGTTACATCAGCAGTAAGAGCTTATGTAGGCCTACATTCTGGAGCTGTAGCAGGACTTGAGGTTATTTTCCTGCATTATGGTAATCAGACCTAGCTGCCTCACGTAGCCATAAGTATTATGTAAGCAGAAGAACACAATGTCAGGAACACATGCTGTGTGAGTTGAGTTTAATTGGTTCCACTTGGTTAGGCGCACACAATGCAGGATGTATAGTGAGGAACCTCGTCTGGCACTACGCCTTAAATCAGGGCTCCGGTTTAGCCTAATGGGAACTGAATGCCGCAGGTGACAGAGCTGCTGCAGGTCAACGCTGTCAACAGCCCATGTTAGCGGCTAGGTCACTTAGCATGAGTTATGCTTGACGCCATATTCCATATACTTACTTGCTTGCATGACTATATTTTAGTGTTTCGGTCATAACTGCTCTTGATACAGTATTGTAGCTCTTTAGGAGCCCACAGGGTTGATTGTCCTTTTTTGTTCAATAAGTTGACCAGATGTCCAAGTCCAAAAACGGGGACTATAATCCCAAAAATGTTGTTTAAATGCATACAAGTTATCTTAAAGAAAACGGGGGACGTGTGGTCACCCTTACTGTACAAGGCATCCTGTTTATGACTATGGAAGAGGTTGTGTGCAGTTCCACCAGCGACCTGCAGGGGGCGCCAGAACTCTTCCCCGTACGACCTGCTGAAGTGATGCTCATTAGGAGAGTGCCTGGTGTGCCGTCCAGTTATGAATGGCCACTTGAGAGCTGATTCAGGCCTTTAATCTGGAGGCAGCGTAATGAATCGAGCATTCATACATAAAACGGGACAGGTCTCGTTACGTAAAGATTTTCATTCATTTTTGGAAATTAATGTTGTTTATGCTTTTCTCTCCCTTTTCTTCCCCCTCTTTTTCTCCTGCCAAATGACCTTTCCTCATGGACACACACATTCATATTCGTATGCTATATTCAAACATTCACATGAATTAATTGTGTACAAACGCACACCCACACACTCATGCACGCACACCCACACAAACTCATCTCTCTCTCTCGCTCACTCACTCACTCGCTCACTTATTCACTCACTCTCTCTCTTTCTCACTCACACACACACACACACACACACACACACACACACACTCTCTTATTCAATCACATACGCACATTTACATAATCTTACACACACACACACACACACACACACACACACACACACACACACACACACACGCTCACAGACCTCTCCTACAATGCGGACCTGCCGGAGGTGGAGCTGGTGAGCTTGCTGTCGGAGGAGTTGCCCAGATACACGCTGCGGGCGGACTGTGTGTTTGGGTACGACCACGACGACTGGCTGCACACCCCCATCCTGCCACCAGAGGTCGCTCTCGGACTCTCCCCCGAGCTCATCGAGGAGACGCTCAAGTATTTCCGTGAGTGCTGCTTCTGATATGTCCTTATGGCTGTGTACATTATTCACTCCACTACTGCCTGCTGATATTAGCTGTACCAAATATGTAGAAATTTGAGGTTTTTTGATGAAAGTAGAAATGGTTTTCACGTGACTGATGCCTAATGGAATATAAGGAGGTTTGTTATGCTGCAGCTAATGCAGTGTTTAATGAGTCTGAATGTACAGCTCTGCTGTAGTGCAGTAGTCATGTAGTGAAGGTTCTATGTGGATATGTGTGAATGGCTTTTGTTGGGGTTTGTGTGTGTCACATCAAAGTCCGAGACTGAGGACAAATGGTAACTTGTTTCAGTGCATTCCACCATATCTGATCACATTTACTCCAAACGGTACTCTCTATGTTGGAAATGTTTGTAAGGTAATCTTCAAAGCGACTCCTTTGGGCAGTCTTATCAGACATAACGGTGGTACAGAGATACAGAGATAGTGGCTTTAGCTGGGGAAGATAGAGCAGTACCAGCATGCTCTCCTGATGGTCTCTTATGCACAGGGGCATTGAGACTGACTTAATTACCTCCACCAAGGAGGTTATGTTTTCATCGGGGTTTGTCTTGTCTGTTTGTCTGTCTGTCTATTTGTTTGTTTGTTCGAAAGATAACTCAAAGTTATGGATGGATTTTGATTAAATCAGGTATGGTCTGAAATTACACAATGAAGAGATGATTACATTTTGGGAGTGATCCGGTATATTTTTGCTTGGTGGAGGTTTGCGCTCTCTGAATGCTTTTCTAGTTTAATATGAGAGGAGAGTTTGGTTTCAATGAGAATGCATGGCTTTATTTAATATGAGAGGAGAGTTTGGTTTCAATGAGAATGCATGGCTTTATTTAGTATGAGAATAGTTAGGTTCCAATGAGAATGCATGGCTTTATTTAATATGAGAATAGTTAGGATCCGATGAGAATGCATGGCTTTATTTAATATGAGAATAGTTAGGTTCCGATGAGAATGCATAGCTTTATTTAATATGAGAATAGTTAGGTTCCGATGAGAATGCATGGCTTTATTTAATATGAGCAGAGTCTGGTTCCCAATAGGTATCTCAATCTCAATGTTTAAAACATATTCAAGTTATGTTTTTGTTTATTGTGTATCTGGGAAATTGTAGTTGTACTGTTTTTGTTGTTAAGTAAAAGCAAATGAAAGTATAACACCCCGCCTGCAGTTCCACTGAGATTACGAAAACAAACAAGCAAAACAAAACGAAACAAACAAACAAGATTGAAGAAAGATCATTAAAGTGGAGGATGTCTTGTTTTGGGAACCTAATCCCCAAATCTGTCCTCACAGCTGGCTGGAGTTTGAGAATAGCAGTCGCTCACTCAGCAACTCTGATGTGCCTCGCAGAGAGCTCTCGAATTTAGTTTTCATACTCCTGATTACATCCAGACAGACGGTAAGCTGCTTAATTTAGCAAGCTCATTCTTGCGTATACGCGTCTCTCCGCTTATGTAACAGCCACTGCAGCTCCTGCCCGCGGCTCATGCCGTGATGATGCCCATCGGGTTTAACGATCGCTCTGTTTCCACGGGGTCAGTGCCCCTGTGAGGTAATCGATCTGAGTGTGTGTGTGTGTGTGTGTCGCACCTCAGTGGCATCGTCCATCCGGTAATCTGTGTGCCCTGACGGGTGTAATCCCACTCTCCTGTCCATCCAGATGGTGCAGATTAGGCCGCCTGTCCTCCCCTCAGCTATACCTCAGAGGCTGAGATGCGTTGGGCGGCAGGCAGAAGGTGAATTTGGCCCAGAGGTGCTGTGCCCACTTGGCCAGTAGTGTGGTACTTACTTGGCTAAAGGTGTAGCACTTACTGAGTAAGCCAGTGGGCCAAGCACTGAACTGAGCGCCTTCACGCATGGTCCGTTTCACTGCACTGAGCTCGACGCAAATTCTTTTCTCCAGCCCTGCCTCAGCTGGTCTCCATTCACAATGTGGTCCATTTGTGACATAAGACATAAGCTTCTGTTTACCAATATGGCTTAGTGACGCCGCAACAAAAGAACATCAACAGTGTCTATTTTGGTACCACATGGAGTTCCAGCAAGCCGTACCCCCAGAGCACCATTTTCTGATGTACTCGGGTCCAGTCTCGGATCCACACTCGAGTGTGCTAGTCTTCACATTATCAAAATGAACCGCACCAACAGTACAAACAAATTGAGTATGTGTTGATGTGTTGATCATCCCTGGATATGGACTGCAAGCTTAAAATGTTACTCAGCTAAGCATGACAAACAGGGAGAAAATCATGAAGTTTGTGGATTTTTTAAAAGTATTTCCTGACAATTGTTTTCTTTTTTTTTTTAGTCGTGCATCTGCGATATGTCTAACGACCTCCTCTAACTAACTGACTTGGTCGTCCCTCATGCGCTATCATTACAGTGTATTTGTAGTGTACAGTATTTGATGCACCAACGCTTGGAAGATCACTGAAGGTGCCCTGTGGCATCTAGCGCCAAGGCATGACCAGCAGATTCCTTAAGTCCAGTGAATTGCCAGTCACCGTGGAGATTGGACTTGCCTGACCACACTCCACAGAAGCCTGACGGGTTTGGAATCCTGGGATTGAGCTCGTGCTCCTGAGGATCGTGTTCAGCGGGGCATTAGGGTGCACCTGACCTCAGCGGGGTGCTACTGGGCTCTTTTGGGTGAGAGGCACGTGCCCGAGATAGATCTCCCAGAGGAGCCCGGCCCTGAGACAAACACTGGCTTGGTATCTTCCCACATTGAGCACATATGCATCTTCTTGAGCCTACCCTATACTAGATAGATAGATAGATAGATAGATAGATAGATAGATAGATAGATAGATAGATAGATAGATAGATAGATAGATAGATACTTTATTGATCCCCAAGGGGAAATTCAAGGGTTTTTTTTTTGGGATAGATAGATACTTTATTGAAGTATCTAACAGACTAACAGACTTGGACACGATTTGGGAAATATTCTTGAAAGTGTATAGTCTTTTAACTATTGACCCTAATTCAAGCTTTAGTCAAAGACCACAATCTTTCAAGAATCTTTCAAGAATCTTGTTAGAGTCTGCCAGTGTAAGGTAGGCTTTGTTGTCATTGCTACTTCAGCTAAATGGCTTTCTGTGGTCTATGCAACATCAGTTTCTTTTGCACCAAATTGTATGGTATTGTGCAAAACTTATAACATGATATGATTTATATGAAGAATGTATAGTGTTGTCATAATCAATGCTAATCGAACGTCGTTTACCTCCAGAGACTGCACTGAGCTCACCTCTACAGCTGAGGTGAAGACCATGGTATAAAGATAAACTAGACGACTGAACCTATTGGTATTTCTTTCTCTCGCTCGCACATGATGAGGGGGAATTGATTTAATGATTCAGAAGCGTAACCTTGAGCTTGTCATAACACCTTAGTCAATAACCCACCTAATCCCCAGTAGTGAATTAATTTTCACTATTGATCCTCCTCGGGGACTTCTTCGTCCGTCCGTCGGTCGGTCCGTCCACCTGCTCGGCCATCTGAGACGCGGCCGCTGAGGTGATTTGATAAGTGCTCCCTAATCCCGGATCGCTTCCCCTTCCTCGCAGGGCACACAGATGCCAAATGCCACCAATCTGCTTAGCGTCGTCAAGCCCGGGCCAGCAATCCAGCCAGGCAATGCAGTGCAGTGCAGTGCAGGCATCGCAGGGCCTGCTTAAGTATATTTAGCCCCTTCTGGACCTCCAGGGCAGCAGCGCCGCTTGAGTCTTGGCCCCCTGCCCGGCCCCCGCTTACGGCCCGTCATGGCCGACGTCACGCACGTAAGTGGTCAGGAAGCACCCCAGCGAGCAGGTGGCCGTTGTCTGGCCGTCTATCGGCTTTTCAGGTGGGACAGTGATAGACCCTATATTGGGATATAAGGTGTGTAAGGGGTGCAGGTTAGGACACCCGGTCCTTACCTGGACACGTCAAGGTGTTGGTGTAAAAAACGTAGCCATGGTGGCGTGACAGATGGCAGATGGGCAACTTGTTGGTTGTGCCCTCAGGCTTTTTTCTTAACACCCCCTATGTAAACATTGGGTGCTTTAAAGGGATTGGCTAGGGATTTGGGGGGTGGGGGGGTCTATTTGTGTGTGTGTGTGTGTGTGTGTGTGTGTGTCTGTGTGTGTGTGTGTGGGGTTGGGGGTGGGTGTGTAAGAGGGAGTGCAGTGGAGCGGAGCAGCTCAGGGGATCAAAGTTGAATCACTCCTGAGTAGAACAACTCGTCTACATCCTATTTTAGGGACCACCAATATGTTCTGTGTTATGTAATCATGTCTCTAGACCGAGGCCCAAGGTATAGGAGATCCCCCCCCTGCTGTGTTTATCAGGAACTTAGACATCACGTCACCATAGTCCAACCCTTTGAGTCCAACCGATCTTAACAAGATACTGATTTGACAGTATAAGAATGTTTCATTATAATATTTTACTGTTTGTATATTTAAGTACAAATTATTCAGTGGTGTTTGTGAAAAGCTTTTTTTTTTTACCAACCTTTGGCAAATTTGGGACTTGCTCTACAGGTCTGTCTGGCCAAGAGGCCATTGAGGGCCATTTCAAATGTCTCTACACACTACTATAACCGTTGCCAGACTCACTCTCAACTGAGAAGGATCTGGCGTCAACGCGGCTATAGAATCCCTAGCATTAAAGCTAATAAAGAAATAGCTGCTGTAGCCATATTTTGTAACTCTAGATATCTTGGTTTCTGTGCGTGCATGTTTTAAAAACCAATGCACTAATCATTTTGTTCCTAAATGTAGGTGAATGGCATAGCTGTAGAATTCATGAGTAACCACCTGTCAAATTACTGCTTTCTTTCTCAATTGCTTTACACTGCAAGTACCAAGAATGGGTCTAATGGGTGATTAATGGTAAATAATTTCAGTGATCATAGTTTATTCTGTTTTATGGCTGTTTTTTATCTTTGAGAACTACGAGAAGCATCAGTCAAGTGGTGTGGAATGGTGTCTGTGTTGTTGGTGATGATGGATAGAGGGGACGAGGGGGGGAGGGGGGAGGGGGGCTCTTAAAAACAGGGCATTGCTTCAATCCCTGACCTGGTTTGGATGAGTGTGTACTGCCTGTAGATAAACCCGTAGCAAAGGAAGTGAAACAGCTGATGAGATGGGGCCAGTTTTGAGCTGCATGGGCTGGTAGGGAGTTACACACAACCGCGGCTGCCAAAAGCACCAGGCTGAAGGTGCTCTCTGCGCTGCCAGGGATGAGATGAGATGTTCTCACGTGAACAGATCGCAGAGCCTCTTACCGTGGATGTCCTTTGCCCGTAGCCGAAACACAGCTGCCTCTTTGGCACAACTCTCTCTTTCGCACGTTTTCCTTTTACCCTTCCTCTCTTGTTGTCCTCTTTCATCCTCTCGTCCTTTGTACATAAAGTTCAATGAAGGGAGAATGCTGAAACAGGGTGCAGTTGAATGGGTAGCCATCCAAGCACCTATGGCCCTAAAGTGAGTGTGTGTGTGTGTGTGGTGGGCCAAGGCTCCTGTTGTTTCTAAGCTCCAGGCTATTTGAATCCCTGCTACTATTGTCTTGGGGATAATCGTGGAACAGCGCCGGCCTCATTTAATTACTGACGTAAAATGAAAATTGTAAAGAAGGGAAAGTTGGAAGAAGGAACTGTGGGTTTTAGTATGACCTTGGTTTTTATATAGTGATTGTTTCAAGTTAGCATCTGTATATTAACTATACCTATCTATCTATCTATCTATCTATCTATCTATCTATCTAATATCTATATATATATTTACCCAACATCATGCTACAGAATAGTCTAACAGCAAGAAACCCAGGGCCGATGAAAACGAGGGCAAATTTGAGGCCATTGTGTCCAGACCCAGGACAGACTGTCTTCAGACAGACACACCCATTTCAAAGCACTGCTCCACGACCAGACTTCCATTACCCCCGCACCACCATATCATCCCATCCCATCTCTAGACCCCGGGACACGACCAATCCAGGGTGCGTGTTCAAAGGCGGTCGTCGTCTGGCTAGAAAACCGGCACATGACCTGGAATTGACCATCTTAAGTTTGAAAAATTGATGGCGGCCGGGTTAAATATTTGATAGAAGGGACGCTGCAGCTTTGGGGGCTGGATTGGAACAGTGTGCCAAATCATAGAGCCACAGCCTCAGATCCCAGAACAGATGCATCTGGGGAGAGTCTCATAGGATGTAGTGGTTTTAATAAACCTTGTCGGTTTTGGAGTCTCCAGTGTGCGGACATCTACTTTATTTTATCACTGTTACATTTTTTGTGTCCTGCACCTGGCCCCAGTGAGGTGGGATGGATGTGCATGCGCCTACTTAACCTAAACGAGTCTCATAGGAACCTTAATTACATTCTTAATGTATCTTCATATGTCTCCACCCAATCTTCACATATATCCCAGTTAGATGATAGAGATCTACACAGTGCACACATTCACACAGAACTACAGAACGAGCTATATGAATGAATTATGCATTCATTAGCACTCTATGAAATGGTAGTGTTTCAGTGCATTCAGCCCAGAACAGATCTATGCATCTATGGAGAGTTTCATGGGAAACGTAATGTATTAATGTATCTTCATTATGTCTTCACACATCCTAGTAAATGACAGAAATCTACAGTGCACGCATTTACACAGAACTAGCTACAGTATGTGGTATGAATTCTGCATACATTCTCTTAATACACTAAATGGTAGTGTATTAAACCTTGCAGTTTTCAACCTTACAGTTGTTGTGGAGGCCTCTTTCTGCACACTCCCAACTGGTTGCAACAACTAAGGCTCTTGGTGTCAGTGTCACAGGAGCTGATGGAGTTTCGGTGGCTTGTTTTGTCTGGCAGAGACTTGAGCCGTGTTTTGAGACGTGCGGCACAACACGCAGCACCTGAGAGTTAGACCTGGCACGGCGCCAACGCTTCTCCACCCTGAAACCCAACAATAGCAGAAGCGAATTCCACAGTTAAACCATGCTGCCGTGCCCTCTGCCTTGACCTTCATCCCTGTCTTCCTCTTCCTCCACTTGTGCACGGCAATGAACACAGAGCAATGCCTTTTACAATGATACAATGCCTTACAATGGCTTTTACAACGACACAGAACTAATGCAATGCGTTTTACAATGGCTTTTCAAATGACACAGAAATAATAATGTCTTTTGAACCTGTAATGGCAATGTTGCAAATATGACAAAATAAAAAAAATTCTAAATCTAGCACCCCCATCCTACATCAAATGCACCTACAGCGACAGATATCTGGACTTTTGTTGGTTTTCCATTCCCCTATGACAAGTGTTTTTGGAGACATACTGCTGTATGTTATTTTGACCTGAGACAATGTCATGAGGATGTCTTTGTTTGGAAATGCTCCATGCACAGTGATGCACGCAATGGAAAATCACATGGTGCAAGCATAGCTGTAATATTGATCAGCACACTCTATAATGTGATATCATCCGCTCTGTTATGTGAGCGTGCACTTGCGTGGGTTCACACCCATTAATTGAATTGGATCTCTCCCCTATGACAGATTAATGTTGCGCGTCACAATATATCAGAGGATATCTCTACACAGAATGCACACGCACACACACACACACACACACACTTGTTCATGCACACACACACACACACTTGTTCATACACACACACACACACACACACTCTTGTTCATGCACACACACACACTTACTCATGCACGCACGCACACACAGACGCACGCATGCACGCACGCACACACACACACACACACACACACACACACACACACACACACACACACACACACACACACACACACACAGTCTGAGTGCCTCAGCATGCCTAGCCGAGGGGGGCAGTCTGAGTCTCTGCTGCAGCATTACGTCTCCAGTTCCAACACGGCACTTTCAGAGCGTACCATCTGCCGCAGCATCACAGGGGGGGATCCCGGCATTTAATACCCTCTCCATCCTGCCTGCAGCAATGCTTCACCCTCTTCTGGGAAAAGGTAATCGAACATCCTGGATGCAGTATAACTGAATGCGACTTGCTCAGTTATTGATTTTTGTTGTGGGCCGAGGGATTTTTATTTGATTTGATCCTCACACAACAACCCCCCCCCCCCCCTCCTCCCTCTTTCCCTGAGCAGAGTGGTGCAGTCCTGCCTCTCCATCTGCCCAGGTGAATAAGAGCAGCAGAGCCGTATGCCGTCAGCACGCTCTAGCCCCGCCCACTCTTATCGGATTTGCCACCTATCTCGGAGAGAGAGGCTGACCAACATAGCACCGACTGGGGCACCAGCACACACACACACACACACTTAGACACACACGCGTACACCAACTCTCTCTCTCTCTCTCTCTCTCTCTCTCTCTCTCTCTCTCTCTCTCTTTCGCACACACATTCAAACACCCACAAGGGGGTGGGAGACGACCATGCTGCCAAAGCAGGCGGGCATCAGACAATAGGAGTGTAGCCTCGAGAGTGGACGTACACGTCTGTGGTCAAGACCCCATCTAAAGGATACCCGCAAAGGAGCCGTTATCAGTGAGAGGATTATACCAGCGACCGCGTGCCGCGTATTCGAGACCCGAGAGGAATAGGCAGAGAAGAGGGGCGCAAGGGGGAAGAATTACGAGAGGACGAGAGGAGCGTCGCGGTCCGGCAGCGGTCAGCATGGAGGTGTGGAGCTCGTCGTCGCTGGAGGACAGCGAGAAGGAGGAGAGCAGCAGTAGCTGCAGCCAGGACGAGGAAGAAGAGGAGGAGGAGGATGAAGGGCAGCAGGGGCCGGAGGCTGAGGCTCTGTGCAGGGAGCTGATGCAAGGTAACACGGACGGAGGGACAGAGAGAGAGAGAGGGAGAGAGAGAGAGAGAGAGAGGAGAAAAGAGAGGGAGAGGAGAACGAGATAGCAATAGAACGCAGGTGTGTGTGTGTGTGTAACACGGATGGAGGGACAGAGAGAGAGAGGGAGAGAGAGAGGAGAAAAGAGAGGGAGATAGCAACAGAACGGAGGTGTGTGTGTGTGTGCAAGGTAACGCGGACGGAGGGACCGAGAGAGGAGAACGAGATAGCAATAGAATGGAGGTGTGTGTGTGCGTGTGTGTTAGTGCGTGTGTGTGTGAAGAGAAACAGACTGAAGGAAAAAGGAGGGAAAATCCGATGGAGTGTAGAGGAATGAAGCTGATGGACAGACGATAAGAGGCAGACAGAGAGAGAGAGAGTGATAGAGAGAAGATGAGGAGGAGAGGCAACACGAGAGGCAATGATTGATAGATGAGAGAAAGGGAACATAATAGGAGGAGGAGAGGGAAGGAAAAGTCTTTGTTCTCTCTCTGAGGTGAACTAGGCGGTTACTAGCACACCATCACATGGGCAAACACCCATTCAGAAATATTGTGAATTAATTAAAGCTTGAATTGATGAATGGACGCTGAATGCAGTAACAGCGTGTGGGTGTGTGTGTGTGTCTGGTGCACATCGTTCCTCCTGCTCTCGTCCTCACACTTTTGAACGCTCACACTCCTGTGAAGCGAGACCCTCTTTGCAGAAGCCATGGCGGCGTGCCCAAATGCGTTGGTTCTCTGTGCCCAGTTGTGTTGGTTCTCTGTGCTGTTGGTTCTCTGTGCCCAGTTGTGTTGGTTCTCTGTGCTGTTGGTTCCCTGTGCCCAGCTGTGTTGGTTCCCTGTGCCCAGCTGTGTTGGTTCTCTGTGCCCAGTTGTGTCTGTTCCCTGTGTTGTAACGTCCCTGTGCCTGAAGGTCATCACGCTGGCAGTGAATGGCACACAGAGCCCTCTGCAGGGGCTGCCACTGTGATTCATTCACAACGAGCCGCAGCACTGACATCACACTCGTCTCCACGGCAACTCTTTATGCTCAGCAGCACGTGGTGGAATAGCAGGAATATTCAAAATATTTGTGTTGTTTTGTATTTGGTTCTGTCGTCCATTTTAATAATACACAATTATAACCAAAGGAGTTCGTACAAGCGAAAAAATAATAACATGAAGAAAATAGGGGAGTAAGAAGGTGCTTTCTTATAACTGTTGCTTGTTATATTACTGTAATACTAATATTATCATCTAATAGTGTTTGTGCTGTTTGTGTTGTGACTATAGTTGATCTATTAATAAGCGTCTCCCTTTTCGCTTGTCCACTGGACTCAATGTAAGTCACCTGGTTAGAGCTACAGTACGTGTGTGGCGTCAGCGGTAGACCGTTATGGCTGCAGTCGGAGGTGAAGCTCGCGCTAAGCTGCTTATCGGCGCCCACAAACCAACTGGGCCTGCATGGGCCCACGAGCAACCAGCCCTGTGTTTGGGCTGCCCGGCTCAGGTGCGCCATGTTTGTGCACTGCTCTTAATCTATGGGACAGGGTCAGATAAGCATAGACACACACACACACACACACACACACACACACACACACACAGGCCTCATTTGTTTCTGGTTGAATTGAATCAGTAGCACTTGTCTTCGTATCTTACTTCTGTCAACAAAGGCAGGCAGTTTTGCATTTCTGTGTGTTTACTTTCGTCTTCTACTTTTCTTAACCATCTTCCTAGCAGTAAATCCGAGAAAAGATGTGGAGGTGAAATGATCTCACTTTATATAACATACCACACAGTATGGTAGGCTTCTCGTGCTGTTTATGGTCCAGTTGTTTTCACGCTGTGGTGAACTGTGTGCATGTTTAAGTGTTACAGTTATATAACAAACAGCAATTTGATGCTGACTTTCCCTTGTACTCTGTCCAGATTCACAAGCAAACAGCACTCCTTGGAACTGACCATACTCATAGATGATTACATTTTGAGATGTCTCTAGTCATGTTTAGCCATGTATATTTTTGATCCCCTTTCTGTCAACTAGTTTCTCTACCAAAGCTGCTATTTCACACTCACTTCAGCCTGACATAGGTCAATATTCTTTCCCATTTTCAAAATGATTTCAATCATAAGGATAAGTAAAAGCATATGTCATTATGTGCACTGTCTGACCTATTTTATCTGGTGAGCTGAAACAGTAGTAGACTTGCTTTCTAGATCTTTCTACAACCTGACTGTCATTCACACCTCGTATCCTATCCAGCTTTGAAAAATCCCACGAGTCTAAGGTGATGACATTGATGAGATCTGTCATTTACTAAAGGAGAAAATGTGAACACTTATAGCTGAGAGAGAGGGAGAGAGAAAGAGAGAGAGAGAGAGAGAGAGAAAGGGAGAGAGAGAGAGAGAGAGAGAGAGAAAGAGAGAGAGAGAGATATTCATCTCATCTCAGGTGGGGTTGTGTCCGTATCATGTCAGCCCTCACTGGGCCGAGCGTGGCTCAGGCGCTGACAGGGTCATGTTGTGGAAAGCATGAATGAGACGGCGTTAGTGCAGGAGCCTGGAGGAGGCTATAAGAAGGTGGAAGGTGGCTGAGGGGATGGGGGGTAGGGGGGGGGGGATTAAGACCAATTAAGCCCATCAGCTGCCCCACCGTGTGTGTGTGTGTGTGGTGGACACAGGTTAAAAATAAACGTGCAGCCAGGCTAAGCGAGCTAATGACTTCATGGCTACGTAGCGCCGTGAGCATACTTGTTTTGGTTGGATGTTTTTAGGCTCGCACAGCTAAGCCCGGTGGGAAGTGTTGGCAGCACAGCGCCTCTCCCATCTCGGAGACGTCTGAGGAATGCCACAGTCATCCGTTCAGCTTGACGTCGCACTGCTGTACTGTACCTGTTCTGTTTGTTTTATCAAGCGATATTTATTTACCTTGAGCACTTAAAGTCAGGGTGTATGTACACCGATTGATTGATTGATTGATTGATTGATTGATTGATGGATCTGACTACTGTTCAGAAGTTTGGAGTCACTTAGAAATGTCCTTGTTTTCGTCATTAATGTTGTAAATGACTGCTGTAGAAAGATATGGTTGATCTTTAATGCAATAGCCGCATAAGTATACAGATGTCCGTTATCAACAACCATTCATCCAATGTCCCATAGGCTCATTCTGTTTAGGCTAAATGAGAAAAGTATGCACAGTAATCTGAAAACTGCTGCCCTAATTAAAAAAAAAATACAACTGATCTCTAATTCTGTCTATAATGAAGTGGAATTGACATTTCTAAGTGACTCAAAACCTTTGAACGGCAGTGTACAGTATGCTTTGGCCTTGCTGTAGGGCCACCATTGTCAGCCAGACACATTTATGTCCTTCAGCTGATGATTGGAAGCAGTTGTGGTGTGGGCAACAGCCCTACACGTATGGACTACTCAGTGGATGAGGCAGGAGGAGGTTGTGTTGGACAGCTGACATGGTCTTGGGTGTAGAGCTTTTGTTTCTGTTTTGGACAAACTCTCAATGAAAGGATTGCCTGATGGCTTTCACATATCCGTTCGCTCAGTGGACAACACACAGGCCATGCTGGGTTTTACACGCTGGCATTTTTGAGTCATGGATAATGCTGATCTGCGCCGCTAGTTGAGGCTATGTTGAGCAGGGTGAGTGGTAAAGCCTGCTGAAACAACACAGTGTGTTCACCCTGTGTGGGCTAATCTGGTTACCCGAGACAAGAGGCTGGGTAGTGTGTCACAGCCACGGCTTCAGGAGCTCATGTTGACAGCTCTGGCCTCCTACAGGGAGTCTTCAAGAGGTTGGGTGAATTGAATTCAGGATGGTTTCACACTAGTCAGTCATCCTATGTATGTCTGAAGGCATCAAGCTTTTATTTCAAAAATATCTTTTCCTATTTAGTCTGCAACAAAGTGCTCTTTCCCTTATCACATCATACAGTATGTCTGGCAAGACATTGACTTGTGCACACTTTACCATTTTTTCATCAAGTTTGATCCACTGTGAGAAAAGCTGTGGCACAAGCACAGTATGTTCTCCTAAACAAGAACTTCTGTTTGTACTACGTTACATGAAGTCAATGGATGTATTTTCATATCATACTTTGGCAGCACTTTATCATAACCACACACTATTAAGCATTTATCAGCATTTCCTCATTTATAAAGCGTTGTTCCCACATTAATTCTCACCAGTAAAGCATTTGTACACATGGTTATAAATGGTTTGTTCATAATAAATAAACCTATATCTAAAATATGTGTATAAATGCGTTTATATTTAATAAGTGCGGAACAAAACATTTAGTAATAGTTTACAAATACTTAACTAATGCTTAATAGGGTGTAGTTATTATTAAGTGTTACTCGACGTTTTTCCATAACACTTGCGTGTGTAGCTGGTTGTGTTTGTAAACGGCAGGAGTGTGTTTGTTAATGGAGGGCAGTCTGTTTTCAGTGTGTGAGAGGAACTGCAGCACTGGAACGCACTCAGCACCAGCTGTCCTCCTCCCCCTGAGAGACGGAACTAGGTGTCCTTGTCATTTTTATGCCCCTTCTCTCTCTCTTTCTCTCTCTCTCTCTCTCTCTCTCTCTCTCTCTCTCTCTCACACACACACAACACTCTCTCTCACCCTTTATCACTCTCTCTCTCACCCTCTCTCTCTGTCCCGCATTGCAGATTAAACTCACCTTTGAAGGGTACAGTGTGTTTGGCACACACACTCAGGCCCTGTGATATACAACACTGGCCTGCTGGGGGGGAGTCTGTTCCATTTAATCACCAGTCTGTTGACTAATGGGTGTTGGTGCAGATTGCAGAAGGGCAAAAAAAAAATCACTCCCATGCACTGGAGCACTCAGGCGTAATGTGTATACTCAGTAAATACAGCCATCGATGTGCTCAGAGTGCACACTGAACAACCCTGGACTGTGACTGTCCTGCCGTGTTCTCTATGAATGAGACTGCCTCTGCAATTCAGCCGTAATGAGGAAGACTCATTAGTCCAATAACTTGTACTTATGCTCCTGATGACAGTCTTGTTATTTAATATGTTGTGTGTATGTCTTGTGTGTATTTTGTTGTGGGAGTTCAAAATGGTCATACGGCGCACATTAACGCTTTCAAAAGCAACAGACTCGTGAAAGAATCTATCTGGTATTTAGGCTGACTGCAGGTGAATTGAAGAACTCTGGCCTGTTGTCCTGGTGTGTTGGCTATGAATGAGACTGCCTCTGCAATTCAGTCATAACGAAGAAGACTCATCAGTCCAATAACTTGTATTGTACATACTCATGACAACAGTCTTGTTATTTAGTATGGTGTGTGTATGGCTTGTTCTTTAGTATGGCGTGTGTGTGTCTTGTTATTTACTGTGTTGTATGTTGTTGTGGGAGTTCAAAATGCTCATACGACACACACAATCGTTTGGAAAAGCAGCAGATTCGTGAAAGAATCTGTGTGATATTTAGACTGGACACAGCAGGACAGGTGAATTGGAAGATTCAGCTGCTTTGTGGACGGCATTGGCAGAAACGCATGCACAGGCTGCCATCTATGTCAAGTCCATCCTGAGGGGACAGGTGCAGGAGGGCAAGACGGCGTACGTGGAGATGGATGACGTTCTGTTTATAGGGCCACGGATAAACAGAGTAACGGAGACCTGTCAACAGCGCCAAGTAAACAAGTGGTTAATTGGCATAATGTCTATAACTGGCATTAATCCCATTGATAGACACTCTTCATGACCTGCTTTTAACCCTTGCTGAAGAGAGAGAGAGAGAGAGAGAGAGAGAGAGAGCAAGAGAGGGAAAGATGAAGTGAGCGAGAGAGAGAGAGAGAGAGAGAGAGAGAGAGAGAGAGAGAGAGACTCAAAGGAATTAATCCTCCTAATCTGGATCATGATAAGAGAGACTCAGTTCTTGGAGCAGTTTTGTGTGCATTAGGAGTTGTATAAGGGGATGTGTTATACAGGAACCAGTATGCATAAACATTGCCTGTCTCCAGTATTCCCTATGCCCAAAACAATGGCATGTTTACCGGGCACCTCATTTCCTCTTCTGCTATTGCCAAAATAGGCCCGGTTTGGACCGCAACGTTGTTTAGTATGAATGTAATACAATGAGTTGTGTAAAGAGTGTTGTCTTCCAATAGTGTGAAGCCATGCGGCCTTTTGAACTCACTACGACAAAGTTGGCTTCCCAAATTAGAACAGAAAATGATCTGAGACTGAGTGGTCTGTTGTTGTTTTTATATTGATTTATTTATTTTAAGTTCTTACTACTGGATTCCATTCAGACTGGTCTGATTAATGTGAAAGGTTACTAATGTTTTCATTTTGCTGTAAGGTTAAACGTATAATCTCTCTTTTTCTCTCTCTCTCCCTCTCTCTCTCTCTCTCTCTCTCTCTTTCTCTCTATTTCTCTATTTCTCCCTACAGTGATCTGCTCAGAGAGAGTGGGCCAAGTCACCAAGACCTACCATGACATTGAGGCAGTAACACACTTGCTGGAGGAGGTAAGGCATTTTCATGGAAGGATGACTACTAGCCACATGACGTACGCTCAACGTCCATACTATTTGTGGGTGGTATAAACATCCCTCCCCTTTGGCTATTGGATAATTGGTGCCACTCTCAATCTCCTTCGGATTTAGCCCTTAATAACCAGTTCATTAGGGTGCTGCGCTCTCATGTCCTGACTTAGTCCTGATTCACGTCTGGCTTCCGTCCAACAGAAAGAACGGGACCTGGAGTTGGCAGCGCGAATCGGCCAATCGCTGCTCAAGCAGAACCGGGAGCTGACGGAGCGCAACGAGCTATTGGACGAGCAACTGGAGATTGCCAAAGAAGAGGTAGGCTGCTCGGCCAGTGTTATAAGGCAGTGTGCTCAGCTGACTCTGACTGGCCTGTTATAGGTGAACTAGTGGAGTTAAGCACTCACTAAACCCAACTAAACTCTTGTCTCAACTAAACCAGTTGTTCTCAAAGTGCGGGGCGGGCTCCACTAGTGGGGAATAGAGGTGGGGCGCGAGGAACAGGAGGGAACCGTTTTTTTGTCCCTTTCTTTATAAATACTTTTCTTTTTTTTACCACATTCTATACCACGTTCCTAGCCATCTGTCAGCATCTTTTAGGATCGGCACAGTCATACAGTGCATGTAATCATCGGAGAATCATGGATAGGAGACAACACATAGTAGCATTGTTAGGTTAGAATCACTAGCTCATTCCAGGACATGCAATGTAATGTTGATGACCAGACATGTGTAATGACCAGACATGCTATACACTGGACCTGCATTTACCCACATGTCTCACTATGGTCATTGATGTGGTCATTTCTATTGTTCGTTGGATATGAGGAGACACGTAAGAGAGCAGTGTTGTGAGACAGGTG
The DNA here is from genome assembly GCF_963854185.1 of Sardina pilchardus. NCBI lineage: Eukaryota > Metazoa > Chordata > Actinopteri > Clupeiformes > Clupeidae > Sardina > Sardina pilchardus. The sequence goes on from NC_084994.1 coordinate 40,375,461, forward strand.
CATTTCGGGCCAGTTTACGGTGTTAGCAACAGGTATGATGGAGTCCATGTTGACCTCGGTCCACTGACCCGTGCTTGGTCCGTCTGTGACCCCGTACAGATTTCACAGCTGCGCCACGAGCTGACCATGAGGGACGACCTGCTGCACTTCTACGCCAGCACGGAGGAGCTGGAGGCTGCGGCCGAGGCCCGCACACCGTGAGTCACACACACACGCACACACACACACACACACACACACACACACACACACACACACACACACACACACACACTATTCCTCATAACATCAAGTTTAAGACTGCAGTACTGCTTGGTAATACTGCTCTAATGCCTGGGAAGGTTATGAGTTCATGTTAAGGAGGGGATCAGTGTAATCTTTACAAGGCGAGCAGGACCCTTACAATAGAGTCTGCTTAAGCCTGGTTAAGCAACATTATGACCCAGAGAGGTGGACTCTCTCCAGACCAGTGTTATCCCCAATCCACTGGCACGGATCCAGAATCGAAAGAGATTAATTATTAATGCTTAATTATTCATTATTAATTATTGATATTAATGCAGCAAAATAAATAGATAACTTCCCATGTTTCTGTCATTAATGATTGACGAAGTGAAACGAGCCTCTTGAGAAATAATGTCCAAAAACCCGCCTCTCAGGTTTTGTGCAGGTTGTTCCTCAGAAATGCCAACACCCAAGGCCCACAAATAAATGTCAATCTGTGGGTTTAGTTTGAATTTCATCCCATACAAGTCGCAGAGTTCCCGGGAAGAACAAGTTTTACAGTCTTATTGCAGCCTTTTATGGTATTGTGAAGTCACTGGTTGAAGTCTCACCTGACCTGTGTAATGGCATGTGTGTCCAGATTGAAGAGGAACGATTCGTCGTCGTCCTCACTCGGTCACCTCATCCAGTACGACTTCCTGCAGCAGAAACTCAAGGGCCTGGAGGAGGAGAACCTCAAGCTGCGCTCGGAGGTGAGTCAACACGGACATACACAAACATACGCACATACGCACACACACACAGACACATACACACACTCACTCACTCACTCACTCACTCACTCACTCACTCACTCACTCACTCACTCACTCACTCACTCACTCACTCACTCACCTATGCAAATACATACAGTGCACACACACTCACACACACACACGCACACACACACACCGACAAACACACACGTACAGACACCCAATCACATGCCCTGCATTAGTTTGTGTTCTTGAGGAAGTGCCCGTTGTGATGCCATGCCCCCTGCCTCTTCCCACCGCAGGCGCACGACCTGACCTCCGAGACCACCGACTACGAGGAGAAGGAGCAGCAGCTGATGATGGTGTGTGTGGAGGAGCTGTGTAAGTCCATCCCCCGATACAGTCACACTATCACACACACACACACACACACACACACACACACACACACACACACACACACACACACACTCGCGCACGCACACACACACACACACACACACACACACACACACACTATCACAGCACACATGCAAAACTTCACTCATTTGCCTGACCTGCTGTCTCTTAGAATAGCCAGAGGTCAAAAACTGACCAGGTGTTGGACTCATAGCATGGTACTCACACTGCTCAATATGCTGTAGTAATACTCACCTTAGTGTAGGCAATGCAATATTATGACATTATAGGATTATGGGGCCTTGCTTTTGATATTGCTCACTGGTATTACTCTCCCTTTCTCTCTTTTCTCTCTCTCTTTCTCTTGCCCTCTCTCTCTCTCTTTTGCCATCTCTTCTCTCTCTTCTCTCTCTCTCTCTCTCTCTTCTCTCTCTCTTTCTCTCTTCTCTCTCACCCCAATCCTCTCCTCTCCTCCACAGCCTCGGTGAATAGGCAGGTGGTGGATCTGTCTGAGGAGCTGGCCCGTAAGGTGGAGGACTCGCTCCGACAGCAGGAGGAGATCAGCTCTCTGCTCGGACAGATAGTCGACCTGCAGCAACGCTGTAAAACAGTGAGTCACACACACACACACACACACACACACACAGATATGTGCGTGCGCGTGCACACACACAGACACACACACACACACACACACACACACAAACACAGACTGTACACATAGACAAACCCAAGCTTTACATACATACACGTACACATACATAGGTATGCACTCACTGACTCACTCACTCATTGACACACATTTCAAACACAGTGATCTGAATGCATCCATGTGTTCCATCTATTTCTCATCTATTTCTCATCTCTGTCTCTCAGCTCACCAATGAGAATGAAGAACTCAACCAGCACTTGAGTGCCTCCCGAGAATGCCAAACCCAACTCACTTCTGAGGTGAGAGCTGCCCCTGGTCATTTAGTTTTAACAATGATTGAAGAGCCCATTGAGTTTAAATGAAAATATAAAACCGATGTTGATTTGTTTGATCTCGAAATGCTGTGTGAGATTTTTCATGAGCAAAAGGCGTCCATTTTACAACTCCGTTTTATTAAACCCAATCAATAGCAATAAGGGCAGTTAAATAAGCAGGGCAGGTCAGGAGCGAGAGACTGACCTATATCGCCCCCTTGTGGCAGCTTCGAGACATTCAAGAGAAGTACTCTGAATGTGGAGACATGCTACGGGAAGCCAGGGAGGACATCAAGAACCTGCGCAACAAGACCCTCCCCAACAGCACAGTGCAACGCTACAGCGCCCTGGAGACGGTGATTCCAATGGACTCTCTGGCTGCGGAGATCGAAGGGACCTTCCGGAAAGGCATAGACAGTCCCGCACCATCCGAATACAAGTGAGTTGGGTCTACTACAGTCAGCATAACAAACAACTGCCTATCCCTAACCATAAGGTCTTAATGTATGCTACTTTTGTTGGTCTAAGAAGTTAACTTTCTAATGTTTGCACAGTGCTATTCAAAGCTAGAGATGATAATATGCTACTCAGATAAGCCATTTTAAGACAAGCTATTTACATGGAACCACAGAGAGAGATTAAGTAATTTGCTCACACTTGATCATCAGATTATTGAGGAAGATGATCCAGGACAAGATGAGTAACGTGTAGGTTGCTCAGTAGGTTTGGCCTCAGCTTTGGCAGGGACAAAAAGTGGTCGTCCTGGAGATGGACACTTATGAGGATTGAGGATGCATTCAAATGGATACGACTTCACAACAAAAGTAATACAAATGAGTTCACTAGGATGCCTTTATTCATCCCCAAAATTTTGGTGTGGAGTAGGCATGACCCTATGCTCTATCTAACATATGCCCCCTGAGACACACAATACACTCCCTCTCTCACACCAACCCACTCACTCAACCACATGGTTGCTTGCTCACCCACAAAAACAGTGTGCCTGTGTTTGGCAGAACTTAAGGACAACTTTGGGACAACTTTGACTGCGATGTGCATTGTGTCCTCCAAAGCTGTTGACACACGAGGCGCCTTCATGGGCGACGTTCCTGTGCATTGTTGTTCTGGCACATTACCAACTTATTTTTCTTGAGAACTTATGAAAGAACAACCATAAACGTAATCAGCCAATCAGAACGCAAGGAACCAGTTATGAGGTTGCGCTGCTCAAAAGGTGTGCCCATGCATCACCTAAAGCATACATTTGGGGAATTCATTCTCTGTAAAGATGTCAGTGTACCATGAGTTCAGAGAACTCTTTGTCCACAGCTTCAGCTTTAAGCCCACATTCTGTGGCTAATTGTGGCGGTTAGTTTGTACCACCTTCAGTGTGACGTCAGTTCAGTAATGGCTTTTTGAGTGCATCTCAGTATTTAGGCTACAGGCAGGTTAGCATAGCTGATCTGTTGACTGTTTACAGTTTATGGCATGTCTCCAGAAAAGCTGTTGCTCTCAAACTCTGTCCACTTGATCCACTTAATGAGTCAGTGTGGTGATGAAGGAACAGATTAATGGAAGGTTTAAAAAGTGATTTCATGCTCCCTTTAAAGAATACGACATGCCATCTGATGCATGCAATCATTAACTAATTATATACTGTACATTTCTGATCACGATTGGTAGATGTGTGATTTTATAGCGGAAGAACATAACTGATTGTTTGCGCGCCGGTGTGGATATAATAGACTGACGCGTGGCGTGTGTTTGTTGTGGCCGTGCCAACAGGACGCACCCGCTGCGCGTGTTTGAGACGGTGAAGGTGGTGAACCAGGCGGCGCGCCTGCGCTCGCGGTGCCAGTCCCCGCAGGTGCCCGGCTCCAGCCCGGTGTCGGCCCGCTCCAGCCGCACCAGCACGCCGCGCACCAGCTACTACGGGGGCAGCGACGGGGCCAGCCTGCAGATGGACGACAAGGCCCCCGCCACTGGACACACTGAAGACCAGAGGTGAGGGTCAACTAATTATTAGTTCACTTTAGTTACTTCATTAGTTAAGTATATTACTGTTTTCTATGTAAGCTATATGACTTTATTTCAAACTGTTCATTTTTATGCTTATGTTGAGTATTGTATGTCACTTTGGACATAACATCTGTTGAGAACCATAAACATAAACAATAAACAAAAGCAATAAACATGAACATAAAGGGATGCTTGTATCGTCTTACTACTACTGTACTGCTAAGAATCTGGAGTCTCGTCAGATTGGTTAACTCTTTCTCTCTCTCTCTCTCCGTCTCCTCCGTTAGCTCCACCCCCGGCCGGCGTCTGATTGGCCAGCCGGGCACGCCCGGGGGTCACGACCTGGAGGTGGCCCTGGCGAGCCTGTCGGCGCGGCAGGAGAGCCACTCATCGGAGCGGCCCTTCTTCGAGGTGGAGCGCGAGCGCAAGCTGCGGGCGCTGGCCTGGCAGGGCGGCGAAGGTGGCGAGGGTGGCGAGGGCGGCGAGGGCGAGACGTCCAGCGGCTTCCTGACGCCCTCGTCCACCTCCACGGGCACCAACTACTCGGGCAGCTCGCGCCACTCCTCGGGCCTGTCCTCGTCCACCTCGCGCTCCTGCCTGCCCGACCGCCTGCAGATCGTCAAGCCACTGGAGGGTGAGTGGACGTGACGACGATGATGATGATGATGATGATGAGGAGGAGGATCAAGATGTTGATGTTAAACACGGCGAAACACGTTTTACTTTTCGTTATTTACTTAGAATAAGGAAGCTATTTTCATGTGATTCGCAAAAACATTGCACACAGCCTACTAAAACATTTTTGCTTTAGTTTTCGAAATAATCCCGAATGGTACTTTGTAGTGTAAACAGAAGTGAAGTGGAGTGAGTTGTGTTTGTTCCCTTCGCCCCCGTATGGTCTCTCTAGCCTCGTGTTCCCACACATATAAGCCCCCCGCACTCCTCCTGAGCCTGTGATTTGGCCGCCCCCACGTTCACTCAGCCACACAATAAAAGGGCTTTGGGCCTCTCCACTTCAGATGTCTCGGCGGCGTGTACTTTTTGGTGCCATCTCCTCTTAAGTCATGATGATGACCTGTCAGCACCTGCACAGTCTATGTGTGCACTCCATTTTGGATTTTGAATGCAGCATGTGTCTCCCCACCCCCCGACTGTGCCATTTGTCGAGCTTATTGTAAGTGGCTGCTGTCAGGAGCGCTTGAAGTGAAAGAGCAGAGCTTAAGTTCAGGAGTTCAGCTGTAGGGTGGCACAAAGACCTGACAATGGCGTCTTCTGAAAAGCTGAAAGATGCCGTGTCCTCTCCCTTTTTTTTCTCTCCGAGCCGACTGTGTGTGAGAAAGTTAAGTGTTTTATCTACTCAGCGTCGGCTTCTCAGGTTTCTTTTTGTTTTGTGATTGTTGTTTTTTGGGGTGTGTGCTTGTCAGGCAGAAATCACCCGTAGGCTAACCGGCTGTGTCTCCCACACAGTATGTTCACTGGTACTTTAGTAAACTCATCCTCCTCAGATACTGTATATGAACTGAGTCTCATCGATTTTTAAACACAAGTTATATGTTTTAAGTTACAAGATACACATATATATATAAAATAACTTGTATTAATCCCTCCCCCCTCTCAGGCTCGGTCACTCTGCACCACTGGCAGCAGCTGGCCAGACCCAACCTGGGCGGCATCCTGCACCCGCGGCCGGGCGTCCTCACCAAAGACTTCCGTGAGCTGGAGGTGGACCTGCAGCACGTCTACAGCCTCAACGACCTGGAGGAGGACGAGGACGACGCCGCTCCGCTGGCCAGGCTGTCCTCCGCGCAGTACAGCAATATGGGTAAGGAGGGCACCTGGGTCTGGGGCAGTACAGCAGTATGGGTAAGGGGGGGGCACCTGGGTCTGGGTCTGGGGCAGTACAGCAATATGGGTAAGGAGGGCACCTGGGTCTGGGGCAGTACAGCAATATGGGTAAGGGGGGGGCACCTGGGTCTGGGTCTGGGGCAGTACAGCAATATGGGTAAGGAGGGCACCTGGGTCTGGGGCAGTACAGCAATATGGGTAAGGGGGGGGCACCTGGGTCTGGGTCTGGGGCAGTACAGCAATATGGGTAAGGGGGGGCACCTGGGTCTGGGGCAGTACAGCAATATGGGTAAGGGGGGGCACCTGGGTCTGGGGCAGTACAGCAATATGGGTAAGGGGGGGGCACCTGGGTCTGGGTCTGGGGCAGTACAGCAATATGGGTAAGGGGGGGCACCTGGGTCTGGGGCAGTACAGCAATATGGGTAAGGGGGGGCACCTGGGTCTGGGGCAGTACAGCAATATGGGTAAGGGGGGGCACCTGGGTCTGGGTCTGGGGCAGTACAGCAATATGGGTAAGGGGGGGCACCTGGGTCTGGGGCAGTACAGCAATATGGGTAAGGGGGGGCACCTGCGTCTGGGGCAGTACAGCAATATGGGTAAGGGGGGGCACCTGGGTCTGGGGCAGTACAGCAATATGGGTAAGGGGGGGCACCTGGGTCTGGGGCAGTACAGCAATATGGGTAAGGGGGGGCACCTGGGTCTGGGGCAGTACAGCAATATGGGTAAGGGGGGCACCTGAGTCTGGGTCTGGGGCAGTACAGCAGTATGGGTAAGGGGGGCACCTGGGTCTGGGGCAGTACAGCAATATGGGTAAGGGGGGCGTCTGGGTCTGGGTCTGGGGCAGTACAGCAATATGGGTAAGGGGGGGCACCTGGGTCTGGGGCAGTACAGCAATATGGGTAAGGGGGGGCACCTGGGTCTGGGGCAGTACACCAATATGGGTAAGGGGGGGCACCTGGGGCAGGGTCGAATAGGGGAGGAGGGAGGTAGGGAGGGGCAAGATGGTGAACCAATGGTGAACCAAGGACAAATCTGATCGACATGGTTGTTGCCTACTCATGGGAGAGGTTGACTCATCATTCTGATTGTAGATCAGAGTAAAGATCTGTATGAAATCACACACACACACACACACACACACACACACACACACACACACACACACACACACACACACACACACACAAGCACCATTCATTATCAAAACCATGACCCTCTACCATGGAATCATTTAGTTGGAGGAGGAGAACTCCATTGTCATAATTCTGTTGAACTCATCCCTCATGGTCATTGTTGTCAAACAGGTTGTGTGGTGCAAAACTATCCTACCAAAATTAGTTAGTATCAAATTAATTTGGTTATAATTATCAGAATTACCTTAATCCGGAGGAGATATTTTATGAAAATTAGATTTTCAAGTTCTTCTCTCAGAGAATTGGGTGTGATTTATAAACGCTATCTGTTTTCTCTAATGATAAGGCTTTGATTGATAATTCTCCTCTGATAATGAATTCAACCGCTCTTTCAAGTGCAGGACTTGCGGGTAGTGCCTGAAGCATAATTTAATAGTTTAATTATTTTCTTTGCACCACAAAAACTGCCCTCCTTCATCGTGTGTACCTGTGTCCTCCGTTGTGTGTGCCGTTGGTTGTGTGTGTAGCCGTGTTGTGTGTGGTGTGTAGTTCAGTGTTGCGTTTCTCATCCCTCCATCACCACAGCCCCTCCGCCCGGCCCAGGTCCCGGCCCCCACCTCCCTCACACCTCCCCCACCTTCACCGTCACCACCTGTCGGGTCGTGCACCACCCCTCCCTGTTCATCCCCGCCCTCTCCAACAGGTAAGACGTCCTCGTGCGCTCCCTCATGCATCTCCTTCTCATGTCACACATCTCCATTCTTCACACTCAGCAGCTCATAAAATAGTTCATAAGAGTGAGGAAAACGGTGGAGTTTTTCAAGGTTCCTCAAGGTCAAGGTCTTTTGATGTTGCGATCATTCAACACTGTATTAGACTACTGCATTGTGTGTTTACCCAATTATTATTCATGAAAAATGTCTTAAAATGTTTTGGTTTCTGTGAATGCACTCTTTACAAGTGTGAAACATTTTCAGGATTCAATGCTTCACCTTTGCCTCTTAAAACTTATGTGTTACTATTTTTGTGAGAAAGTCTCATGACAAACCTGAAAAACAGCAGTAAAGAAAAGTAACAGGAAGGAAACGCCTTTCTCCCTTTTGTTGCATTGTGTTAACAGTTTCCAGGGTCCTTTCTGAAAGGAAAGCTAAAAAGCTATTTTGATTGGTCCTTCCCTCACCCAATCCCTTTGTTCCTTTCCCCCTCCACCTTTCCTCCCAAACAGTAGCAGGAAGCGCTGGAATAGGCTCTTCCTACAGCTCTGACATGCCTTACCTCCGCAAAGTAAGCACCAGCGAGAGACGGCCGAGATCATCAAAGACACCTCTTACCTACTCATACTGCCCACGCTAATACTGTACTAACTTCACACTAATATTAATTTAAATTTTCCTCTAAGACTACTAACCTACTAACCCTCGGAATGAAAGGTGTGGACTAAACCTTCATTCCAGGCGTCTGCCACAGCAAAGCTAGCTATTGAGCACTACTGATGCATGCTACTGATTTAGAAATCTGTCTTGCGTTCAGCCTGCGTGTGATTGATGTTAGCCCTGCTGTGAGTCCTCGCAAGACAGGAATAACCTCGTTGTCCTTGTCCGCAGGCCTTTCATTGGTAACTAACTGAATAATTGCTAGGTTTGTTATCTTGTTGCCCAGACACATTTGTCATCTTGTGTGTGTCTGCTCATGGCTCAGACGAAGTAATTGTGAGAGAAGCAGTGAAAGTCTTCTCTGAGAAGACAGACTGAGTTCAGGCCAAACTCGCAGTGAAAGTCTTCTCTGAGAAGACCAACTTAGTTCAGGCCAAGTTCAAATACCTCGTAATGCACAAGTGCAATCATTTGTTTGTGTTCATAAGAAAACAACTGCTGAATTTGTCAAAGCCAAATACAAGTACAAGAATACCTACTACTATTTTAACCCTGCAGACATACAGTACATTCCAAAATAAACCCTTAAAAAACCCTTAGAAAATAACTGCACTACTTCAAGTTTGTATGTGAGAAATGCAGTATTTTTGACATGAACATTATGTTCTTTGAAAAAACTGCTGTCCTTTTTTGTAAGGGAAACGAAGCCATCATGATGGTGTGGTCAATGTGTTCCTAACACTTTTCAGACTAAAGGTACTATAAGCGATTCAAAGTGAAACACTTTTTGTCACATTCAAGGAATACACTGTTCTGAGTACACTGTAATAAAAAAAGAAAAAGAAAAAAAAGTTGCAAAACTGTTCCCGAACCCAAGGCCCCAGCCGTGGCGCAACTGGCTGGGGCACCTGCACCGCACGCCGGCGACCCGGGTTCGATTCCCGCCCCGTGGTCCTTTCCGGATCCCACCCCGACTCTCTCACCATTCGCTTCCTGTCTCTCTCTACTGTCCTGTAAAAATTAAAGGCACAAAAGCCCAAAAAATATACTAAAAAAAGAAAAAAACTGTTCCCGAAACCATAATTAAACTGTCCCTGCCAATGAATGGGCGGGGTGGGAGTTAATGGCGGCTAATGGTGGTCTGGAACAGGTGTTTTGGGGAGGGGAAGGGTGAGGCACCACCTGGTGTGGCGTCATCCAGAATCGCTAATGGTACCTTTAAATGCATCTCTCTAACCTATTAAACATGTCCTATTAACCTATTAAATATGTCTCCATTGCCCTCTAACCCTTGAGTAAGCTAATGAGTCAATGATCATATAATTCTATATTTGTTTCTGGTTTAATGTTGTCAATTGAATGTCTGTTGTTTATATTTCAATGCCCTTTGGTCATCTTAAACTGTATCTGAATGTGCTCTGGCAGTGAGCTGACTTGTGCTGTGTGTCTAACGGTCACTCCTGTGTCCCTCTCTTGTGTCCTCAGCCTTTCCGCTCACGGCGTGTCCGCTGGTGGGAGCTGTGAGCATGTGACTCGCACCTCCTCTTCCTCCTCCGTCCCCTTCCTCCGCACCTCCTTCTCCAGCCCCTCCCTCTCCCTCAGCGCCAGGACTCCTCCCCCTGCCGCTCCACTGGGCCTCGTCCACATCCTCCAGAAAAAAGGGATCTCGGCCCGGAAGTACCGGCCGACCGGCCCCAGGCCGCTGCCGGCCCCGTCCATCCCGCTCGCCGGGCGAGTGCTGCGGAGCTCGGGGCCTCAGGAAGAGGAAGAGGAGGAGGAGGACGCCGGGGCGCAGAGCGTGTTCAGCTTCAACCTGGTGGAGAAGCTGCTGAGCCTCGGGCTGCACCGCGTGGCGGCCAGAGGGATGACCTCGACCTCGGCCTCGGGCTCAGGCTCGGACTCCGCCGAGACGAGAGGCTGGCCCTGGCTGGCCAGTCTGGGAACTTTCGGCCCCTGACAAGGACCCCCCCCCCCTCCTCCCTCCCTGCTCCCTTTTTTTTTAAGTCCAGCTACAAGGCTCCGGGTCGTCCGAGGAGCCCATCGGGGAATATTCACAGAGCCATAAAGACTGTTGCTGTAGTGAACTCACCGTTTTTATTCTGATCCTGACCTTTGTCTATACCACACTGTACACTGTAGATGGTTGAGTGCCATTGTATGATCAAAGGCTTTGGCATCGCGTCGACATCTGGCTTTTTTTTTTGGGCCACTTTGTTGTCAGGGTTGTCTTTCGTTTCAAATCAAAACCTATAGGTGAATAATGAACGCTTTTTTTTACCATTTTATTTCTGGTGTCCTCAGGCACTCTACGAAAGGGAATAGCACTTTTTTTCTGTCTGTATTTAAAGAACCACCAAGTGTGTTGTCAATACAAATGTAAACATAGTCATGTAGACAATCCGTTTGCTGGATCTACATACGTTCACTGCTTCTTATATGTGTCATTATGTAAAAAAAACAAACTGTTCCTCACAACAACAATGTAAACAGGTGCTATCAATTTGGTTAGATAGCGGTGTTGTCCCATCTAAGGTACTATACCAATTGTCACTGAAATCCATTGTCCTTCATTAGGCACAGAGATTAGCCAGGAAGTGGTTCTGAGTAGTCATTTCAAACTCACCATTTCCTTAGTAGCAATACAGACATGAGACACAAAATGACTGAAATATTGTATTCAAACTGCTGTACATATAACTTGACAGGCTTGTGATTTTAGAGCTCTCACCCACGTGCACAGTAACTGACTTGACTATATACTCACACACCTCACACACTCCTCCTCTCCCCCCCCCCCCCGTAGTTCAGATAGCTAATCGTGGGATGGACCCTGACTCTGCTGTCTGGAGACCAGCTGATGTGTCGTGGTCCTAAGACATATACCCCTGCATGGCGTAACACTGGACCTCCAGTGCTTTCTGATGCTAGCGCTCACTGGGGTGTACGGAAGCCATCACGCCATCACGCCGTCATTTATGATGTGTATGACATACGATCAAGTCAGCTCTCACCAAATACGCTGAAATGCATGTAATAATGTGTCTCATGTGGGTATCGGCAGAGGAACAGGGACTTCGTAAAGATTTCATACTGGCGGACTGGGAGCCCAGTGCGGCCCCCTTTGGCCAGGGGCCAGTGTAGACGTTTGAGATTTTGACTGTGTGAGATTAATATCTTTTCAGGGGATCCATCAGTTGTGGCTACACCCTAAGACTGATGGTTGGTTCCAACACCGTCCAGTTCAGGCAAAAAGAAAGAAAAACAAACACACACATACACACACACACACACCTCAGCTGCTGTCAACTGTTGACTACTGACTTCACCTGCACTTCCAAAGCTTTTTCCTGACTGATCAAAGTCAAACTGTACTATGTAGCTCTCTCAATGTAAATGATACCAGCCAGCCCTATGGAGTGGCCAGTCCATGCATGGTTTCAAAAACAGAGGACGCAAACGCATCAGGACTGAGTTGACTAGGAATTTGTTTTAAGTCATTAGCAGTGCATGCTCGCTTAAAACTACGCTCAGGCAAGATTGTCATTGGGAAACAATCAGTAGTTTATAAAGACGTAGGATTTTGCTGATCATTTTTTTTTTTTTTAAAAAGGGAAAGCAGTGACCATAAATTGCATTGTCTTCCGTGTGAACAAAAATTAACCTCCATGCGGCTGTGTGATAATTGCATAGAAACCTGCTGAAATGGTCTTGTGCATTCTGTACTCTGCATCTCTCAAGTGTACCTGTGAGCGTTCAAGGCGTGCACTATTGTATAAATTATATTTCATGTGAATAAATGCTCAACCACAGCATTTCTGCAGAAGACTTTGTACCTTATTTGTTTTTGTTGTTTAAGAAAATATATACAGTAGGCCCTTCAAAAAATAAGTCAAGTCAAGTCATGCTTATGTCGCTAAGCTGTGCCATTTATTTCAAGTGAACAAGCAAATGTATATACACGGCAGGCCACTGAACCTTTATACATAGTAGACCTAATGCAAACACTAGCAGCTGCTTCATTTCCCAAAGTCTACCCAGCCTTTGTAGTCCCGGTCTACGAAGCATTCGTCTCGACTGATAATTTCTGTGGATCAAATGACAGTGACAGTGAGATTTCAGCACATTAATAGTAGTGCCCAGTGGTCCTGCTTTTGCGTCCATTTTACTGACACACACCTGCTAGGGCCTTCATGATCTGCCGGTTCATGAACTCGCGCTGGTCATCGGGAAGGGTGACCATCCGCTCCATCCGCGCGTCGCGAGTCTGGACGTCGTTGTCCCGCCGCGTCAGGGCCTTGCTGAGGACGTCTCTCCTGGCGCGGAACGCTGGCTCGGTCTTGGCCTCCGTCCCAGGTGGAGACAGAGGGGAGGCGAAGCACGAGACTCCGAGAAGTGCAATGAGTGCAATCACGTAGAGACGTTGCAGAGCCATACCTGTACCGAAAGAAAAGACCAAGGACGAGAAAAACTGAATTGTTGTTGAGTAGAAACGGGTGGATAAAATTACCACAAAAAGAAATGTGAGAAAAACAGAGAGGCCCGAATGTGTTGTTGAAGTAATCCTGTTAACTAACAGTCAACTAAAGGTCAACTGTTTTGAAGTAATCCTGTTAACAAACAGTCAACTAACCAACAAACACAGGTGAAAACATTACTTCCCATTATGTTTTCAGAATAGCCTGGAGTTTACTAATGTATTAGTCTCTTGTAGCAGAAATGAGTCTAAATCAGGTGTTTGTATGGTCTACTACATGAATCTGCAGTGGTGAGCTGTATTTTAAATGTTCAAAGAAAATAGAGAGACTTACCTGTGCCAAGGAGTGAATGATGAACCAGCCAATGTGTGAAAGGTAAATCAGCCTCTGCTATTCACTCTGATCTGAAAGAAAATCTCAACTTGCACCCTTTAAATAGGGAGCTGGCACTGATACTCCCAAATCAATTATCCAAACATATTGTGCTATGCATGAGACATGAATGAGACTTAGGTGAAGTTGGTGCGTAAAAGGAAATGGTAAAATTGACTAAAACAGGAGGAATGGGCTTTTAAGGGAGTTTCCGCAGACATTAACCTGAAATTAATTCTTCACTTTTACGAGGCCATTAGCCTACTCCTCCACCTCATTCAAACGAGAGAGGCGAGAGCCAGTGAGGCCATACACCTGCCTATTGATCCACAACACGTTTAATTGCAGGAGTAACGCAACTGTCAGTGTCCTTATCTAAACCGAACCACTGAATGCATCCAAAAGCATCGGCTTAACGGAAGATTCTGGAAATATTGATGATCTGAGTGGACTGACGAATAGAGCGCCCTCTGCCAAAATCAATCAACTGACTCTCTGCACTTTTATTTCTGTTCGAAGTGATGCCATTATAGCGCATCAAAGGCATTGGGGCTTTTGCATTTACGTATACAGTATATCTTACTTTTATACCATGTCACTTGATTCGCTAATCTACCATTATGTCCTGGACATGTGGGAAATGTGCATTTAAAAAAAAAAAAAAAAAGAGAGAGAGAGAGAGAGAGAGTAACAATTACTTCCAAAACATTTGCAACAACAATAAGTAAAACTTCCACAACTCTGGCGAAAAGTATCAAATTACTTTATAGGTGTGGATTTTTGTAGTTACTGGCACCAAGTTTTGCCACTTTTAGTTCTGATTTAGTCATTTGCCCATACTTGTAATGTAATCAGAGTATTGAGATTCAGGAAGATGATCTAGAGCCAGATGAGTATCGTGTAGGTTGCTCGCACATTCTCACATTCTCTCTCACACCAAACTCACATTTATTGAGAATTTGAATCATTCAACCGAAACATATGGAACCGGTTATGTGATTGCAGCACTTACACGGTATGAAGGTAGTTAAAAAAAATAAATAAAAGATTGAAATGGTCATGATTTTCTTGCTTCTTGGTCAGTAACATTACACAGTGCAAAATCAAGCAATCTGGGCATGCATTGAGAATCTTCCACTTTGTACCACTTGACAACTAGTTTGTCTGTTGACTGTTTGCAGGTTATGACATGTCTATAAGCAGGGAAAAGCTGCTGCTCTCAAATACTGCTCGCTTAATCAACAGAGTCAGTGTATCAGTGTGATGAAGGAATAGATTAAGGTTTGCAAAGTGGTCCACTCATGCTCCATTAAAGAGTATTTTTTAGCATTTTCAAAATGTAAAAATACAGTAGCCTATATTTTGCTATGTGTCGTGGCCACTGTATTTTGTAGTTTATTTTGATACACTTAAAACTGGGGTATTTGATATATGTTTTAATGTATTTTTGCCCATCATTGCCTAACTGGTATAGCCATTGCTGCTTTTTAAAAGTAGCATATTTTTGGGGCTTTTTATGATAGGACCGTGGAGAGTGACAGAAAGGGGATGGGAGAGATGAGAGACCAGGGCTGGGATCCGGAAAGGACCATGAGGCGAGAATGCATCCCGCCGGGTCGCCAGTGTTTGGTGCAGGTGACCCAGCAGTTGTGCCACAACTGGGGCCGCCTTTGCTGCTTTTAAACACAGGATCTGTATGGGTGAAGGTGTTCAAGGACCTGGATCATGGACAGAGCCTACGCCAAAGACATTTAACATAATCATCAAAAGTCAAGATTATCATTAATCTTGTCAAGATTATCATTAATCTTGTCAAGATTAAAAGTCAAGATTAATCAGTAATCTTTTATTTCCTTCCTGTCCCAAGTCTTTCAGTTAGAACTAATCAATTATGCTCCATAAAGACTTAAAGACCTTTGTACCTTTTCCTTTTCTTTTTAATTCCCCAAGTTAAAGTCTTTGTGTGGGAAATTACCCCAAAATATCTTTGGAGTTTACTTAGGTGGTTCTTGTTGTTACTGCTACACGCAAATGTGTAGTCAGCCAGCTGCACATCATTAAACTCGTAGGTGTGATGCCAAATTCAGCTTAAATGATGATGGATCAAGTTCCACGGAATTGTCCTCTATGACTTTTAGCACCCTGGGTGGTGCTGTCATCAAAGGTGTGGCGAGACAGGTGTACTTCTTAACACTTCATATGACTGCAAAAGGAACGTTAATTACCAAACATGGCTACAGCTCAAAAAACCATTAAACTGAAGGACAAATTATAGGGTTTCCTCTGTGCTCTGTAACTCCTGTGAGTGACAAACAACCAGGAGGATTTTTTTCCCCTTCCAATCTCCGTTCACACAGTTCTCAAGAACTGACAGTCTCTGTTGGTTACAGAGGCGTGGAGTTGAATGCTGTCTATAAATGAAAAATAACTTGCAACATGGGTGCAGTTGATAACAATTGAGTTTCTTAGATGTTTTGCTGTTGCTGTCATTGTTATTGTGGGTGGTGTCTTGTTTTCCTATGGTCCATTTCATGTGGTAGAATCTAGATTCCATAGAGCATCTTTGCTTAGTTCTTACATGCCGCTATCTGCAAGACTGATCTAATCCTGAGTAAGGTCATCTGATCGAACCATTAAAGTGCACTGAAATGCTGGGTTGACTATCTGCTGCAGAACGCCTTATCACTAGTACAACTATCTGCCCCATATACATCTTCTACAACATTATCTATTGTATAATCTGTACATTCTCAGACTGGGAAACTAAATGAGTAATAGATGTAGGCCTATTGAAAGAGGTACTTCTATGGTGAATGTCAGAACTAAGTTTACAATTCCTGACTATAACAAAACAATAAACAAAGAGATTGAAGAAATAAGAGAGTCTCTGACAAATATTTTGGACACCTGACCAATCCCATACTTACATAATCAAGAATACAAAAATGATGGGAGAGGGATTTGAAGGAGGACAGGTCTTTGCCTCAGTGGTCCTAGTGTTGGACAGATATCCAGTATGCATGCCCTGTAATTGTGTCATGTGACCTGCTGCTGAAGAGACACCCTTGCTCTACTTGAGAAGACACCTACAGTTTATTCCCATGCTGAGGTTCTGTCTGTGGCAGAATCCTCGAATGACTGTTGGCCTGAGGCTAAGCAAAAGAATTAAGCCCCACCTATTTTATGCGTAATGTTGCATAACGATATTCCAATCACAAAGGTGCGACACGACAATATGTTTTAAGTGGGAGGGTCGTTTCACTCGTCTGCACGCATAGCGATGGCTGCAGTCACAACATGCATCTTCTTTGTTCACGGTAATCCTTCTCAGTAAATCAGTGTTCTGTCAATCTTCCTGCATAAGAAAAGAAATGCATGTTTCCCTTTCAAAACGACTGGTCCATTTTATTTGAGCAGTCTTAAGGTCTAAATACTTAAAACCGTGGACTGTGGAGAGACAGATTCATAACGTCTGCCATCAGCGAAGGGCATGATCATTTCTGTCTCAGGCAACAGCTAATGCGTGACTAATGGCTTTTTGACAGCTCTCCTTTGTAAAATAGTTTAGATAGCCACACGCAGACAGAATTGAACACATAGATTCTGTTCGTAGAAACACACGTGTTATTAATGCACATTTCTCAGGAAATCTTCACCTGCTGATCAAATATCCAACTGACAACACAGAGCAACTTTTAGTGCAGAGCTGCCGGGCAATAATGTTCCTGAACATTGTGTTTCTGGCCCATCCCCATTGACTGTGACCATTGGCCAATTTTCATGATCATCCAATGAGAACACACGATTAAACGAGTGATAAACCACTTTGTGTTTCAACTTGGATGGAAATTTAAAATGTCATTTTTTTGACTTGGCATTAAGGAATTTCTTTATGGTGCCAACAAGGTGTGTGTTTAACAGTTTATATTGGCTGTAAATAAATAAAGCAAGCAAACAAAAAAAGACCCAGGTGAGGCGCCCACGCAGGGATTACTTAGAAATAGCTGCGTAAAAAAGGTTGTTAGTATGACAGACGTGACGTGCAAAATGACAGGCCCCTCCAGTGACGCTATATAAAGAAGTCACTGGGAAAGTGAGAGCACACTTTCAAAAGAAGAAAAGGACACGTCTGGGTAACTACGTCCGCCTCGAGCATCATCATGTCCGTGAGAGTCAGCCGAAGCAGCAGCAGCAGCAGCTACAGTAGCAGCGGTGGAGCCTACAGAGGCGGCTTCAGTTCCGCCAGTGGGATGCGTCTCGGCGGAATTGGCGGCAGTGGCTCGAGCATCTCCCTGTATGGAAGCCGCCGCGCGCCAAGCGTGTACGGAGGCGCGGGAGGATACGGCACGCGCATTTCCAGCTCTGTTTCTTCTGTTTCCATGGCAGCATCAGGTGGCGACATGATGCATGTCGCCAACGAGAAGCACACCATGCAAAATCTCAACGACCGCCTGGCGTCTTACCTCGAAAAGGTATGATTCAACATTGAGAAGGAGATCAGGATGAAACGCACAACGTAGAGAACGTGCCACTTAGTGTTTCATGTTTGCTCTATTATTTGGGCCATAATGTCAGGGCAATATCTGGGGAAGAACTAAACAGAATTTGCCCGCGCTTACCCCCGCAGGTAAGGTCACTGGAGGAAGCCAATCGGAAACTGGAGCTACAGATCAAAGGATTCTGTCAGAAGATAGCACCTGAACGCAAGGATCTCAGCGGCTATCATGTCACAATCGAAGACATCCGCAGGAAGGTAGAGTGTTATGCACTGCACATTGTAAATAATGGTTGGTGTTGCATTTTTAAATTAGTGAAAAGGTAGCCTAGATCTTGTCATAGTCCTCATACAGTATAGCCTAATCCTACTACAGTAGCCTATATGTTTGTTTTATATGTTCCATATATCTATATATTTTCTTGAAAAGATTTTGGACGGGCTGACAGAAAATGCCAGAATAACTCTGCAGATTGACAATGCAAAACTTGCTGCTGAGGACTTTCAGCTGAAGTGAGTGAATAAGCTACATTTGTTATGTAATATTGTCTTTAAACGATTAACTGTAGCTTTAGGCTACCACCCAGTGTGTCTTGTAAGTAGCCTATGGTTATGGTTTTATGGCCTATAAAAACATCAACCGAACCAATAATGTCATGCAGAATTTATTGTAATTTATTTAATATGTTCATGCTTCTCCAACCTTGTGGCCTCACAGGCACCAGAATGAGATGGCCATGCGTATGTCTGTGGAAGGAGACATTGCAGGCCTGAAGGCGGTCCTGTCGGAGATGCAGATGAGCTGTGGAGATATGAACATTGAGATTAAGGGGCTGAATGAGGAGCTGGTCTGGCTCAAGCGCAACCACGAGGAGGTAGCGTTAATTTCCCGACTATCAGCCGCAGCTTATAGTCCTACAGTACATTGATTTTGCAAAATCTCATCATCTATGAGGTTAATACATGGGGGCAGTTAATATGGTGTTAATATGGCTTTGTCTCTTTTAACTTGCATAAAACACTGTCCTGCGACTTATACACAATGTGGCTAATACACAGGAAATGACTGTAAGGCCACTCTCACACCACACTGCCCATCACCTCCTTTTATCTCTCGGGTGTTTTCAGTGGCATGACAAGACATGAAACCACAGGGACTTTGAAGTTCCTGTCTCAAGAACAAGTTACTAGATGTAGTTGCTGTCAATCAATATAATGGAAGATAATTAAAAGGGGGAGGCAGGTCACACTAGAGGTGCTTTAGGGTTGAAGTTTATCACCCATCACCCTGATTTTTTTTATCACCATAAGTCTCTCTCTCTCTCTCTCTCTCTCTCTCTCTCTTTCTTTCTTTCTCTCACTCACACACACACACACACACACACACACACACACACACACACACACACACACACACACATTAATACTCTCTATCTCTCTTTCTCTCTCGCTCACACACACACACACACATACACACACACACACACACACACACACTAATACTCTCTCTCTCTCTCTTTCTCTCTCTCTCAGGAATTGCAGGCGCTGAGGGTGCAGCAAAGTGGTTCTGTCAACGTGGAGGTGGACTGTGCGCCCCCTGTGGACCTGGAGAAGGTGATCCAGGAGGTCAGGGAGCAGTACGAGGCTGCCATCCAGAAGAGCCGGAGCACCGCAGAAAAATGGTTTGAGAGCAAGGTGAGCGACCGAACGAAGGTGAACGTTCTGGTAACGTTCGGATCAGGAACATTGTGTCTCGTAAAACAACAAAAGGAGAAAGGGACAGATGTTATGGTCACATTTTGATGTCTATTATGGTAACACCAGTATATTAAAATGAAGATTATCCCCCTTTATACCACTGCTTGGTCAAATTTCCTGTTGTGATACGCTATTTGGAACGTGCATTATTTTTCGATATACGCACGGCTATGAAGTAGTTCCTTATTTTTGGGCTTACTTGAATATTAATTCGCCAATATGAATTTAACGGTAAAAACAGAAATGTTGTATCTAAGACAGCGGCAATTTAAACGAAAATGATAGTAGCAGTGGTATAAGCGGGATAACCAACTCCGCGCTGTGCGTTTATAGGAAAATAATGCACTTATCCGTCTGCAGCGTTGGGACCTTATTACCACTTCGAACGTGCATTATTTTCCAATAAACGCATGGCGCGTTGTTGATTATCCCTTACATAGCATGGATATGCTTTGTACTGGTGACTGTACAGGGCTTTGATGCTGAAACTTGTTTATGGATAAGAGATGGATCTAAGGATATGATGTGTGCATCCATGGTTCCATCTTTATGATTCAATGCGAAACATGTTCAACTGCATTGTGTCTTTATCTCAGGTGGTATATTCAGTTTCCCTTACAGATATTTCAGGTTTCTGGTGAACAGATGCAGCAAATGTTTTCACATGCAAATTAGGTTTCTGGCAAACAGTTGCGGTTCACTTTTGGCACCAGAAGTTCACTGGAAGATTGCCATTATTGGTTAAGTGTGGTTGCAAATCACTGGTGAACCCATTTGCCACTAGTGGCAAACCTCTCATTGTTGCCAGAAGATTGCCTCTAGCGGGCAATTTTGGGAAACTTCTGGCAGTATTTTCTAGTGAACTGATTTGTTTCCCACAAATAACCCACAAGTTTGCCGCAAATCTGCCTCAAACATCGGATTTTTGTAAGGGTTAGCTTGTTAAGCTTGTTGCTTACATGAAAAGAGAAGTAAGTGAAAGATCAGAGCATGGAAAATTATGTCATATTTCCTTACCGCAGTAAGGCAAAGATCTTGCATGACCAATCAAAGAACTACAATAGCAGTTAATCCACCTGGACTTTGCGTAAATGTCAGCAATCAATCATGTTTTTTGTATCATTCTGATGATGACACAGCACACAACTGACGGGCAAAGCTGGCATTGACGTACCCCACCTATGTAGGTGTATGCTTTCACTCAGTGGAAAATATTGTCAATTGTCAATGCACCTGGCACGCTCTGTCACCTACGTTTAACTGATTCTTAAGCTCTTTCACGCGACGTTGGTTTAACATAGTAAAAAGAAGCG
This sequence comes from Sardina pilchardus, assembly GCF_963854185.1. Lineage (NCBI taxonomy): Eukaryota > Metazoa > Chordata > Actinopteri > Clupeiformes > Clupeidae > Sardina > Sardina pilchardus. Next base: position 40,396,589 of record NC_084994.1, read on the forward strand.
ACAGTGACAGTCAATCGGGTGCCGCGCCCCCAAACCATGGCTGGGAGTGGGTGGCTGAGGTAGTTCCAGTTTGAAGTACCACACTCAAAGGAGGAACATGCATTCACCAAACACTGCTGTATTGATAGCGTAGACTTATTTAATAAACAAATCGATGGAAAAGTGCAAAAATCAGCAATGGAAAAGGATCTGACAGGGCATTCACACCAGCACACCAAGTGGCAATGACAGGTGGCTCATCACAGTATGTCCACCTTTCTGATCGATCGATCCTTGACGATACATAGATTAGAAGATTGAGTCAAAGATCCTTAAGATATTAGTCGGAATGTCATGGGTGCGTCATGGGCATGGGTACAGAAATTAGAACGGGCTGTCGGCAAAGGCCGAACCTGCATCTACAGTACTTTAATAGATTGCGTGCCAGTGGATTACAGAAACAGACAGAAAAGTGACAAACAAAGTCGTTTTTCTCCTTTATTGCTTATTTAAAAAAAACACCATGTCGGTGTCAGAATGTGAAAAACACATGTGATTTACAGAAAATGCATTAACATTTCCAATATCTAACTGTATAAATAAGGGCTGGGGCAAAATCAAAGAACAAAAAGATTTCTTCCATAGGGTTACATTGTAAAGAATCTCCTGCTAGTCTCCTAAAAAGGCGTGGCGCAATCAAATCCTACGTCATAGGGGAATAGGAAGAACCCTTCTGTGAATTGTCTCGCTTTTTCAACCGTCTCTGATTGAGTCCTTGTTCCCTGTGTCTGTTGTGCAGGTTGCGACGCTACAGACCCAGATGACCACCAGTGTCACCGAGGTCAAGACCTGTCAGTCGGAGGTGACCACCTTGCAGAGAACCTACCAGTCCCTGCAGATCGAGCTGCAAGGACTCCATTCAGTGGTATGGTCAACCCACGCAAATACAATCCGTATCCATTCAGTGGTAGACTGACTATGAGCTAAACACTGTCACTTCTTACCCAGTTTCCATTTCAGACTATTCATCTTATCTACATCTTCAGTTCTTCTTCTCCATGACCAGTTCACAACCCCACATGGACAACCTCCCCACCTTCCCAACACTCTCTGTCCATATCTCTCTCTCTCTCTCTCTCTCTCTCCCTTTCTCCTCTCACTCACATCCTTAAAATTGTCGTACCATAGTTCGTTCCTCTTCCTCTTCCTCTCAGTTGTCTAGTTGTTAGTGATGTTGATATGATATTGTTGTTGATCATCCTGTTTACATTGTAGTGTATGTTGTGTGTGGTGTCTTAAGCTGCTGGGACCTTGAATTTCCCATTGGGGATCAATAAAGTATATCTATCTATTTATTTATCTATCTATCTATCTATCTATTGTCTATCTATATCTATCTATCTATCTATCTATCTATGTATCTATCTTGTCTGCTCTGACCTGACTCTCTCTCTCTCTCTCTCTCTCTCTCTCTCTCTCTCCTCTGCAGAAAGGTAACCTGGAGCGCCAGCTGTCGGAGGTGAGCAGCCGCTACGGCATGACGCTGAGCCAGCTCCAGATGCAGATCGACAGCCTGGAGGCCGAGCTCAAGCAGCTGACCCTCAGCATCGAGCAGCAGGGCGCCGAGTACAAGATGCTGCTGGACATCAAGATGCGGCTGGAGCGGGAGATCGCCGAGTACAGGAGACTGCTGGACGGAGACGCCTGGTGAGAGAAGGAGGCGGGACAGGAAGGAGGCGTGGGAATAAACGAGGAAGTGGAGAACAGACAGGAAGCATGGCAATCTGTTGGTGCTCTTAACTGAGGTTGACTTGTAGGGGCACTGTGGTCAAGGGACATGTTTTGACAGCGAATGGCTGGGTTTCCCAGAATCGTTAAGAAGCTCTTAAATGCTAAGAACTTCTTAGGAGCGTTCTTAAAACATTCTTACAACGCTCCTAAGAAGTTCTTAGAACTTAAGAGCTTCTTAACGATTCTGGGAAACCCGGCCAATGTCAGTTACAATAGACTAGTGTAGCTAATATCCAGTGAAGTGATTTTCTTTTTTTGGTTTGGTGTTGAATTTAATTTAAGACAGTAGGTACTGTAGTTTACATGGACAGTCTTTTTGTTATTCTGATTAAGCTACTCCGAATGACAAATGTGTGCCGTCTGTGTCCATGGAGTTGGTTCTATTCCGATCAGCTGACCTCAAGCACGTTAGAATATTTGATTGGTTGCTGCTTTGCTTTAGCTTGAGAAATACAGTATGCACGGCTGCTGAAACAGAATAAGAACGGCATACACCGTCCCAGATTGGCAGTTTTATTCCAAACAAGGTGTTTATATATTTGTCATTTTTGTCCCAATTCTGATCGGAATAAAAGAGTCTATGTCAGCCCACCGACAAACACATCGTAACTTTGTAATGTATAGGAATGGAGTGAACATTAGGACCGACATTGACTTTGTCTCTTCAACAGGGTCTCAACAGTGCAGCAGGTGACGCAGGTGACGCAGGTGACGCAGGTGGTGGAGGAGGTGGTGGAGGAGGAGGAGGATGGTAGGTCTAACCCCACCCTCTTATACCAATACATTTTAATTGTTACATAATAATGATGATAATAATAATAATAATTATATTATATTATATGATTATAATAATAATTATTATTATTATTATTATATTATATTATATTATATGATAATAATAATAATAATAATAATAATAATTATTATTATTATTAATATTATTATTATTATTATTAACAATAATAACAATCATAATAATAATAATAATAATAATTATAATTGTCAGAAGTCTATCACTGTCAAATAAAAGAGTAAAATGTCTTGACTGCCCAGACAGGAATGGAGTGATTACAAGATTTGTGACATTTTAAAACCAACTCCAATGGGTGCCTCTCATGCAGCGTTTACTGTATACGTCCTCCCTCGCTCCTCGATGCCTCGATCCTCACTGATCTACATAAAGAATGATGGGGGGGAAACAGTGGGATAGTCTATCCAGTGTTAGTCATGGATCAGTGGGAACGCCCCTCGAGGATCGAGCATCGAGGATCGAGGAGGCATGTTGAGAGGCACCCAGTGTCTCTTGGAGAAGGGTTAAAAGTCTTTCTAAGAGCAGGGAAATGTCAGGGTTAAAGGTGGGCCTTCTAAGAGAAGTCAGCAGGCTTAGCCTTTTTAGCATATTTCTGAAAACCCCTCTTTTACCAATCAATTTTAATTGATACATAATAATGATGATAATAATAATAATAACTAGAAATGCAATTCCAAGGAATTACCAGTGCATGAAAATGCAAAAAAAGATAGATAATGTAGATATGGTTACTAAGGTGAAGCTAGGGTAAACATGGTGGTTGCATAGTTTACAGAGAGTTGATAGTGTGAAGGTAGACAGTTTAAAGCTGAAACATTCCAGTTCTAACTTAACTAATGATTTCTATTCATGTTAAAATGTTGATAAGCTAACTTAGCTAATGATTTCTAGCAGTTGTGTTAAAAATGCTAATTATGCTAGCAATGCTAACTTTACTAACCATGCTAACCAGGTTGATTAGCTAACTTAACCGATGATTTCTAGCAGTAATGCTAAAAATGCTAACTATGCTAAAAATGTTAGCAATGCTAACAATGCTAACCATGCTAACTAGATAACTTGCTAGTGAGGACTTTTATTTTGAAACATTTGTTGCTAGGGTATCCATGGTGCCCACCATCAGGAAACAAGAAGTTACTGCAGTATGATCATGTTGGTTGCTATGGAAACAGTCATAAACACTTAATTTTAATGGTTGCTATGTTGGTTGCTAGGTACATGGAGGTTTCATGTAGTTGACTGGAGGCATAGTGGATGATAACTGACAGTTGGAATGGTTGAACAGTTCAATAGTTGAGTAGTTTCAATGGTTAAATGATTTAATAGTGTATTATTGCAGTGAGGACTTTTATTTTGAAATAGTTGTGGACAGAGGAAACAGTTAACAGGATATGTAGTCTTCTGAGAGACTGTATGCTAAAGCCAGAGAAACTGACAGTTGGTGCCCAGGTGGCCGGCCACCTGGCCTAAGATTCTAATTGCTGCCGTGATGTCATAATGAGCAATGTTAAGTCTATGGGGGAAATTGTAATAGTTTTTAACTAATAGTTTAAAAAGTATAAAAGTTACAAAGTTGATATATACAAAGCCCACATCGCGTAAGTAAGATCTACGTAACACAGTTTGAATGAAGTTTCTACGTTAAACGGTTCAAGCTGAATTGCGTGCGTTAGAAGAAGAACTAGAAATGCAATTCCAAGGAATTACCAGTGCATGAAAATGCTAAAAAAGATAGATAATGTAGATATGGTTACTAAGGTGTAGCTAGGGTAAACATGGTGGTTGCATAGTTTACAGAGAGTTGATATTGTGAAGGTAGACAGTTTAAAGATGAAACATTCCAGTTCTAACTTAACTAATGATTTCTATTCATGTTAAAATGTTGATTAGCTAACTTAGCTAATGATTTCTAACAGTTAAGCTAAAAATGCTAATTATGCTAGCAATGCTAACTTTACTAACAATGCTAACCAGGTTGATTAGCTAACTTATCGATGATTTCTAGCAGTAATGTTAAAAATGCTAAATTTGCTGACAATGCTAACCAGGTTGATTAGCTAACTTAGTTGATGATTTTTTGCAGTTATGCTAAAAATGCTAACTATGTTAACAATGTTAACTATGCTAACTAGCTAACTTGCTAGTGAGGACTTTTATTTTGAAACATTTGTTGCTAGGGTATCCATGGTGGCCACTATCAGGAAACAAGAAGTTACTGCAGTATAATCATGTTGGTTGCTATGGAAACGGTTATAAACACTTAATTTTAATGGTTGCTATGTTGGTTGCTAGGTACATGGAGGTTTCATGTAGTTGACTGGAGGCATAGTTGATGATAACTGACAGTTGGAATGGTTGAACATTTCAATAGTTGAGTAGTTTCAATGGTTAAATGATTTAATAGTGTATAATTGCAGTGAGGACCTTTATTTTGAAACAGTTGTAGACAGAGGAAGTAGTGAAACAGGATCTGTAGTCTTAATGAGATTGTATGCTTAAAGCCTGAGACAGAAGGTGCCTCTCATAGCGTTTACGCGTCCTCTCTCGCTCCTCACTGATCTACATAAAGAATGATGGAGCGGCAACAATGGGATAGTCTAGCCCTTCTTCTATCTTTCTTTATGTAGATCATTGAGGATCGAGGAGCGAGGGAGGACATATAAACGCTGCTTGAGAGGGACCCACAGTAAATACTTTAAAAGTTGTATGTAGATAGTCTAATTAATGTTGATAGACAGAATGTTTAATGGATGTTGATAGGCAGATTGTTTAATAGATATTGATTGACAGTTTAATGGGTGGATGAGTGAATGGTCTGAAGAAGATGAGTGGATAGAAGGTTGGATGGAATGTGCCTTATATTCTTGTTAAGAGAGACACTGATACAGCTCTCTGAGAGTAGTTGACACAGGTGTAATCAATTTAACTGGCTAGTCTTAAGAGTGCCAGAGTACTCTTAAAGCCTGAGACAGAGTAAATAATTTAAAAGTTGAATGTAGATAGTCTAATTAATGTTTAATTTAAAGTTTAATGGATGTTGATAGACAGATTGTTTAATAGATGTTGATAGACAGTTTAATGGGTGGATGAGTGAATGGTCTGAAGAAGATGAATGGATAGAATGTTGGATGGAATGTGCCTTATATTCTTGTAGAATGGAGAGACACAGCTCTCTACTGAGAGTAGTGGATACAGATACAGGTGTAATCAATTTAACTGGCTAGTCTTAAGAGAGCCAGCCTGAGACAGAGTAGATTGTTTAAAAGTTCAATGTAGAGCGTCTAATTGATGTTGTTGATAGGCAGACTGTTTAGAATGGGTGGATGAGTGAATGGTTTGAAGAAGATGAATGGATATAAAGTTGGATGGAATTAGGAGGACTTATTTTGATACTGTTGTGCGCAGAGGATACAGGGGAACAGAATATGTAGTCTTCAGAGAGGAGCCTGAGAGAAACTGACAGTTGGTGCCCAGGTGGCTGACCAGCTGGGGTAACATTCTAATTGCTGCCGTGATGTCATAATGAGCAATGTTAAGTCTATGGGGGAAATGGTGATAGTTTTTAACTAATAGTTTAAAAAGTATAAAAGTTACAAAGTTGAAAAATATAAAGCACATATGGCATAAGCAAGACCTACGCAACAAAGTTTGAATGAAGTTTCTACGTTAAACGGTTGAAGCTGAATTGCGAGCGTTAGAAGAAGAAGTTTAATAATAACTAGAGAATGTAATTCCAGGGAAATTACGAGTGCATGAAAATGCAAAAATGTATAGATACAGTAGATAATGTAGATATAGTTACTAAGGTGTAGCTAGGGTAAACATGGTGGTTTCATAGTTTAAAGAAAGCTGATAGTGTGAAGGTAGACAGTTTAAAGCTTAAACATTACAGTTCTAACTGAACTAATGATTTCTAGCAGTTATGCTAAAAATGCTAACTATGCTAACAAAGCTAACAATGCTAACCAGGTTGATTAGCTAACTTAGCTAACCATTTCTAGCAGTTATGCTAAAAATGCTAACTATGCTAACAATGCTAACCATGCTAACTAGCTAACTTGCTAGTGAGGACTTTTATTTTGAAACATTTGTTGATAGGGTATCTATGGTGGCCACTATCAGGAATAAAGAAGTTACTGTAGTAAAATCATGTTGGTTGCTATGGAAACGGTCATAAACGCTTAATTTTAATGGTTGCTATGTTGGTTGCTAGGTACATGGAGGTTTCATGTAGTTGACTGGAGGCATAGTTGATGATAACTGACAGTTGGAATGGTTGAACAGTTAAATAGTTGAGTAGTTTCAATGGTTAAATGATTTAATAGTGTATTATTGCAGTGAGGACTTTTATTTTGAAACAGTTGTGGACAGAGGAAACAGTTTAACAGGATATGTGTAGTCTTCAGAGAGATTGTATGCTTAAAGCCTGAGAGAGAGAGAGCTGCTGCAGGTGGTGCTGGCCACCTGGCATAAGATTCTAATTGCCCTATTATGATGTCATAATCCAATGTTAAGTCTATGGGAGAAAAAATGTTTTAAAAAATTTATATAAATTCAACGATAAAGTTTTCAAAGTTGAAAAATATATAGCTGAAGTCACCTAAGTAAGACCTACGCAGCGCAGTTTGAATGAAGTTTCTACGTTAAACGGTTGAAGCTGAATTGAACGCACAAAAAGTGTCTGAAGAAGAATAATATCGATAATAAGAAGATGTCGGATAACAGTAGAGTGCATTTGCATGCACTCTAACTAGAAATGCAATTCCAAGGAATTACCAGTGCATGAAAATGAAAAAAATGTATAGATAGATGATGTAGATATGGCTACTAGGGTGTAACTAGGGTAAAGATGGTGATTGTATAGTTTACAGAGAGTTGATGTGTGAAGGTAGACAGTTTAAAGCTTAAACATTCCAGTTGTAACTTAACTAATAATTTCTAAAAGGTATGTTAAAATGTTAACTATGTTAACAATGATAACCAGGTTGATTGGTTTACTTAGCTAATGATTTCTAACAGTTATGGTAAAAATGCTAACAATGCTAACTATGTTAACAATGCTAACCAGATTGATCAGCTAACTTAACTAATGATTTCTAACAGAAATGTTCAAAATGCTAACTATGCTAACAATGCTAACTATGCTAACAATGCTAACCAGGTTGATTAGCTAACTTAGCTAATCATTTTTAGCAGTTATGCTAAAAATGTTAACTATGTTAACAATGCTAACTATGCTAACCATGCTAACTAGCTAACTTGCTACTGAGGACTTTTATTTTGAAACATTTGTTAATAGGGTATCCATGGCTGCCACTATCAGGAATAAAGAAGTTACTGTAGTAAAATCATGTTGGTTGCTATGGAAACGGTCATAAACGCTTAATTTTAATGGTTGCTATGTTGGTTGCTAGGTACATGGAGGTCTCATGTAGTTGACTGGAGGCATAGTGGATGATAACTGACAGTTGGAATGGTTGAACAGTTCAATAGTTGAGTAGTTTCAATGGTTAAATGATTTAATAGTGTATTATTGCTGTGAGGACTTTTATTTTGAAACAGTTGTGGACAGAGGAAACAGTTAACAGGATATGTAGTCTTCTGAGAGACTGTATGCTTTAAGCCAGAGAAACTGACAGTTGGTGCCCAGGTGGCCGGCCACCTGGCCTAAGATTCTAATTGCTGCCGTGATGTCATAATGAGCAATGTTAAGTCTATGGGGGAAATTGTAATAGTTTTTAACTAATAGTTTAAAAAGTATAAAAGTTACAAAGTTGAAAAATACAAAGCAGGCATGGCATAAGCAAGACCTACGCAACAACGTTTGAATGAAGTTTCTACGTTAAACGGTTGAAGCTGAATTGGCTGCGTTAGAAGAAGAAGTTTAATAAGAAGACTTGGAATAACAGTACAGTGCATTTTCATGCACTGTAATAATAAGAAGAATAGGAAGAACAGTACAGTGCATTTTCATGCACTGTAATAATAAGAAGATGAAGAAGTTGAAGACTAGGAAGAACAGTACAGTGCATTTTCATGCACTGTAATTATATTATATGATATAATTATTATTATTATCATTATTATTAATAATAATAATGATGATAATAATACTAATAATAATGATATTATTATTATATGTCAGAAGTCTATCACTGTCAAATAAAAGAGTAAAATGTATTGACTGCCCAGACAGGAAACTGCTATGAAATGTGGTGAAATGGGAACCACAGCTGATAATATTGGAGTGATTACAAGATTTGTGACATTTCAAAACCAACTCCAATGTCTCTTGGAGAAGGGTTAAAAGTCTTTCTAAGAGCAGGGAAATGTCAGGGTTAAAGGTGGGCCTGCTAAGAGAGGTCAGCAGGCTTAGCCTTTTTAGCATATTTCTGATACACACTTATGAGGCCAATGAAGAGATGTGTGGAAAAACACAAAGGAATCTTACGTCTGTGATCATCAATCAGCGCTTGCGTGTCCACTTCATACTAAAATGGCCCTTTTCTCTTCTTCCTCCTCTCAGAGTACAACCCCCACAGACAGCGGAGGGTGAAGGTCATCGTGGAGGAGATGGTGGACGGCGTGGTGGTCTCCTCCTCCGTGGATGAGAAACTCCAGGAGGTGGCCTAGGCTTAGCACTCGGGGACGCGGTGGACAAGCCTGTGTATTTTTGTCGAGAAACATGTGGTGTGTGTGTGTGTGTGTGTGTGTGTGTGTGTGGCGGCGGGGGGCTACAGTGCTACACTCTGGGGGCATATCCTTGAGCCCCCATGTTCATGCCCACAGAGTGTGGTGCTGACTTAGCTGCTGGCCGTAGCAAGTCGAGCTGGGTAAAACCGATTGTTTTCGGGCGGGGGGTTCTTTCAACTTGCATAAAACACTATTCTGCGGTTTATACACAGTACGGCTAAGACACAGGAAATGACTGTACTGACAATATTCGGTGACCTTGAGAAGTGGAGATCTATGTTAAAACTTGCTGGATTTATCCTGCATTTAATGGCATAGCCTACTGTAACCGTCTGCCTCTAACAGTTTTCTTTTGCTATCCACTTCAGACTTTAGCCATAGCTAGACTTTAGCGAGTCTAACGCTTTATTAATCTATTCGATGTAGGTTTTTAAAAACGTGATCATCGACTTAACAGTACAGAAATACCATTTTGCAAGAAATGAGTGATTCAGACAAAGACTAAAAATATGTTTAAAAAAGAATCAGATTGTACTTACAAGATCCAAGAAATCGCAGTCAGTCGAGGTCGAATGGCAAAATATCTGTATGAACATCTATCAGACGAGTTACAGCAATGTTCAGGGCGTCCAACGTCACAAAATGAGTTTGAGTCTGCGCAGTACGATGAACAGGAAACGATTTTTTGTTTCAGCCCCCTCTCATTGAGAACGACGGAGTCTGTTGGTCCATTTCTTTTAGGTCTATGACTGTAACCCCCCCCCCCCCTCCCCTCCCTCAAAAAATATATTAAACATTTGGTTTTCAGTGAAAGAGACAATCTTTATGCATCAGTGAGGTGCAGTGTTTTTGTGCAACACCAATGTTTTATCTAGATTTCTTCTCTATGAACACAGGGTATTTTTTTTATATAAATTATTATTTGGTGCCCCACATGTCGTGACTATTGTGAATGTCCTGCATAAGATGAGTACATTCCTATTGTAAAATGGTGTTTTGGAGGTGGGTTTGCTGCAAATTAAAGTGTTCCTGTTAATTTCCTATTGACGTGTATGAGTTTGTGTTTGATATTGCCAATAATGGCCACTAGATGTCAGGCTCCCCTTTGTCAGACAGTTGCATAGTGCTGCAGTTGACAATGTGGAGAAGTATACTGTGATAGTCTCACTGAAATTAAAAATCCGCTTCAACCCTCTCTGCTATAATCTACAGGGTACAAATAAGTATGCTTAAATATTTGAATTCTGAATTGGCACTTGCAGAACTTTTCCTTTACAATGTGAATCTGAATTATCACATCTAATAATAGCTAGTTGTACAACTTAATTGAGTAAAATTTTGATGCCCTTTATTACCTAGCGTGGTTATAGTTATGGCTATGGGACACTTTTGTACAAAGCAACAGACAAATAAAAAAGCAATACAATAGTTTAAGTCGGTGGTGCCTTATCATCGGTTTTTAATTTCCTTCACTTGCATCACAGCACCTGGTCACACGAGTAGTTTTGTTTGCTTTGACAATCTCAGTTGTAAAGAGAAATAAAATCATCTTCTTTCATTCAAGTTTGAAGAGGTGAGTTTTGAGGGCCTGTTTGGTGAGATGCTTGATTGTCTGATGTGGTCGGGGAGGAGGCAGCAGTTGTCCACCCCCTCTCCTCGGCCCTCTGGCTCGTTCCCACTGATCTATGAAGAACACTGGACAGACCATCCCATCCTTGTCGTCCCATCATTGTTAATAGATCAGTGGGAGCGAGCCGGAGGACCGAGGAGGGAGGGTTGAGAAGAGACCCCTGTCGCTCCAGGTCCGGAGCTTAGCCCCTTAGATGGTCTTGAGTGCATATAATAAACATGTCTATTTTTTGCATTGCAAAAAGAAGGCAAATCAAAGAAGAACTTGCTCATCTGTTTCATGTGACACGTCTGGATCTGACGGAGAATCGTCATAATTAGTGGAGCTTTAGACAGAGAGAGAGAGAGCGAGCAAGGGAGAGAGAGAGCAAGAGGGATAGAGAGAAGGCAAAAGAGAAAGAGCATGCATATAACAACCAGATTTACAGCAGTGAGATGGGAGCAAAGTGACCTGTTAGGAGGAACACGCCTCTACACTGGTGCAGCCAGGAGCTGAGTAGAGATGCGTTTAGGGACTGGAGGCTCTAACAGTGGGTGCAAGTTCATGCAAAGACACCATATTACTGTAATCACAGAGAAAACATTAGCGAAATAAAACACAAAGAAATTATCCTAAAAGCCATTAAAGCGAATTAACAGATAAAGCTTTAGAGTCATCCGTCCAACTTGCCCCAACAAGGATAGAATCAGAACTTCAGATGTGTTCGCTATCGTTGTGTGTGTTCTGCCACAGGCTGTCTTTCACGCCGTAAAAGGTAACGCTCTAGAGTGGGGAGTTGCCTCTGCTTCGCATGGGCGTGAGTCGTCTTAGCAACAGGGCTGGTCTTTGGGGAGGGAAAGTGAAGCAATGCTTTTTTTGAGGTACGCTAAGAGCAGGGCAAACATGCAGCCCTGCCCAGGTAAGATTACCTGAACGGAACACCCGTACCATACCTCTGAAAAGGAGCCACTCTACACTGAAAGGAAGGAGGTTAAGAGGCCCTTAGCACGCACTTGGCAAACACAGAGAACACTGAACTAGCCTTTCAGACGCAAAAACACTCCGGTCATTAATAACCGACCGCAGCCTTCATTTCACATTATTGCAATAGGACTACCTCCCTGCCTATGGGCTATATTCTTATATCTGGCTATACTGCAGTCGATTTCGATCACTTTTGCATGAATAGCCTGTTTTAAATTGTTAAAAAGGATCACTTTGTTGGTGAAAAAAAGCGATCTGTCAGTAATATATATCTGCATACACACACCAATATACCGCTGCCACACATAACCCCTAACAGGTATCCTGTCGGCACATGCCTGCAGGAGAGATGAGATGAGATGAGTTAACTCTTTCTCACAGTCCCTTCAGTTCATTTTGTAAAAAAAGCTTTGACTTTGTGACACCTAACATGCATTACAGCAAATTAGTAAAAATGTTAAAATAAATAAAATAAGTAAATTAGTGAAAGAAACCTATGTTGGAGAGGAAGCTTAGTTGGGCCTACCATTTCTTTACATTACTGTATGATTATCATAATGTTTTCTTAGCATTGGCTGACAGTGCACATCAGCAACTTAGAAGAACATTAAACACTGCTGTTCAACGTTTTTCTCATGTTTTAACTTTGAACTTTACATACTATAATGTACTGTATTTACGGGCAAAGTTAATCAAGGTAATGCCATTGCAAAACATTCATATTACTTGAGCTGACCACAAAGGGAGTTTGCTGACAAATCACTTGGCATGATCAAACTCAGAGATAATGTAACAATGAAGAGTTGTGCTGTAGTCTTGGGCAAGTTGAATCCATGAGAGAGTACATAGCACTAATATAGGGGCCCGCTTTGCTGATGAATCACAGAGTGACTCATGTGGAGGCTGGTTTTCAATATTATGCCATGAAAGTGTAAGTTTCATTACCAAAGCGTACTTTCATGGTCTACCTCTTCAGTGTTCTATTGGTTGTTTTGTGATTCACCTGAACGACTTGTCTGGGCACAGATAAGACACTATGTGATGAATGTTTGAATGTTGAAAGGATGAATGTTTGTGGTCTTTTATTTGCATACAGTTGTTGCCAATTATTAAGAGATAGTGAGTAAGTATACGCAAGCAAAATCTATTTTTACAGCACATTTATACACAGCTTGACCAAGGTGCTGTTTTCTAAACAGAAAAAAAAACAATAGTATATAGTAAGTAGCCTATATAGCAGAATTTTTGTAGACACAGTTGAACACATTTGTTGTTGAGCACTGTCATAACAAACCCTTAATTTGACACCTGACAATAAATCATATAATTAAACAAAAGGTAAAACAGATGCCTTCTCAGGTGTAGTAATGCTTTCAACCACACAGAGGTGCTGTAGAATGGGAAAAGCAGGGTTTCATCGGTGCAGTGGACTTGCAGCTACAGCATTCTGAATAGTGTTTCTCAACGTAATCTCCTGTGTCCCTATGCTTTATTCGCTGTCTTTAGAGATGCTCTAAAGTACTTGAATGAATAAGATTTCCATTCAAGCATTATGAAGATGACATCACTGTCAGAATTGCATGTATAATTAGGACAGTGCACAGAACAGCTCCTACGTGGATATACAGTACAATACAAACATGACACTCCCATCTTCCAATGGCTACTTAATGGATGTTTATGCTTTTCGAGTGCTTTGAACACAACAAAGCCATTCTGTGGTGCTACATAAGTGATAATTATCTATTTATTAACAGCTCCCTTTTATGACTAAGACAGAACTGATAGCTCACGCCACAGCTCCCATCCACATGAGTTAAGTGAAGTTAACTCAGTGTTACTTTACTCTTATCAAGTGCTACACTCTAGTATGAAACTTTACTTGAAGATTAAATGATATGTCTCCACAGGAATCACTTCCCATTTTAAATCTCTCTTAAAAGAGTGACGAGTCTTTACTTGCGGTTTGACTGAAAGACAGTTAATGCAGTTTTGTTTTGTTTACACAAATGTATTATAGGTAGAGCAATGAAAATCTGGTGACTTGATGCCCTGATGAAGAAATGTATGTATATAAAAAGTTGACCTTTGACCCTAATATAGTATACACACACACACACACACACACACACACACACACACACACACACACACACATTACAAGCCATCTGGCCTGACACTTATGTTGTCAAAGTGCTCAAAAATAAAGATGTACATTACAGGGTGTGTAACAAACATGCAATCACAACTTGCATCGTGCAACCACGTATTAAAAGAGAATATTTCTTAAATGAAATGGTTGAATATCTGCCTCGCCTCCCACTTCATCGATAAGTGAGAATGGCCAAAAACTCATTCATCTTCTATCATGCACTAAGCACATGTACACATTACCTGGATTGCTCCAAAGCACAGAACTCTTGAGCAGGAACCTGCAGGAACCAGCGGACACCAGTACAAAGAATGATGGCCCTGACCACAAACAGTCTCTGAGTCACCATCTCACATTTTCAACTAGAGAGAAATGATATCATGATACCAACATGTAAAAACAACAACAACTATATCTTTCAGCACGTAGCGATTTAGTGCTTGAATCTTGGGCGTGGTTGCATCGGGGGCCCTTGGATATTCGATGATGTGTCGTGACAAGGCAGATCATAGCAAAATGGCATAGCAACTAAAAAATTCCATTGGTGAAGCATGACTTTAAAGGCAACATCCATTTTAGCCGCAGTGTTTACCTTCCTCTCATTCTACATCTTTAATATATATTTCTACTGTAAGTACACTTTAAATGCACTCTTCCATCACAAGCAAACCACATCACAAGGTCACAAGCAGAAACCGGTTGTGATGATGAACATTTCCACATACTGTAGTCCTAAACCAGTCATCACAGGAACCACCCTTGAATGTTGTCCTGAGGTGATATCTAGCCTACTTCAAAATGTCTGAAGTCGTCTTTTGTACTTATTCTACCTGTTATCAATTATAAACAAGTAGGCCTATTGACGTGTCTAATCACCTTTGAGGAAGCAAATAAAGAAAGATGACCTAAGCCACAATTCCACTGAACATATAGACCCTCTCAATCTGTTCCAAGAATGTTTCCAGACAATCAATACAGCCAAGTGGAAGTGGTTATGAAAATTAATTTGGAGTAGTTCTCAACAAAACGTCAACTTCCAAAAACACTTTTTTCTTTCAGTTTTGTTCATCCTCGAGACAATGTTGTTGTCTGTGGCACTGGAAATGCCTTAAAAATGCATGCTTGTTTACATACAGTAGTTAAAATGGTCTATAGGCTACTGAGCAGCCAGAATGTTCAACCTCCAGCTGACTATTAAAGCAACACTAAAGCACTTTTCCTCTGTCGAACACACGCTATTTGTTTATCCAGCAAATAACAGACAAGGTAGAATATGTTGCATGATTTTATTAAAGTATGATGTATTGCGATATCGAAGCAAGTCAAATTTGTAGTTTCTGATGTCTCATTTCATCGAACTAGACACACTACTCCACCTCGTAAAGTTACATAGTGCGGTTATTCATGGGTTTCATCAGGTCCCTTTCCACAGGTGTATTAGGCTGCGTTTAGACTGCAGATCGGATATGCCGATTTCCGATTTTGTGCTCATATCCGATTTTTTTGATTGCATGTTTACATCTACTTTCGCCATTGACCCAAATCCGATCATGTGTGTTTACATTTGCCAGACAGTTGAAATAGCCCGCATGCGCATGGGCTAAAAGTTTCTTGTAGGGGAGAACCAGCACAATCGTAACATTTTTTAATTTTTTCAGTTCAAATAGCTTTACACAAAGACGATAGACTTGAGAGCAGTGAAACTTGACCAGAACAGAGTCATTCATCTCTACTCCATGAAAGTTGAAACAGAATGTAGCAAATATGTTGCAGTTTGTTAATAACTTAACTTAACAGTGACATTTAGGCCTTTGTTCCAACCTACGCAGCCATAAAAAAGTGCGGTAGGCTACAGTTGTAGGCTAACAGTATAGCGTCATGGTGTAACAGTGCTAAAATCGTGAATCCTATAACATATTTTAACACAAAACACTACTGGCTTAAACAATGAACATCTGTTTTCATATATAATCAACAAAAAAGGTCCAAATGTATGACTGTTAAAACTAGTTGTATGAGTGATTAGCCATTGCAGACCATACGGTATTATGCTAGCTCACAATAACCTTTAAATAGGCTTATGTTGGTCATATCGACTCGATAAAACCTGTTAATATAGTTGATGAGCTGCTTATTTCTTACATGTCTGAAGCAATTGGCCCAACAATGATATTTGAAGTTGCTGTGTTAACTTTATTTGGGTGTGATCGCGGCACATACAAATAATCCATAACTCGCAATCATAATTGCTCGTGCATGCGCTATGATCATGATAATCCATAACTCGCAATCATAATTGTAAAAATCAGTTCATTTTGCCAGAGACGGGTGTTACAACTAACTCTTTTACTGTCTATGCAACTAACCCGCACAGGTCTAGGTCATGTTTTTTATTTTCATTTAATTGCATTTGCTGTGACTATATAAATCAAATGGCACTCATGTTAACTTGAAACAGATCGAGGGACTGACGAAATGAATGACGTGATTGAAGTCTACACATTCAAATTTCACGAAGCAAAGTTAAACAAACAGAACTGCAGTTGCAGTTTTAAAAATAGGCTAATAGCCTACAAATCGCGATGCTTGAATTTGCCACTTTTTTGCTTAATATCTCTGGTTGTAGGCTATTTACAGTAGACCATTCATATTTGGATGGCTATAGGCCTACGATTGTAGATAATTAGGTAGGCTACAAATGTTTTATTCTCAATACATGGTCTACGGAAACGTAATAGTCCATCAAAGTATCAATAGGGCAACTTTTAACACGCTCCGCCAGCGCGCCCACTTGGAATTGTAACCTAACGTCACCAGGCGCAAAATTGTCACAGATTAATGACGTGTGGGACGCATTGCACTGGAATATCCGATTTGTCTGTTGACACATGCACACAAATCCGATCCATATCTGATTTAAAACCACATACGAAAGGGGCCTGTATCCGATCTGAGGAGATCCGAATTCATGTGTTTTTTTTCTGTTTACACTGTCGTGGCACAGATTGGATGCATGCCACATGAGAGCAAAAAATCGGATTTGGGTCACTTCAAACTGGTAGTCTAAACGCAGCCATAATCACCATGCAGTCTGCATTGATAATCAAGGTGCTTGATTTCATACTCCTGTGGAAAGGGACCTGATGAAACTCATGAATAGACCTCTGAAGTTCGCCTACAAAAAAGCCACCATCTTTGCCCAAATAAGGAGATCCGGTATCTTAAGATTTTTTCTATGGGAAAATAACATGGGGATTTTCAATTATCACACCTGTTAAACTCTAGCGGGGATGATGACATTGGAAATGCAGACGTTTTTCACTACATAGTTTTGTCCACTGCCGTCTAGTGGCTACTGTGATCTTCGGTAGGTGAGGACGGCACACTTTGATCTTTGCTACCCCAGAGCTAACTTACCATGCAACTTGCCATAGGCAGTTAGCTTCAATTGACTCCCGGATCTCTTTATATGGGCAAAGATGGCAGCTTTGGATCCTTTTTGTAGGCGAACTTCAGAGGTCTATAGCCGATAGAGGGCTGCGAAGT
The DNA here is from genome assembly GCF_963854185.1 of Sardina pilchardus. Classification (NCBI taxonomy): domain Eukaryota; kingdom Metazoa; phylum Chordata; class Actinopteri; order Clupeiformes; family Clupeidae; genus Sardina; species Sardina pilchardus. The sequence goes on from NC_084994.1 coordinate 40,414,154, forward strand.
GAAAGCAGAAGTACCGCTCACTCTGTTACGAGTTGATAAACCGCTGAAATTATTTTGGGAACATTATTTTAAAGTACGAAAAACTCTTGTTGCTTTAAACGCCTCATTTTAACTCCAGATAAGTTTACCAAATATTTTTGCAAGAAATAAAACCCTCCCAATGACTCATAGGTAAGACAGCTGCTCATGTTCCTCTCCAAAGAAAACAGAGTGACAAAGGCGTGGTGCTTTATAGCCTCAGGGATGAACAACAGGGACCTTGAACAAGGGCTACTGTAATATGGAGTAATTGCAGGAAGAGTTGACAGATAAATGACACTCTATTGCACTTTTTAATTTGTCACAACTTACAGAAGGTGGCTATACACACTGCTAAAAATAGAATTCAGCTCCTTATCCTCTCTGGAGGTCAATGATGCCACGGATTTTCTCTGATTGGGCTTGTGTCTGGACAAACTGTGCCCTCTTACTACAAGGCCAGCACAATCCAAACACTCTCATCCATGGCTAACTGATACCCTCTGATCGCAGTGCACCAAACTCAGAGCCATGGAGAGGAAATGGCACAAATCAAAGGTAAATGCAGACCTCAAAAACTACCAAACACTCCTATCCTCCTTTTCAGGCAGTATCACTGCTGCTAAGACGGCTTTCTACAATGACAAAATCAACAGTGCCACAAACTCTCAGAAACCTTTTCCAACTTTGAAATCGCTACTCAACCCTCAGCCACCTCCTGCTCCGTCTAACCTTACCGTCCTGTGTCACTCCTGCCTTTTCTATCTAAAGGTATAGAGCGAGCAGTCTTCAAGTCTCTGAATTTCTTTCGCAGAACAATCTTCTGGATCCAAATCAATCTGGGTTCAAAAGCGGCCACTCTACTGAAACAGCTCTGCAGTCTTTAACGGAAGCCAGGGCTACCACTCGGTCATCATTACTCATTCGGCTTGACGTATCGGCTGATTTTGACACGGTTACTCACCGCATCCTTCTCTCAACACTCTCAGGTATCCGGCTCTGCTCTCTCCTGGTTGGATCCTACCTCACAGGATGCTCGTTTAACCTCTCATGGCTTGGGCAGCTGTCCGCATCTCACTTTCTCACCACAGGGGTCCCCCAGGGCTCAGTGCTAGGCCCCCTTCTCATTGCTATCTACACCACCTCTTTGGATAGATCAGCCATTCGCATGACTTCTCATACCACTGCTATGCAGATGACACAAAGCTCTATCTGTCCTTTCAACCTGATGACCCATTGGTCTCGACACAGATCTTAGATTGCCTCTCAGACATACACTATATTGACAAAAGTGTTTGCTCACCTGCCTTGACTCACAGATGAACTTCAGTCACATCCCATTCTTAATTTATAGGGTTTAAAATATGATGGTGGTCCACCCATAACAGTTTCAACTCTTCTGGGAAGGCTTTCCACAAGGTTTAGGAGTGTGTTTTTTAGGAGTGGGAATTTTTGACCATTCTTTCAAAAGCACATTTCTGAGGTCACACACTGATGTTGGATGAGGAGACCCTGGCTCAAAGTGTCCGCTCTAATTCATCCCAGTGGTACTCTATTGGGTTGAATAAACTGTAGTGTGTCTACATGGATGAATCTACCTGGGTGCACGTGTGGGGGCGCGGCCCTGCTGCTAACCCTGAGTTTCACCTGCGTTTGTTTCTGTGCGTCTTGTCCGACTTTCTTGTGGATTTTATTGGTTATGCACTGTTTGTAATGTCCTGTCGTTCATGTATCCTTGTATTGTATTGGTGAAACCGAAGGCAAATTTTCACAATCTGTGGACAATAAAGTTTTCATATTCGTATTCGTATTCGTATTCTTATCCAAACATTACGGTTAATCTCCCTACTGTGCGACGTCGAACGTTAGCTTCCCTCTAACTGACATGCTGACGGGAAACCAACGGTATATACGAGGAAGACATGAATTAGACATGACATGTCTACGACATGAGGACATGTACAGTATACGAGGAATGAATTAGTTGTGCCTTCGATACCCGATACAGAAGCTATAAGGGCGACACAGGGCACATGTTAAATGAAGTTATGGGATCGCAAAAAAAATCTGCAATCTATGGCCGTCCTATGGGGGTTAGCAGAGCGTTGATCATCAGCTCAATCCGTGTTTCTACTTCCGGGAATATTCCTTCTCCCTTGGAATGACCTCATACAGGCAGATGCAACCACCCAACCATTGCGTGCCTCAGACGAACTACGTCTAGCTCTGCCACCGCTACACTCAGGTCAATCCAAACTTTTTTCATCTGTTGTTCCTGTTGGTGGAACACACTATCAGATCATATTAGGGATGTCCCTCTCCATCTTCAAAAAAACACAGCCAGTGAAGACAAGTCCTCCCACCCACAGTTTTACCCTCCTGCCATCCAGTAGCCTAGCCTGGGTGTTCCCATGCTGCCTTGCACGCGATTTGCTAAGGCAGCCTGGAAACTACTGCCCTAGTTTTTGCCTCAGATAGGGGACCAATCACAGAACAGGGGGGAAAAGCAAGACGATGATGAGCTATGCACAGATGCATTTGACAGACATCCGTGACGCCCAATAAATGGATCTGGGCATTTTTTTTTTCAAATATGAGAAAATCTCATTGAGAAGTGGTGGCGCTAGCCAGGCTAGCCATCCAGAGCATTCAGACAGCTTCTATGCAGTAGCCATCAGGAATGCTGAACTGTCATTAACATTTACATACCCACATATAACCATACAGTTACAAACAACATACACGTTGCAATTACTGCCCCCCCCACACACACACACACACTTTTAACTATTTAAATTGTTCTCTGCACTTCGATTCATATCTCACTTTTTTGATTTTCAGACTTGAATCCATTTTAATATTCCTATTTATTTTTAACTTAGGCCTACTCTGTGAAGTTTAGTTGACTGGGAGTCTAAGAATTGTATTTCTGGTAATGATGTTGGATATTTATTGAGTAGTGTATGACAATAAACATGAAATTGGAAACATGAACTTGAGCTTGAAACAATAAAAGGACAGTGAGGGGATTGGATATAGGCTAGCAAGCTAATCATTACTTCATTGATTTTCAACATTATGATATTTGCCTATGGTGTCATAAGTGTTAGGTCTTGTTTTAATTATGTATGGTGGCATAAATCTTCTTCAACAGTTAGCTCAAGTTAGAGAAAAACCAAGCACAGCATTTTTAAAGACAGTTGCAGCAACAGCAAAATCGACTTGCCAATTTCACACACTCACACACACGCACGCACGCACGCACGCACGCACGCACGCACGCTCGCTCGCTCGCTCGCTCACTCACTCACTCACTCACTCACTCACTCACTCACTCACTCACTCACTCACACACACACACACACACACACACACACACACACACATAGAGAGAGAGCGAGAGGATCTGTCACATCTGCACACAGACATACTGTAATGAAGAATGGAGAAAGTTTCTTGTTTCATCATTTTGTAGATTGTCATGAGATTAATATGACTAAGCCTATTGCCCAACGGTGACACACCCTTGCGGGTCACTGAACATCTCTGCCCTTCATCAGATGCCTTATATGAAAATGTGTACATCTCCTGTGCAAGAGGGCCAGAAAAACCAGTTCACGCAGACTTGCATGCTTACTGACATGCACACAGGTTTGGTTTCGAGAGAATCCAGGCGAAAGACAAAGAGTCCCTTGATTCACAGCAGAGCTGACAGTAAACATTGTGCTTGCCATGTTGGTATGGGCCTCTTGAAGCTCTTACATTGGAACGACAGTACTTAACAATGCACGCTACCAACATGACCAAAATAAAGGAGACAAAACATACAGGGCAGAAGGGCGTTGAGTTTATTTGGCCAGCATACAGTTTTATTTTTGTTAACAACTTTTTATATAGTCCTTTGAAGTTGTGTATGACATACAAGTATTCTTGTATACTTTGCCTCACATTATACACACGACGACACACATGCATAGGGAAAACAAACTAAAACAGACTACTGTTTCCCAGACTTCCATGCTAAAAATGTCTTGTATATAGCACACTTACACATAGCACACACATTACAGTAATCTAGAGCTACAGTGCTACACTTTGAGGGTATCTTTTAACATCATGCCCCTAGTGTGGAGTAGCACTGTAGCTGCCCGGCTGTTCTAGCTGTTGGCTGCAGCGACCCGAGCTAGGTAGCATCGACCACCTGCCAACCAGACTCTGAGGACTGTTGAACAGACAGTCCCAGGTGACCTCAAGGAACAGATCTATGTGAAAATTCGCCACAGTTGTCACAGCTTCAAAACTAGAGCAACATTAGTTTGCTAGTTCAACGTCATGGGCTAGACTATGAGGCGCAAACATCAACGAGTCCGCTCAATGCTCCCACAAGTCACACGATAGTTCATGCACGAGAAGGTTGCTCGATGACAGACGTTCCACTCTGCCTGCCAAACCAATTAGGGCTCATTATCTTATTGGAACAATACGGCTCCTGCAAAGAGACTAGAGACAGATGACGAGGAACTGAATCAATCCAGAGATAGAGTAGACAGATATTTTCTTGAATACACATTTTCTTGAATACACTAGATACATACTGTATAAGGCTCATGGATCTTTTTTAAAAAAAATATCACTGCTGTAAAATTGCTGCCCCGATTAAAGAAGCAATGCAACTGGGATTATTTTTTTAGATGAGATGAATATCTGGAACCTCAGTTATCGTGGGTGCGATTAAAGGCACGCAATGGCCAGAAACAAAGAGCTGTCCTCTGAAATAGTGTCAATCTATTCTTGTTTTGAGAAATGAAGGCTATTCCATGTGCGTATAAATGGCCAAGATACTGGAGATCTCTTACAATGATGTGTGCTACTAACTGGCTTCAACCAGTTGAAGGAGTGGGAGGCTTCATCGTATACAGCTCAGTAAGAGGACGAACACAGTGTCCAGTTTCAGAAGCAGATGCCTCAGCCTCACAGGTCCCCCACTGGCAACTTTGATATAAAGTACCCACACACCACTGTCAACTTCAACAGAATAGGTGACTTCACGAGTCGTAAAGAGAAAGCCATATCAAAATATTACGATGGGCATGAAGGCTAGTAAAAAAAAAAAATCCTGGGGGTAAACTGGCTGAGCTGTTGCCAGTCTTGGGCAAGAAGAAAGCCTCCAAGCAACTGGCAGCAGTTTCTTCATTCTTCCACTGAACTGGTGGTGATGGTGATGGGAAATCGGGGGTGGGGGTGGGGGGTAGGATATCGGTTCCTCTACACGCTCATTCTCCATTTGACTGCTGAGGTCCAAGGGAGATTGACTGTTAGTGTAGTATGTGGATATGATCTGTAAATGAGGTCTATAGAAAGCTACATACAGTAGAAGAGGCAATGCCAAAAGGGTGTGATAAGCACGCCTGAATAGAGATTGGGCCTGCACACTTAAAGCCTTTCATATCAGCAGCATTCTCAAGCGCTGGCTTTAACAGCTCAAAAAACAAACACTGATGCCTAGATGGAGGTGTGCCAGTGTCCCACACTATTCATCTACAGAACGTGGGAAGAGTGAACAGTAAAATAGATCAATGCTGACAGAGCTGAAACTTGAACTTGAGTTATCAATATGCATAAAGCAAAAGCATTGCATTGGTCATAAGATATGGTAATGTGTATAATAGTGTATAACTGTTTAACTATGTCATGGCTCGCCTAGCATTGTTTTGCAAGACCGTTACATATGGCCATAAATCACTTGTAAAGACAGAGCTAGTCATTTCGATTGGGGCGCTGCCAGCTTAAAAAAATATTTGGAACAGCATTTCAGTCTGTTCAGGTATACTTTTTATTTTTCTGGCACAATCATGTCAGTCGCACAGGTTTGTGGGACATGTGTTCGTGGTATGATTGTGGTGGTAGTGGCTAAGGAGTTGGGCTAGCGTGGAGCAGCCTGAAAATGTGTCAGTTCAGTTCCGGACTTCCACCGTTGTGCAAGATGCTTAATGGCCCTTGTAATATGATTGCTTTGGATAAAAATGTCTGCTAAATGAATAAATGTAAACCTAAATGGTGATCACAGCTATCCTGCTATCTTGTGATAAAACTCCTCCTGTTGTAATGGTTATATGGTACATATATGTAAGTCAAAGTCAAACCATGATGTATAACTTTAAAGTCATCAATGACAAATGATAAGGGGAAGTTAGCTGGCAGGACTGCATTCTAGCTCTGGTAAATGTGTGAAATGCTTTGTTTTTTTAATGCACTTTAGATTTATGTCTGATTGTCAGTTTGTAAAAGTTCCCAGCTAGGGAGGTACTAACAAAACAAGCAACAGCATGTTGCTGCTCTGAGCAAGCCATGAGCAATGGATCACTGGTATTTTGCATCCAGAGGTACCGGTATGTGGAAATTAACTTCTCGGCAAGAAGCCTGGCTTGCAAAAACAGAACTTGCAGATTTGAGGTGACTTACTTTCCCTCTGCGGTCTTTGCATCTTTTGTTCCCTTCCTTTCCACCAAATCAAAACACTCGGGGGGAGGATGTTTTTGGTTCCTGATTTGTCTCTTAAATATCTAGTGTTAAAGAGAAGTACAGAAGTGTATAGTCTTAAAACTTGTTGGAAATGACATCATGTTGTCCCTAACGGGACACAGAAATGTGCTGAAAACAACACACAAGTTGTGTTGTTTTCGATGCAAGCTGTGCTCTGCACAAAAGCAATGTGTTGGAATCAACACAAACTGTGTTGTCCCTATCTGGACACAGAGATGTGTTCAACAATTTTAAGAGTGTACCCTGCTATTCACATGAAAGTAACAATCTGAGGTCTCACAACACTGATTTAGATTCCCACCATATAGGCATGGAATGCATTTCTGTTAACAAGTAACTAGTCTGTACTCTGTACATTATGATTCTTACGTGGATCAAGGTGTACTCTCGAGAGTAAACTAACCTTATGCAATACTTATTCAAAGCGGCAACAATTTTACTACTGAAAATGTTGCGATGGAAAAATAACATGCTGCCTCTCCTTAGCCTTGAGACAAAGCAAGGTTTGTTCTGGTGGAGCTGGCGTACTGTCAATTCGCCGAGAGCTTGTGCCCGAGTATTTGAATTTGCAGTTTATGAGTGCTGAACTGTTGATTCATTCCAGCTGGAAGTTGTCTTGGCAACACAACATGCATGAATTGAACTGTCAGTCAAGGTGTCACTGACAATAGAAGACACTAAGTTCACGCGCGCTGCAATGTCAATATTAAGATACTGATATGAAGATGCAGTCCTCAGGCAGTCTGTAATCACAAGCGTGCCAATAACCCAGAAACTCACCCACTTTTGTAAACTATGTGTGCATACTTTTTTCATGCATTTTAACACACCTGTGTGTGTGGATATAGGTGTGCTTTTGCTAGGAAGGCAATCTGCACGTGTATGTACATGCATGAGGGAAAGTGTTGAATGCAAATGTGCATTGCATGTGTGTTATTTGTGGTGTAATTGCAAACGTGTGTTTCTCCGTTCAGTCAGTTGGAAGAAAAAGCAACGAGCTCAGGGAACGGAAAGGCAGAGTTTGCATACACATGCACACTGATTTATGCATGCACGCATACACACACACACACACACACACACACACACACACACACACACACACACACACACACACACACACACACACACCTCACACCTTTTGCACCTCTTTCCATCCTCACAGCACTTCCATCTCCTTGCATCGCTTCACCTGCCAGATATCTTTCCCCGCAGGGCACCTAGAGGGGTGGAGACTCGAATGATGTCATGCCCCCTTATTCTTTCTTCCATCCATCCGTACACTGCCCCTCATCACACCCTTTCTTAACGCCCCCCCCCCCCCACACACACACACACACACCACCACATCCACCCATCGTCTCGCTCTCCCTCCTCCCCCTCCTCTCGGAGCATATAAACCACCTGGCGTCCAGACCTCCGCTACTCCAGAGCTTCTCTCTCTCTAGCTCTCTCCGCCGCTGCACACACTCCTCTCTCTCCTCTCTCACACGTGTGTGTGTGTGTGTGTGTGTGTGTGTGTACTTCCTCCACCTTCCGACAGCAGCAGCAGCACCAGCAGCAGCACCAGCAGCAGCAGCCATGAGTTCCTACAGCAGCCGCAGCTTCGTCTCCTCGGGCGGCTCCATGAGGGGCGGCCCCCTCACCTCCTCCCGCGTCTCCATGGTGTCCAGCAGCATGGGCGGCGGCGGCGGCATGGGCATGGGTATGGGCGGTGGCATGGGCGGCGGGCGCATCAGCGCCATGCGGGCCGGCAGCGTGTACGGGGGCGCGGGGGGATCAGGCGTGCGCATCTCCACCGCCTCCTCCTTCGGCTCCGGCGGCGGCGGCGGCGGCGGTGGCTACGGCTTCGGTGCAGGCGGTGGCGGCGGCGGCGGTTACGGCTTCGGCTCCGGCGGCGGCATCGACATGGGCGCGAACGTGGGCACCAACGAGAAGGCCACCATGCAGAACCTGAACGACCGCCTGGCCACGTACCTGGACAAGGTGAAGTCGCTGGAGAAGGCCAACGCCGAGCTGGAGGTGAAGATCCGCCAGTTCCTGGAGAGCAAGAGCGGCCCCGCGGCACGCGACTACTCCGCCTTCTACGCCACCATCAGCGACCTGCAGGACAAGGTACCAGTCTCGCCGCGTCTCATAGCCGCACGACACCCTCGGCTGTCTCGACTGCTTTTTTTGTTTATACTTTATACTAGCTTTTTTGTTTATTCTTTATACTAACTTTTTTGTTTATTCTTTATGCTAACTTTTTTTGTTTATTCTTTATAGTAGTTTTTTGTTTATACTTTATACTGGTTTCTCCTCTGTTAGTCCATTGTTTCTCTCAGTCCATTGTTTATTGTCTTAACTGTTGCGCAATATACTGCTATATATAAGTTGCACAGTTTGTAGCAACACTGACCCCTGCTGAAAGCAAAGGGAAATAACAAGTGGTTGTTCCGTTCCTCGACGCCTCTAGATTCAGGACGCCACCCGAGTCAATGGAGGAATTTACCTGAGCATCGACAACGCAAAGCTGGCAGCCGATGACTTCAGAACCAAGTAAGTCATCAAGGCTTATGCATAGAACGTAGATATTGTTAATGCATAATGAGGCATAATTCATTCTGAGACACATTTACAGTCTGAAATAGCACACATATGATACTTCTCACTGACAGTTTGCCAAGAATCTTGAATCTAAGACCTGTCGTACATTTCCAAAAGCCAGCAGTGCAGCAGTGGGTGCTGGTACAGTTGTGAAAATGCTGTGAATGTGCTCACTGCAGGTATGAGAACGAGCTGACCATGCGCCAGTCCGTGGAGGCAGACATCGCAGGGCTGAAGAGGCTCCTGGACGAGCTGACCATGAACCGGTCCGACCTGGAGATGCAGATCGAGGGACTGAGGGAGGAGCTCATTTACCTCAAGAAGAACCACGAGGAGGTGAGAGACCAGGGCTGAGCACGGAGACTAGAATAGACCAATCTGCCTGGAGCAGGAATGCTGTTTAGAAGCCGCAAAGATGTAGATCCAAAATGCAGGATGGAACATGCAGTCCCTTGCACAGATTGCAGCTAAATTTTGTATTCCTCTTTCAAGTTTTCTAGTTTTAATCAAGGCGTGAGAATTATTTATTTTTTATGACACATTAACCTATACATTGATATACAGTATATTGCCACGATATATTGATGCACTGTATATGTGGAATATGCTGCTCTTTGTGCCCCTGGGGATGAATAAAGTGAGTTGAATCTAATTGAATTGCATGTAAAACTACATTAATGGAGTGGTAGTACTGGAGTGGTTGGAGTGACCTTCTCTGAAGGCTGCGTCTCTCTCTCTCCCCGCCCACAGGAGCTGCTGGCCATGCGTGCTCAGATGACCGGACAGGTGCACGTGGAGGTGGACGCCGCGCCGCAGGAGGACCTCTCGCGCGTCATGGCCGAGATCCGCGAGCAGTACGAGGGCGTCGCCGCCAAGAACCAACGCGAGCTGGAGTCCTGGTTCCAGACCAAGGTACGGTGGGCCATCATCGTTTACCATGACGTGGTGTTACACTGAAGTCCATTCACAGGGCCAATTCACATAGACTTCCCTTTGACTTGGCTGAACAAGCACTCTGATATTAATATTGAGATAATGCTCTCTGCTGCAGAATATTTTGCGAAAGGTAATATAGACTTGATCAGGCACCCTGATACTGGGCAGAATCATTTGCGAAACGTTTTCCCAATGCTGCTGGTGATAAAAGATGTTTCTCTCTGTTTTCCGCAGACGGAGACGCTGAACAAGGAAGTAGCGGTCAGCACAGAGACCCTGCAGACGTCCAAGTCGGAGATCTCCGAGATCAGACGCACGCTCCAGGGCCTGGAGATCGAGCTGCAGTCACAGCTCAGCATGGTAAAGAGACCGCCACTCACTCTGGCACAAAGCCATCATGTTACATTCACAACCACAACAGTCCATCGGTATAAAAGTAATCCCTCCAAGTGCCTAGACCATAAAAACGAGCTTGTGATAGATGTACCAAGAGCTAGTCTTGGGAAAGCACTTGCATGGCTTAACAAGATCTAGCACGTGAAGCGTTTAGTGTCCGTTCTTTCTCGCATGTCTGTCACTTTCACTCCTCAACTCTCAATCCTACTACACCAGTTAAGATCAATATGTCTATATGATCGAATATTAGTGAAGCCATTACTCTCCAGAGGTGTAAAAGTCAGGCTTCAGAAAGTAGAAAGTCCTGCCACACTTTTGCTCCAACTATTTGCTTAATCAACTGACTCTAATTAGCACAGCACTTAAGTGAAGTGGATCAGGTAATCGCTGAGATCACATGTGTTTAAGCGCACAGGTAGAACCAACAACACATGGCAGAACTTTAACCTTCTGATGCCAGACTCATACTGTACATCTCTGTTTCTCCTCTTATCTAGTGCTCTCATTTAAAACCCAATGAACCACTTTCCCTTCATTATTCTCATCTCATCATGGCCTCCTTCTTCTTCTTCTCCTTCCCTCTCTGTTCTCCCCCGACAGAAATCGTCTCTGGAGGGCACCCTGGCGGACACGGAGGCGCGCTACTCCATGCAGCTGGGCGGTCTGCAGAGCCAGGTGACCATGATGGAGGAGCAGCTGATGCAGCTCCGGGCCGACATGGAGCGCCAGGGCCAGGAGTACAAGATGCTGCTGGACATCAAGACCCGCCTGGAGATGGAGATCGCCGAGTACAGGAGACTGCTGGACGGAGAGGCCAGCAGGTGAGCGGGAGATAGTGTGTGTGTGTGTGTGTGTGTGTGTAGCCGCATTGTGTATAAACCGCAGGACAGTGTTTTAAGTTAAAAAAAACAAGACCATATTAATACCATATTAACTGCCCCACGTATTAACCTCATAACTGAAGAATTTTCTTTGCAAAATCCATGTATAAACCACGGCTAATAGTTGGGAAACTACGGTATGCACTGTATATGACTTACATTACTGTGATTTGCGTTTTTCTGAGTTCCTAATTGAACCACGTTGTAATTTGAAACATGTTTCTTCTTCTTCTTCTTCTTCTTCTTCTTCTTCTCCTTCTTCTTCTCCTTCTCCTCTTCAGCGTCATCTCCTCCAGCAGCAAGTCCTCCACCAGCACAGTGATGGTGAAGACCATCGTGGAGGAGATGGTGGACGGAAAGGTGGTCTCGTCCTCGTCCTCCATCACCAACTGAGCAGCCTTGCACTCTTCAGAACATCAGAACAACCTAACAGCTCCAGACTGTATTGTTTGCGCCAGAGAGTGAATAAACTTGACTACTCGCACACTACCTGTGTGTGCCTGTTTTTTTTTGTTTTTTTTACAGTGACACTTATTTGACGTAAATGTTGTGTCAAATTTGTGCAAACTGATTCATAGATTTAATTCAACTGGTAAATTATCTGCTAGTGGTTGTTTTTTCTGAGGGTTGTCATAATAGAGATGACCAACTCAAGAGAAGTAAACTGTGACAGTACACATACAGTATGACCCTATCACCATCACCATAAATCAACACTGACATTCTTTCTTTCTTTTGAAATGAGACAACCACAGTTAACAAATTTTAGTTGAATCCAAGTCCAAAATGTCATTCTGGATCTTTTTAATTTGCAAATCACCATACAGAAGCATGCGTAGCTTTAACTCAGTCAGAGACAACAGAAGCTCTTTGAGCCTGAACGTGTTACATGTGAAGAGACAGAGATAAACTCTTTTTAGACACTGAAGCAGAGTGACTTTATTCGGTCTTCCTGCTGCTATCTAGTCGTCATCGTCATCGGACTGCACGTCGATGTCAACAGTCTTGCTGGACTCCACAACTCGTCCATCCACAATGGTCTCCACCACAGTAATAGTCTTGGTCACAACTAGGGATAGTAAAATACAACAACAGGTCAGGATTATCATTGATTAAAAAACGAAACAAAAAAATCGGATCAATTCCAAACTCATCTAATAACATCTAAAACATCTAATAATATCTAATAATATCTGCTCATCTTCTTTGCTTCAGCAGCACATTTACTATGAAATACACACAAGCATTTTAGGCCTGTGTGGAGTTCTAATAATGAGCAGCTGGACCACAGGAGCAGGGCACACATGATGATGCATCTTATTTGACTTAAATGTTAATTAAATGTTAACCAAAGGAACACTAGTAAACTCTACAAATGTTTTATATTAACATTTAACCATATGTTGATTGCAAAACACTCAATCTTTTAGATACAGTACTCCAACACACCTATAACATTGATATTTAAAGAAGTTTTCATTTTTAGATCCTGAATTTTCAAGTAATCCCCAGATTGTGAAACTACCCATATAATAAGAAAATAAAAAGTACTTACTTTGAGTTTCACTGTGAATGACAAAAAGACAACAGAAAAGTGTATTAGAAACAATTACTCATATCCTGGACATCATGGATACAGTATACACACTGTACATATATACTGTACATGGACAAAGGCATCTGACAAATAGCATAACCATAACCATAGCATAACAATAACATATCTATCTATCTACTGTATCTATCTATCTATATATATGTATGTATGTACAGTATGTATGTATAATATCTATTTCCCATAATGCAACCTAATCTGTGAAACTGCACAGGAGCTAGAGTGATGTGCTGATGAAGATGTCACTGGTCAGTAGCCCCCACATGGCGCTGGGGTCTCACCTCTCCTCTCCGTCCAGCAGTCTCCTGTACTCGGCGATCTCCCGCTCCAGCCGGGTCTTGAGGTCCAGCAGCTGGTCGTACTCCTGCCGGGTGTGGGCGATGTTGGCGTGGAGCTGGCTGAGCTGCGCCTCCAGTCCGCTCACCGTGGCCTGCAGGCCGGCGAGCTGCGCCGCGTAGCGCTGCTGGGTCTCGGCCAGCGTGCACTCCAGCGAGCTTTTCTGTCGGCGGCAAAGCAAGGGGGCAAGCCGTGAGGGGGCGGGGAGGGGTGTGTGTGTGTGTGTGTGTGTGTGTGTGTGTGTATGTTTGTGTGTGTGTCATACTGAAACTCATACATGCTTTGGAGAAAATAGTTAACAACTACATCTATAACCATAGAGTAGAAAAATACACTTACAGTATATGCAAACACTGAGTAGCCTATTCATTGTGTCCTGCAGACACACACACACACACACACACAGACACACTAGCAGTTTGCATCCAGCATTTGATCTGTGTGTGTGTGTGTGTGTGTGTGTGTGTCTGTGTGTGTGTGTGTGTGTGTGTGTCATACTGAAACTCATACATGCTTTGGAGAAAATAGTTAACAACTACATCTATAACCATAGAACCAAAATACACTTATATGCAAACACTGAGGATCCATTGTGTCCTGCAGACACACACACACAGACACACTAGCAGTTTGCATCCAACATTTGGTCTGTGTTTGTCTGTGCGTGTGTGTGTGTGTGTCAGCACATTGACTAAATTAAATGTCACCCGCTAGTAATG